>NC_048310.1:39831535-40081509 GCF_013100865.1 Trachemys scripta elegans | reverse complement strand
CAGGACAGAGGGTTAGGTTGGCGCAGGGCAATCATTTTAATTAAGGAAAAAAAGGCTTGCTCTTGCATTGGCCGGGAATCGAACCCGGGCCTCCCGCGTGGCAGGCGAGAATTCTACCACTGAACCACCAATGCTGCAGCTGGGCAAACCTGCGTCTCCAGCTCTTTTCTTCACGCTGCACACATGGTGACAGTCAGGAAGTATTTGGTTACAATCCTGCTTTGGGAACATGGAATTGTGGCCTTAGGCTTCTTAACCCTTGCACCAGAAAGCGTGGAAGCAAGAGCAGCCCAGGTGCTGCTGTGGGGAGAGAGAGCTGGCGGGGAGCCCTGCCTCCCCAACATAGCCACAGGGCAGCCTGCACCCCAAAAGCCTGATCCCCGACTCCATTCCAGAGCCCGCACCCCCCGCACCCCAATCCCCTGCCCCCAGCTCTGAGCCCCCTCCCGCACCCCAATCCCCTCACCCCAATGCAGATTTAGCCCAGGTTCTTATCCACATGTTGCCCCTAATCCCCGCCCTATCCACACACAAAACCCTCTCACCTAAGTTTAGTGATGCTTCCAACCCAGGCTAGCTGGTGCATCCAGAGTCAGAGGTAGCACGTGGGGGCTTTCACAGAGGCTGTAACCCACTCACTTTTCAATGAAGACACAGGCTAAACGACTCAAGTGCTGAAAGGCTGCTAAGTGCCTTCACACAATTCCTCCCATGTGCCCAGAAGGAGAGGCAAGTTTTCCCACAATTCACTGGGAAAGACTCCTAGAGTGGCTCAGCTCACTGCAGCACAAAGACCCATGGGCTGTGACCCCAAAAGTCCTAGAGAGAGACAGCGGGTGTAGCACTTGATACAGTAACTTGGGTAGGGCTTTGCAATCTGGCTGCTCACACCTGGGCAAGGCTAACCCAGGTGGGCTCAGACGTGGGTGCTGATCACCCAGGTTAACAGCAGTGAAGACATACATATGGGCCTAAGGTGCATCAAAATCAGGAGACCAGTAAAAACCAGGTTCTGAAGCATCAACGTGCTGGAAAACATCCACTGAAACGCCAAGGCAAACTGCAAAGAGCTGCAAAATAGGGCTCAGAGCATCGTTGTTTGCTGAAGTGCCAACTTGAGCACGACTGCGAAAGCAAAGTGCTAAAGAAGGTCATACCTCGGCCTGAGAGGAAAGCAAGGACTCAGCGGAGGTTGCTGAACAATGCGGTGGAGTAGTCCAGGGACAAGAAGTGGAGTGGTGGCTACAGAGCTGTAGCTCCTGCAAAGATTCTACTCACAAGAAGAAACTGACTGGCCAGCTCTGAGGGCAACATGAATGTATCTAGTTCTTATTGGAACCCTGTTATAATTTTGGCCTTCACAGCATCCCCAGGCAAAGAGTTCCACAGGTTGACCGTGAAGAAATCCTTTTTTTTGTTTGTTTTAAATCTGCTGCCTTTTAATCTCATTTGGTGACTCCTAGTTCTTGTGTTATGTGAAGGAGTAAATAACATTTCCTTATTCAATTTTTCCACGCCATTCATGATTTTATAGACCTCTAGCGTATCCCCCCGTAATCATCTCTTTTCCAAGCTGAAAAGACCCAGTCTTTTTAATCTCTCCTCATACAGAAAGTGTTCTATACAACTAATCATTTCTGTTGCCCTTCTCTGAATCATTTCCAAATCCAATATATCTTTTTTGAGATGGGGTAACCAAATCTGCACGCACTATTCAAGATGTGGGTGTACCATGGATTTAGGCAGAGGCAACATGATCTTTTTATCTATCCCTTTCCTAATGATTCCTAACATTCTGTTCACTTTTTTAATTGCTGCTGCACATTGAGTGGATGTTTTCAGAGAACTACCCACAATGACTCCAACATCTCTTTCTTGAGTGGTAACAGCTAATTTAGACCCCGTCATTTTATACGTATAGTTGGGATTATATTTTGCCAAGTGTATTACTTTGCATTTATCAGCATGAATTTCATCTGCCATGTGTTGCCCAGTCACCCAGTTTTGTGAGATCCCTTTGTAACTCTTCGCAGTCTGCTTTGGACTTTACTATCTTGAGTAATTTTGTATCTGCAAATTTTACCACCTCACTGCGTACCCCTTTTTCCAGATCATTTATGAATATGTTGAATAGGACTGGGCCCAGTACAGACCCCTGGGGGACACCAATATTAACCTCTCTCCATTCTCACCTTTTATTCCTACCCTTTGTTTCCTATCTTTTAACTGAAGTGCCTGCAATGCTTTCAGGATCATCTAACCATCCTTAATGTACTTTAAGATAACAAAAGGCTTGTCATTAATCACCCTGCCTCTGTTTATAAACGAACTCCCCGCTGCAAAGGCTGTGCTGCTCCCAGCTTCCGAACTCATCACAGATCACACTCAAGCTGTTGCAGTTAAGAGCGCCGTCTGGGGCAAGGGTGAGTAGACCTTCCCTACGAAACTGGGAGGGGGAGGCGTTAGAACCCTCCCCTGACCCCCCTAAATGGCGCCCCTGCTTTGACTCCTTTCTAGATAGTCATGAAACCCCCAACTTATCTGGATTCTTTTTCCATCCCAATTTTCCCTTGTCTTGAGGCACAGGGTGTGTGTGTGCTAGCTATGGTACTGTCACATTAACCAGATCCACACCGACATATCGACCAGAATCTCTGTTTGCGTAACTATCTTTATTCCAAAATACATTTTCATACAGCAAACAAAGAAACCACACTGCCAACAGTCATCCTAGCCTCTGATCCCAGAGGGTGAGATCAGCTGGGAGGCATGATGGAGTCCTCATGTTTCTGGGGTACAAGGTGAGTGTTTTCATGAACTCTGCTCTGCTCTGTTGGGAAAAGCTGCAGCACCTTTGGTGGCTTATACACAAGACATTTTTAATAAATCCACAGTAAGTGAATCCTCCTTCAGGCAGGACAGTTTGTACTTTGAAGGCAATATGAAGGCAATTCTATTGGTGGTTATCAACTGAGGGAGGATAAATTGACAGTCTGGATGCACGCAGTCAGACCATAGACACAGATAGCTGGGATCTTCCCCACTGATCTCATGCCCCTTTCTAGATCGTAAGTTTCATATAATTTGACTAAAAGATCAGTGACGCTATCAGGCCAAGGACAAGTGATCTGACTGCCAGGTCACTTCAGTAGTAATGAGATCCATTAGCTTGCTCTCTGGGAATTTTCAACAACAGCCCCGTTATATACAGGTGGGTGTGTTCTGTGCATGCCCCGTATCCAATCCTGCAGTCACCCATTGCTTTCGGTAGGCGTGCAGATCCTATAAACATTTTCTGTACTGGCAAAAACAGTGGTGAAGAGACTCCGGTGCTGCTTTTCACTGCCAAGGCACATCTGTGTTGTAGAGCGAGTCCATTCTGTACTGAGATGGGGAAGAAAATGAAGACTGGTCAGATTCAGATCCTAGGAGGTGCATGACTGCACTGGAAGTTGCAAGTGGCTCAGCAAAGTGGGGGAAATGCCCGTTTAGGGACCGGGACACGGCTGCTCTGCATGCGTGCCACTAGGTCACTTCTCAGGGGTTATGCCCTTCAAGTAATAAACCCAGGAAATGCCTGCCCCCATGCCTGATGCCCGGGCACAGGAGACGACCAGCTTGCTGGTGACGGGCATCTTGCTGCCAGTGGGGTTCCCCTCAAAGGAGACGGTGATGAAGATGTTCTTCTTGGAGCGTATGGTCTCAGCAGCCTTGATGGTGAACGCTGGGTTCTCCACGTTGTAGGTGAAGGCTGTGTGCTGCAGGAACACGTTCTTGAAGGGAATGGCCGTGCTGGAGCCAGCCTTGATCTGAAAGGGGCCCTGGGGCTTGGGGGGCACTGACACGCCAAAGAGCGGGATGCTGTATTCTCCTCCGATGGGTGATGACAGGATGAGAGTTGCTCTTGATTCACCCAGCTGGTAGGGTTCATAGGTTACGTCCACACTGACCTCTGTGCCCCCCTGAGAGCCTGCGGCTGCATTGATGATTTTATCCGTGTGGAAATCTGAACAGTCAGTCTGCAAGGGGAGAGAAGGCGTCACTTGGATTTAGAGAAGTGACCCAAGGTCTGACATACCCCAGAGGTCAGGAACAGGAGCAGCAGTGGGGTAACTTAGTATCACAGGAGCCTGATACAAAATGTAGGGGGGGATCTTTACCATTTTCTAAATGAAATGCACATTCCAGCCCCCTTCACTGGGGCCTTTCAATGACACAGGGAATGCTCAATCCCCCCCTCCCAACTGAAACTCTGGGTCTGGAGCTGGCTTAAACATTGTGGTTTCGGCTCCTTCTATTGCCTTGGGCAGTACCACCCTGACTAGCGTGGCCACAAAAGGGGAGGTTTTCACTCTAGAATACAGCAGCACTAGCTAGCACATCAGTACATCGCAAAGCATTTTACAAATAGGACATTCAACCCTTTTTACAGATGGGGAAACCGAGGCACAAAGCGGGGAAGCAACATGTCCGCAGTCATCCAGCAAGCCAGTGGCTGAACCGAGACTACAGCCAAGCCTCCAGTTCAGAGCTCTGTCCCCTCGGCCACACTGACGCCCTAAGCACCATTGCACTGTGATGGCAGTGCTGATAAAGACTGAGTGACCCCCAGGGGAAGATGGGCCCTGCAGAAGGCTCAGCTTTGGTGGTGAAGTCAGTGGGAAGGCTGGCCACGTTCACCTGCATTGGCCAAGGTAGGAACGGTTCTAGCAGGGGGGGCAGAGCAGTGCTGACAGGGCCATGTACTGCTCGAGAGGGCTGATGGGGTAGGCAGACTGAGTTGCCTGCTGAATGTTTGTGCCTCCACCCCCCTGAGCACTGGCGGCGTCTTTACTCTTCAGCTAGCCCCAGAGCAGTGGGGCCGGTCACCTTGCACGTGTACTCCGTTCTTTGCCGGGTGTAGTTAATGAACTTGGTGGTGATGCTCTGGCTGCCGCCCAGCATGGCACGGAAGTACAGCGGCTTCTCTGGCCTGGCTGCAATGGCTTTCAGGTTCAGGTCGTACTGGAAGGAGCCCAAGTCGCTGCTCTGTAGCACCAGGCGCCCACTGACCTCCCCGACTTTTAGGGGCTGGAATTCGAACACGAGCACCCCCTGGGGGGAAGAGAGAACAACCTAGTCCAGGGGTGGACAAACTATGGCCCGGGGGCTGCATCTGGCCCTCCAGATGTTTTAATCTGGCCCTCGAGCTCTTGCCGGGGAGCGGGGTCAGGGGCTTGCCCCACTCCGTGCAGCTCCCGGAAGCAGAGGCATGTCCCCCTCTCCGGTTCCTACGTGTAGGGGCAGCCAGGGGGCTTCGCACACTGCCCCTGCCCCAAGCGCTGCTCCCGCAACTCCCATTGGCCAGGAACTGCGGCCAACAGGAGCTGCAGGGCAGCACCTGCAGACAGGGCAGCGCGCAGAGTCGCCTGGCCGCGCCTCTGCGTAGGAGCCGGAGCGAGGAGAGGCCGCTGCTTCTGGGAGCTGTTTGAGGTAAGCACTGCACAGAGCCTGCACCCCTGACTCCCCCCGTGCCTCAACCCCCACCCCAGCCCTGATTCCCCTCCTGCCCTCCGAACCCCTCAGTCCCAGCCCAGAGCCCTCACCCCCCTGGCACCCCAACTCCCTGATCCAGTCCAGAGCCCCCTCCCACACCCTGAACTCCTCATTTCTGGCCCCACCCCAGAGCCCGCACCCCCAGCCAGAGCCCTCACCCCCTCCCGCACCCCAACCCCCAATTTCGTGAGCATTCATGGCCAGACATACAATTTCCATACACAGATGTGGCCATCGGGCCAAAACGTTTGCCCACTCCTGACCTAGTCCATCTGCGTGGGAGCAGAAATGTTCGTGCCCAGGCCAGGGATGGAACTTAGCACTTGTGTGCTGCATCATGAACAGTCAACAGCTGTTGTAACACGCAGCACCCTTGCAACCCAATCGGTGCTCACTTGTGTAACACCAACAGACGCTGGTTGTCGGCAGGTGGAATCGAACCTGGGCCCTTTGGAGCTTAATAAATGAGCCTCTACTGCATAAAAGCCACATGGCCCTTAGCAAGGGCCGTAGAGCTGACGCATTAATCTCGCCCAGTGGTCTCGGTGCCATTAGCTGGGACAGACCACCACAACCAGGAGGTGTGGGGGTTACACTTGCTGAGCGCATTTATCATCTACAGCACCATGGGTTTACATGGTGGGGATGGGGTATGAATTCATTAATCAATGGTCATTATTTATCAATTCATAAGACGAAATGCACCCCAGACAGGGGGACCGAAAGCGAATACATTGTGGAACTAACAAAGTTGTTTCATTGTTCTGATCACTCTGCTTGCGTGTTACATCTCTTCCCCGCAGCCACCCTAGCCTGGCTTGTCCATGTGGCTTGTCAGCATTTTGGGACAGGGATTATCTCTGATAAGTCTGTACAGGCTGAGCCACAAGGGTGCATGTCTCTAGGAAGGACTGGAACGTCGATATAAATAACGACATTTCTGATTTCTTACGCCCAGATCTTGGGGGTGGGGGATGCATTGACGAAGTGGGTGGAGAGCTGTGGCAAACCCCTGTAACACAGGAGGGAGGAGGATGCCTGGGCCTGTCCATGTCTGTATGTTTGTTAATTAACCATTCAGTGTGTCCTTCCTGCTTTGTGGAGAATCTGCCCCAGGGAAAAGGAAAAGCTCCCCGCTGGCCCGCAGACAAAGCGGCAATATTTTCCAAAATAAAGCTGTATTCTTCATCCAACTTGTGTGTCCTTTTGCTCTTTGGGCCAAGGGAGCTGGGGTGGAGAAGGAGATTGGTAGAGCCGAGAGCAGTTCAGCCCCACTTCAGCTGCTCTCGACCTACCCAGAACAAGGGTGCGGGGAGCTGGGGTGTTTAGCGCCGCTAAGGCCTGGACAGGGGACAGAGATGATGCTCAGAAGGGCAGGCAGAAGCCTCGTGGGATTGCACTTGGAGAAGCAACTCAACCAGTGCAGCAGTTAGCACAGTGACAGCACTGCCCTGGAGGGGATTGGCACGGGGGCGAATGACTCGGTAGCTGGCCTTGCAAACAGCCAGTGCAATCACAACAGTGGTGGGAAGGCCTGTGGGCTTGTTGGCAGCAACTCTGCATGTGGTCGTGTGATGGGTTACAGGCATACTAGCAGTGCATGGCAGATTCCTGCAGGGCAGTGTAACTCTCTGTAGGGATACTCCGCACAGCCACACTCCCCCGACCTCTCTGATTCGCTTACCATCCCCATGTGACCCTTTGGGGACTGCGGCCGCTGAGGATCACGTGGGGTCTGTTACCACTGGAAACCAGCCCCATAGTGCACACACAGTTCAGGCTAACACCTGGGCCAGGAGCACTTGCATAGGCGCCGACTCCGTGGGTGCTCTGGGGCTGGAGCACCCACAGAAACTGGGGCCCCGCCCCGCCACTCCAGCTCACCTCTGCCTTCTCTGCGAGCGCACCGACGTGTCCTGCTTCTCCCCCTTCCCTCCCAGTGCTTGCGCCACGAAACAGCTGATTCGTGGGGCAGGGAGGGAGGGGGGAGGAGGGGGAACGTGGCGCGCTGGGGGAAGAGGTGGGGCCAGGGCGGGGATTTGGGGAAGGGATCCAATAGGGGCAGGGAGGGGGCAGAGTTAGGGCAAGGACTTTGGGGATGGGGTTGGAATGGGGGCGGAGCCAGGGGCAGGGATGGGGTGGAGTCAGGGCAGGGGGGCAGGGCCAGGGGGGCACGGGCACCCATCGGTGCCGGAGAAAGTTGGCGCCTATAAGCACTTGGGCTGTTGACATTCTAGAAGGTCACAGCAATTGCGCTACTGCAGAGGGAGGAGAGCGGGGGAAGCAGGTTTGCTGTGCAAGGCTTTGTCCTACCTCGGACTGGGCGGGCACAATGAACTGCGGCGGGAGGTTGACATCAGGCACTTTGCAGTCTGTAATGAATGTCACCGGGAAGACGAGGGGGTTCTCCACCTTGATGGAGGAGGACGTGCTCTGCCGAACAGGGGTAACCATCTCGATGGTGCTGACCGGACCAGAAGGGATGGCCTTGAATGTGACCAGGTAGAACACGTACTCCTGTGTCACCTCATTGCGAAAGGTCACCTGAAATCAAGTACAAAAGTGGTAACAGTCAGACCTAGGGGAGCTGGGAGCTCCCTCTGGACCGGGGGCTGGTTCCGGTCACAGGAGAAATGAACTCATCTTGGACTCTTCCTACCTGCCTCCTACGCACACCTGGCAGAGAACAGGTGCCCTGCTCAGCTTCCAGGGGAGCTTTACTGTAGATGTCTAACTACCAGAGCAGTCACCTCATTCTGGGCACCCAAAAGTTTCAATATTTTGGTTTAAAATCCTAGAGACACCCACCCTCATCCCCACACACAACCAGCAAACAACCCTTCCTTTGCAGAGCCACAGGGCCTGGGAGTGGGTCTACCTTGGCACTGAATAGCCCTTCCTTGTAAGAGAAGAAGGTGAGCTTATAGTCCTTCTTGGAGGAGGCAGGCACTTCCATGTAGTCCAGCCCCTTCAGCATGGTGGTGATGTCCAGCTTTTCTGGTTTGATCACATCCACTATCACGTGGAATCTGGGGAGAGAGAAACAAGAGAAAGGTCAAAAGGCCTCATTTCCACTACAAACAGCCAGACATCTGCCAGGTAGAAAACGTTTATGCAGGCTGTCCGACTGGTGCAGCTAGAGTATGCCTACTAGCACGGGCTCTGACACATGTCTACGCCCTGCCCTAACACCCACAAAGCCCTTTGACATGCACCCACACCCCTCACAACACGGGCTGACTGGCTCGTCCCAGGGTAGAGGTCTGAGCCCACGGTCCGCTGTAGTGTCACGCCTGCCCACTTCGCTGAGGCTCTTCTAGCCAGGCTTGTGTTTGGATAGTCCACCAAAGCTATCCCACAATTCCTGGGCCCTGCACGGTCTGGCCCTTCTGCTCCTCAATAGTTGGTCCAACATGTGCTTTGTGGTTCCAAACCATGTGACCAGGGACGGCTTTAGGGAAAATGGCACCCTGGGTGAACTTGCATTTTGGTGCCCCAGCCCCCATGCGCGTGGCACCCTCCATTGCCCCTGGCCCCAGTGGGCTCCCCAGGCTCCCCACCCTCCCTTCCCCCCAACCCCTGCACTGTGCCCGTTTGCCCCTAATGCCTGTTCCCCCTCCTGCACCCCTAATCCCCACACCCCCTTCACTCCCAACCTCTGCCCCCTCCTGCACCCCAACACCTGCCCCCTCCTGTGCCCCTAACTCCTGCATGGTGCCCCTTCACCCCAACCCCTGCCCTCCTGTGCCCCTAACCCCTGCACTGTGCCCCCCTCACCCCAGCCCCTGCATCCCACTCCTGCACCCACGTGGGGAACCTGACCTGGATGCACAAAGCAGCTGGCACTGCTGCGCCTCCGCCCCACGCAGCCCTAGGGGGCTGGGAGGGGGGAGCAAGGAGCTGTCAGGGCTCCCTGCACCCAGGGCACTTTCCCTGCCGGCTGCATAAGGGCAGCTCCTGATGCCTCAGCACAGCCCAGGTGGGGAAAGGGACCTGGATGCAGGGAGCCCTGGCGTGTGTGTTGGGGGGAGTGTGTGACAGTGTGTGTGTGTGTGTGTTGAGGGCAGTGTGTGTGTGCCTGAGTGAGTGACTGCGCTGTCTCTTTAAGAAATCACTCTGGGTCAGGAGCCTGAACTAGGCTTGCAGCAACACACAGATCTCCCCCCCCCCCGTCCCATCCCCCCAGCTTAGGGAAATCGGGTACACGGGTGGGGGGAGAGGAACACCCTGCCATCAGCTCCCCACCCACAGAGCAGACAGGAGACGCACCCAGTGCAGAGTGGCCAGGGGCAATCCAGGGACAGGCTGCGTGTGTGTGTGTGTGGGGGGGCAGGAACAGCAGTGGCTGAGCACGTGTAGTGGGGGGAAGGGAGGGGCACCCCTACTCCAGAGGAGTCACCTGGCTCCTAGGCTGTTCCTCCAAGTGCCCCCCCTCCCCCCGCAGCTGCTCGCCCACCGGCCGCTCCTGCCAGCCCAGCTGGCTCTCGGCAGCAGGTCAGGTGGGAATCCAACCCTGCGCACGGCACCCCCTCGGGCGGGGCCCGTACAGCCCACCCCACAGGACGGCCCAGCATGTGACCCGTCTGAATTCGCAGGAGGATGGACCAAATCCCATTGGTTCATTTCACTGATCTATAAGAAACACAGATGGGGCCTTGTCATCTTGACCTGTAGAGTCCATGGTTATTTAACAGGCAAGGGTCTGTGGGATCTCCTGAACCCCAAGGGGAAGTGCATAAGCTGAGGCATAGGCGCCCACTCCGTGGGTGCTGTGGGGCTGGAGCACCCACGGGGAAAAATGAGCGGGTGCTCTGCACCCACCGGCAGCCAACAGCTGTTTGGCAGCGCTTAGGACTTTCCGGAAGGGAGGGGGAGGAGTGGGGACACGGCGCGCTCTGGGGAGGAGGCAGTAAAAAGGCGGAACAGGGGCGGGTACTTGGGGGAAGGGGGTGGAGTTGGGGCAGGGCCAGGAGCGGCTGGGGGTCGAGCACCCATGGGGCAGAGGGGAAGTTGGCGTCTATGAGCCAGGGCCATGGACGCCGGCTCTGATCTAGCCGGGCAGTCCCTGGAGCACAGGGCTCCTAGACTGCAGTCTGATCAGCCCTTGGGGTGGTATGTGATGGATCAGAGGGAGTGACTAGGCAGGGGGTTATTACAGATGGAGGGGATGGGTGACATCCCCGTGACAAGCTTACTGAAGGGCTAATCATGTATTGTTTCTAGAAAGCTCTTGCCCGGCCAAACCGTTGGGCAAATTTCCCCCCGGCTACTATGGGAAGGGAAATGGAGTTTATTGGCATAAACCCTCCCAAAGCAGAGCTGACGGTCAGCCAGATCCATGCTTCCTGAAATAGGAATAAAGGCCAGTCTGAGTGCCTGCAAACTTGTGGCCTAGACAATCTCCCAGAGGCTTTCTGGGAACCCGAGTCACAGCACACACTGGCTGGTGGCTGGGAGTTGTTAGGGTAACACCAGTGATGCAACTAGCCTGGAAAGCCCCTCTCGTGCTGCTAGCTGTGAACAGCTCAGCCCTTCCCAGTTTACCTTTGTGGCTTGTTCAGCCAGTTCGCGATGGGGAGCAATTCGGTGTAGGTAGTTTTGCATGGCACCTCTCGGACAATGGTCCCTGAAGACTTAGGGGGCTCTGCAGTCCCCTGCAGGAGGTACAGCAAACCTGTCCCATCGGGGAGCGGAAAGAAGATGGAGCCCTAGAGACAATGCAAAAGGTTGGTCGGTTCCCCTGCCTTCACGGGCCCCTGTTCAGCTTCTCTGCTCCTGAGCGCATACATACATGGGCCAGAGCTGCTGGTATGAGGACAACTGCTCTGTGCTGCACTGCCAGGGTAAGCCGGCCATTTCCAGCAGCCTAGACAGACGCACCCCAGTGCAAGGCTGATCCTGCAGCTGTGAAGAATCAATAGAGGGGGCTCCTGCTCTCCTGCTCACCCCTCCTGCTGGTGGGACAGAGGAGAGGTGGCCGCATGGCTGGAGAAAAGCAGGCGGGGTCAGCCTGTCAGTGCACAATGCTGATTCTCAGTGCGGTGCGGTCACTTTGGGGCTGTGCACAGCTGGCAGGGGGACTGGCCGTGCCCAGAGATGCAGCAGCAGCAGCGGAGTGCAAAAGGAGCTGTACTCTGTGCAGATCTGCATCCCAGGGTCTGCCCCCCAAAGTTTCCAGCTGTTGCCTTAGAAGCAGTCTTGGCAGTCACCATTGCTAATAAAGCTGGGGGCTGGTGAGCTTTCTCCCATGGCCCTCGTTATCCCTGCCATGAGGCTCCAGCTCCCATACAAGCCTCTCTCCTGCAGATTCCCCAGGTGAGAGTGTGCAGCCTCCCTCTGTCCTCACTACTGATTCATAGCCTGCTTCCCCTGCACACCCGCCCTTCCCTTCACCTCCCAGGGAGCTGCTAGTAGTCTGCAGATTGGCATCCTCAGGCCAGCAGAAAGCTTCCCCAGCAAACCTGCTTGGGGCAGCGGCGGTGACCTCCAAGTGTGTGGGACATCTCGGAGAGGCCTTTTCGTGGGGCACAGTGCTTAATTCAGGCAGCAACAGCAGCTCTCTGTGAAAGCAGCCACACCTGGTGCAGTCCTGGTTCAGTAGCTCAAAGTCTGTCTACACTGTAATCAGATGTGCAGCCATACCCAAGTGAGCTCTGATCTAGCTAGCTCTGAGAAAAACAGCAGAGATGTCTTGGCAGCATGGACTAGCAGCTAAATCCAGTCATGATTTTATAGACCTCAGTCGTATCCCTCCTCCGTCTTCTCTTTTCCAAGCTGAACAGTCCCAGGCTTTTTCCCTCTCTCCTCACATGGAAGCTGATCCATCCCCTAATCATTTTTGTTGCCCTTCTCTGTACTTTTTCCAATTCTAGTAAATCTTTTTTGAGACGAGGCCACCAGAACCGCATGCAGTAGTGGCATTATGATATGTTCTGATTAGCTATCCTTTCTTAAGGGTTCCTAATATTCTGTTAGCTTCTTTGACAGCCACTGCATATTGAGCAAATGTTTTCAGAGAACTATCAACGATGACTCCAAGATCTCTTTCTCGAGAACAGCTAAGTTAGAGTCTATCTGTTTATATGTATAGTTGGGATTATGTTTTCCAATGTGCAATACTTTGCATTGATCAACACTGAATTTTATCGTCCATTTTCTTGCCCAGTCACCCAGTTTTGCAAGTTCCCTTTGTAACTCTTCACAGTTAGCTTTGGACTTTACCAGTCCATCTTGAGTAATTTTGTATTGTCTGCAAACTTTGACACTTCACTGTTTACCCCTATTCATAAGTTGACCAGCACTGGTCCCAGTACAGATACTGCTACTTGAAAACCCCAGGGGTACCCTGCTATTTACCTCTCTCTGCTGTGAAAACTGACATTTATTCCTACCTTTTGTTTCTTATCTTTGAGCCAGTTAGCGATCCAGGAGAGGACCTTCTCTCTTATCCCATGACAGCCTAAATTGCTTATGAACCTTTGGTGAGGACCTTGCCAAAGGCTTTCTGAAAGCCGAAGAACACTCTATCCAGTGGATCGCCATTGTCCACGTGCTTGTTGACACCCTCAAAGAATTCTAATAGATTGGTGAGGCATGATTTCCCTTCACCAAAGCCAGGTTGACTCTTCCCAATATACTGTTGTGATGCTGGGCCAGTAAGCAACCAACAGGGTAAATGACCCAAAGTCAACCTTTATAGACATGTTAGAAAAGTATGTAAATGGTAATTAGGGCAATTCCAAGAAATAGTTAATATAGCCATGCTAAACGGACTAGCGCTTTGAAATGCAAACCTGTATTGTTAGAGAATTAGAGGTAATACTAATTGTATGTGTTCACTTATAGCTTGCTAGATGTTAGCCATGTAAACAGACAATTCCTGTTGTCACTATAGCTAGCAGGGAGGGATAGCTCAGTGGTTTGAGTATTGGCCTACTACACCCAGGGTTGAGAGTTCAATCCGGGGGGGCATTTGGGGAACTGGAGTAAAAATCTGTCTGGGGATTGGTCCTGCTTTGAGCAGGGGGTTGGACTAGATGACCTCCTTCCAAGCCTGATATTCTATTGATTCAGAGATCAAAAGGGAATATTAACATTTAGATGAAATGTGGGAGTGATAACACCATTGTCTATATTTCACCTTAAAGTTTGTGGTAAATTGTCTATAAACTGCTTAATGGATAATTACCTTATGCTGATGAATGCAACTAATTACTTGGGTATGCATAGAAGATAGTTAGTTCTACTTCAGAGTTGCTATTCTTCACCCAAGGAACCCCTGCTGTAAAGAGGCTACCGCAGCCTACCAGAAAACTGTACAAAAACTCTTGGGACCTGATCCTCTTCTCTCAGATCTGCTTGATGCTTCATGCGGGGGAAGGTTGAGTCATAAGACTGAGATCTCCAGTCCCATCTGGATCCCCCTGTGTATGGAACATTGGCCTGAACCTATGGACTAATTCTAAGAACTATATGCAACTCCAAAGCTCCCCATCTCTGCTGTGAAACTGATCTCAGAACGGTACTCATGTCTGTATGGATACTGATCTTTTAACCAATACTCACTCTCTTTTCTTTTTCAATAAATTTTAGTTTAGTTAATAAGTATGTATTTGCTATAAGCCTGTATTTGGGTAAGATCTGAACTAGTCATTAGCCTGGGAGGTAATGTGTCTGATCTTTTGGGATTGGTAGAACTTTCATATTTGACTGGGCTGTCTGGGAGGGAGCCCAAAGGCTGGGTTGCTTTTAAGGGAATTGTGTTTTGACGTCTGTGTAACCAGTAAGATATTATAGAAGCTGTTTTGTGGCTAACTTGGTGGATCTAAGTATTGGGAATTGTCTGCCCCATTCTTTGCAGTTTGCCCTAATTGAATATCCTCAGTGCGGCTCCCCTGGGTCCCTGGTCACAACTGTGTCTGGTTGAAACTAGAGTAAAGAAGAGAATTATCAATCTGTCTGGTACTGAAATTAGGTTTACCGGCAATTGCCAGTATCGCCTCTGGAGCCTTTTAAAAAATTGGCTTTACATTCCAGTCATCTGGTACAGAGGCTGATTTAAGCAATAGGTTACATACCACAGTTAGGAGTTCTGCAATTTCATATTTGAGTTCCTTCAGAACTGGTCCCAGTGACTTATTACTGTTTAATTTACCAATTTGTTCCAAAGCCTCCTCAACCTTGGACAGTTCCTTAGATTTGTCACCTAAAAAGAATCGCTCAGGTGTGGGGATCTCCCCCATATCCTCAACAGTGAACACCAATGCAAAGAATTCATTTAGCTTCTCTGCAGTGGCCTTGTCTTCCTTGAGTGCACCGTTAGCACCTCAATCATCCCGTGGCCCCACTGCTTGTTTGGCAGACTTCCTGCTTCTGATGTACTTTAAAAAAATGTTGCTTTTAGTTTGTGTGTCTTTTGCTAGTTGCTCTTCATATTGTTTTTTGGCCTCCCTAATTATACTTTTACACTTGACTTGCCAGAGTTGATGCTCCTTTCTATTTTCCTCAGCAGGATTTGACTTCCAATTTTTAAAGGACGCCTTTTAGTATCTAACCACTTCTTCTACTCGGTCGTTCAGCCATGGTGGCATTTTTTTGATCCTCTTGCTGGTTTTTTTAAATGTGGGGAATATGTTTACTTTGAGCCTCTATTACGGTACTTTTAAAACGTTTCTATGCAGCTTGCAGGGATTTTTGTACTCTTGTGACTGTTCCTTTTAATTTCCATGCAACTAGCTTCCTCATGTGTGTGTTGTTCCCCTTTCTGAAGGGAAATGCTACTGTGGGGGTTTCTTTGGTATTTTTCTTCCTAAAAGGGTGTTAAATGTAATTACATTACGGTCACTATTAATGAGCGGTTCACCTATATTCACCCACTGAACCAAACCCTGTTCTCCACTTCTGACCGAATGAAGCAGTGCCTCTCCCCGTGTGTGCTCCAGGACCAGCCACTCCAAGAAGCCGTTATTAATGGTGTCTCGAAACTTTATCTCTGCATCCCATCCGGCGGCAGCATGTTCCCAGTCAATAGGGGGATAGTTGAAATCCCCCATTATTGTGGGGTTTTCTGTTTTTGTAGTCTCTCTAATCTCCCGGAGCATTTCACAGTCACCATCACTATCCTGGTCAGGTGGTTGGTACATTCCTACTGCTATACTCTTATTAAAGCATGGGATTTCTAGCCATATAGCGTTGATGGTACTGATTCAGATTTTTATTATTTTCACAACCCTGTGCTCACTTTCACATATAGTGCCATCCCCCACCTGCACAACCTGCTCTGTCCTTCCGATATATTTTGTACCCTGCTATTACTGTGTCCCATTGATTAACAGCATTCCACCAAGTTTCTGTGATGCCTAGTATATCAATATGCTCATTTAGTACCAGGCACTCAAGTTCACCCATCTTGGTATTTAGACTTCTAGCATTTGCACACAAGCACATATAACATTTGTCAATACTGTATGTAGTTGTCTGCCTTCCTGGGATGTAACTGAACTTTTTTGGTTGACTGTTTCTCTTCAGTTCCTACCTGTACTTTATCAACTTCTATCTTCTCCTCTTTACTAGGAGAATCCCCGTTAATAAATCCTCCCCTGTGGAAGTCAGAACCACATGCTGCTCCGCACCTGTCGGCTGTTCCCCAGCCCTTAGTTGAAAAATTGCTCTACGACCATGATTCATTTTCAGTTTACATGCCAGCAATTCGGCTCTGTTTTGGTTTAGGTGGAGCCCATACTTCCTGCATAGGCTCCCCCTTCCCCCAAAGGATCCCCAGTTCCTAATAAATCTAAGTCCCTCCTCCGAACGCCATTGTCTAAGCCATGCATTGAGACCCTGTAGTTCTGTTTGTCTTCTCAGCTCCGTGAGCATGTCAGAGAACACTATTGTGGAGGTCCTGGACTTCAATCTAAATTTTGCCTCCAGGACCTCTCTCCTACTTTTCCCTGTGTCATTGGTACCTACATGTACCATGATCACTGGATCTGCCCCAGCACTGCAAGTAAGTGTATCTAGGTGTATTGAGAGGTCCGCAACCTTTGCGCCCAGCAGGCAATGCAGCATGCGGTTCTCCCAGTCATCACAAACCCAGCGATCTATATTTATCAAAATTGGTTTCTTCATTACTATTACCTGTCTCCCCCTAATACCTGGTGTCCCTTCTCCGAGAGGGAGGGGTCTCAGTGCAAGGAATACCATGACATGATGTTGTGAAGGCCAAGACTATATCAGGGTTCAAAAAAGAACTAGACAAGTTCATGGAGGATGGGTCCATCAGTGACTATTAGCCAGGATGGGCAGGGATGCAAAACCATGCTCTGAAGTGTCCCTAGCCTCTGTTTGCTAGAAGCTGGGAATGGGTGATGGGGATGGATCACTCCATGACTGCCTGATCTGGCCTTCCCTCTGAAGCATCTTGCATTGCCCACCGTCAGATATGACTACTGGGGTAGAGGGACCATTGGTCTGACCCAGTATGGCCATTCTTATGTTCTTATGACATCACCCGGAAGGATGGAGCTCATTTCAACACTCAAATCCTCTGAAAATCTTTGTTTTAAAGCTTGTAGTTGCTAATTTGATACACTGGTTACTCTCCCAGAATTAGTGCTCTGTGTTATCAGGTCTCTAGTAGTGGTTACAAAGGTCTGGTGCAATAAAAGAAATGGCTGCAAGTTCTCTCACACCTCCACAGCTCACGTACCTGATGCTTCTTGTTCTCCACGTTCATGGTGAGGGGTCTGTAAGTGATCTCGTAGGGCTTGTTTTGCTGATGGGCCTCTACCCTGATGAATTCAGGCCCTTTCCATTGTTCCCCCTCAATGATGGGCTGCAGGTTCCATGACTGGTTGCTCCGGTTAGACAGCATGATAGTCTGGGTGTGTTTTCCACGCACCTGACATGTGAAATTCATCACCTGCAACAGAGGAACACAGGGAGACCTCATCCCCTGTAGGGAATCCATTCCATTCAGCGATGGCATTGTGGTGTGTGGGGTTGCAGGTACTCCTCACCCATATGCAAAGACACGAAAGGGAGAGGGGTGGAGGACAGACAGGGAGGCAGGCATGTATAAAAACAGACACAGAGCTCTCCCTTATAAGAGCATTTTGCAGGTTTTCATGAAGGGCCCAATTCTGCAGTCCTTATTAACACAAGCAGGCCTACCGAAGGCGGGGGGCTACTCATTGTAAGTGCTGCAGAATGGGCAGACATCAATTACAGTCCTCTTTGTGGACTGGCTGCTTGGCTTGGTCTGAGTTCCGCTTTTGGAACTCAGGAGGCCGGTGCCAGAGTTCCCATTCATGGCTCTCCCCTCACAAGGTGCTGTCAGGCCTACACTGGAGCTACAGAGCTGGGCATTGGTGGCCATGTCATTACAGAAGTTTAAGATCCTCACTTGGACCTAGTCCTAGAATTAAAGCTCTGTCCTGCAGCAGTTTCCACCTGGGCTATTGCTGTTCCCATTTGGACCCTGGGGGAATATGCTGTGCATCCACAGCTACCCTGCTGGGTTGGGAACCAAGCCAGCTTCTAGGCTGGGCTTGGGAATGGCACAGCGGGTCCCTCTCTGCTAAGGTTACCTCTTTGGTCATAGGCACCACCACGCAGTAGCCAGTCAGAGTGAGCTTGAGCGCTTCGCTGCCCTGGATGCAGCACTGCAGGTTGTCATAGTGGATATCCGGGTTCAGCTCACAGGGATGAAAGGTCACTTCGAAGGGGACTTCCATGCCTGGGGAGATGTAGCCCTCCACCGGGCTGATGGAGAAATCTGGCTCAAAACTCTTGATGTCCCATTTAAATCTTTCCAAGAAAAGCACAAAGAAGAAAAGGAGAAATTTAAAGCTGGGCTCACAGTGCATCCCAGCCGGGCTGGGAAAGATGGGAGCAGGGTTCTCTAAGCATCTCTAGGACTTTCTGTGCTGTCAGGCAGCTACAGATACAGCCCTTGGGCACAGTTGCAATAGCATGAAAGGTGGCTATGGGCCTTGACAGACACGTAGGTCCCGAGTCTGCTGTCCTTACTCACGCGGCAGCGAGCACTGGCACCGAGTTAAATGGGATGATTTGGCTTGCGTGAGTATCTCAACAACATTGGGGGCTATAGAACCGGGCCTGTAAGGAGGCCATGTTCCACTACTCTGAAGGCATGTTACATACTGTTCTGCTATCTCTGGGTTCTGGGGACAGCACGGCTCAAGTAAAAATCTCCTGGGGCTCAGGCTCACCACAAACCCTCAGTGGAATAGGCCTTGTGCAAGGACGCTACATCACCTGACTCCTATGTCTCCTGTGTTCTGCATGAGGACGCGCCGGGAAGCCTGGCTCCGCTGCACCACTGCTCCAAAGGGGATATGATCCTGGTCCAAGCTCACTTCAATGCCCTGGCAGCAGCCTTGCACCACGAAGAAGGAGCGCAGCAGCCCCATGCACTCGAGCATCACCTCCTCTGCAAACAGCGGGATGCGGCACTTTGGGGAGAAAGTCACCTCTACGCTGCAGGTGCCCCCTTTGGGCTTCAGAGTTATGTCGTTGGATGGAGACAAGCTGAGAACCTGCCCAGACAGATGGCCAAATGTGATGTTTGACCACTGGGAACACAGAGCCCTCAAGAGCTATTGAGAGTAACAGGAGAGCTTTCCCAGAGCTGCTTAGTTTCATTCCTGTGCTACTCCCATCATTATTAGCCCAATCCCAATTGCTCCCTGGAGTAGTATGTCCCTACAGTGCCTCTCCTCAGCTGCCGTTACATCTATGCCAAGAATGGACCTGTTTGGTGGATGGGTGGGAAGGAGGGAAAATACTTGCTCTTCCATAGCATTTTCCAGCCAAGGATCTCAAAATGCTTCACGGACCCCTGGCAGGTAAGTTAGTATCTCCTTCTGTAAACTAAAGCTGAGTCACAAAGAGGTTAAGTGACTTGTCCAAAGTCACACAAGATTCAGCAATGAGTCAATGGCAGAACTGGACCATTGGAGCAAACTTCCTCTTCTATTCGTCAGTGTTGCACTGTTAATGTCCCATGTGGTTGTTACCTAACTCTATAAACAAACCTAACCCATAGCTGGGACTGAAACTCAAAATTCAAATCCAGATCTGCATCTCCTCCAGGTTTAGTGGTGGGAGTTTGTATATGGAGCCTTTGCCCAAGCCCACCTCTACCGTAGGCAGAACCCCTCTAACCCTTAATGCTTGAGAGAAGCTGTTATCCGTCCTCTTCAATATGTTTTAGTCCATTCTCTTTGTATATTCAAGTCCCACTGCTCTCCCCATCCTGGAGTTCTGGTCACAGCTTCCAGGAGGGTCTGGCCTGGGGACTGTATCATACTGAATAGTCATTTCTTTATTGCTCCTTAGAATGCTGTGTCTTTTCCCGGAGAATCACACCTGGAATCGGGGTGCTGAGGGGCTGGCAGCAATTCTAGTGGGGAAATGTGCCTGGAGTTTTCAGAAAGGATTCTGACAGCTGGGAAATGGTTTGGAGCTCTAGTCTGGAAAAGGGGAGGAAGGAGGCAAATTTGCAGGTCGGAGATGGTTAGTGGCTGGGGAGGGAATTAGTAGCCGGGAGGTGGATTATGAGGTATTTGTCCCGATTGGGATTGGTAGCTGGGATGTATTAATGTGCCTCATTCTTGACCTGGAGAAATCAACTTTAGGGGTCACAGGGTAGTTCAGTCTCCAGGGCCAATTCATACCTTAGCTGATTTGCTAAGACTGGCAGTAAAGGAAACAATTAGAGCCAATTGCAGGGGTGTGTTTTCTTATGCTATTAACACTTGTTCACAGGAAACTGGACTGAGTCATTTCACACATGTCACAAAATAGCCTCCGGTCAGCAGAGATTTCTGGTCAGTTCTAGCCGGAGCTGGATTTGAATGTGCACTGTAGAGGTGCAAGGCACCAGACCCTATTAATTCCCAGAGCCCTTCCGTCCCTTTCCTGCTGGCAAACAACACTGAACCATAGAATTCAGAACAGGGAAGTGGAAACCCTGAAGAAGCTAAGGTTGGGTCACAATCTGCATGGACTGTTTGAACATATTCTGCTTTAACCCTTTAGCGTCTGTGATTCATTGCTCTCAGAGTGACGGAAAATCCAAAGTCCTTAGGTCAAAGGCTTTGGATTGATGCCATTTTACTATGAGTCCACGGGTGATTACTGTATGAATTCATACGCTAAGCTAGCACAGAAGGAACTCTCAGGATGGGAACCTAGTTACCCTCACAGCAGATGGACTAGTTACTACTGTAGATCTCAAAGTCATTGTCTTGCATGTCCAGGAAGCCTGTAACCTAACCTTGGAGTCTATATGTTCAATTAACCAGCACAAAGGAATCCAAGTCCTTTTGGGCAGGGACCAGCCTTTTAGTGATTGTACGTGTAGCCAGCGATGTTACTATAGCTACATGGGTACACGATAAAGAAGATCTAGGTATGGCTCAAAGCAGTCATGCAAAAGCCTACAGGCCTCAAGCCTGTAATAGAATAGCTTAGCCAAAGTAACTAAGGCCTAAAGACTCAACATTAGCAACCAAAGGCGATGCTTGGGGGTGTGTGCAGAGTAACGTGCCCCCCAGACTGGTCTGCCGGGGTGGGGAGGGAGAGGGGCGCTGTCCTTCTCACACTGTGCCTGCCCCCCAGCACATTCGGCACCTGTCCCTGCAGGCCCAGACATTTCTCACACCAGCTGCTGGGTCCCTGCTCTGTGCAGCGCAGCAGCTGCCTGAAAGAGCCTGGCTGGAGAGGTGGCAACGGTGGGCTGCCCCCCACCCAGGCCAAGCTGCTGGGGACAGGGGCTGAGCGCGCCAGAGCCCCCTTCCCCGGCATGCTTGGCCCATCACTGGCAGTTGAGCCCAGGCAGGGAGCAGGCCGCCGCCTCAGCCTCCCCAGCCAGGCTCTCTCAGGCAGCTGCTGCGCTGCACAGAGCAGCGACCGGGAGCGGCCAGCTTCAGCCAGGTGAGAAGCGGCTCCCTCCTGCTCCCTGCCCGGCCCAGCTGTCCGGGAGAGCAGCTGAACATGCTGGGGGCAAGTGCAGCGGAAGAAGGACAGAGCCCCCCTTGGGCAGGTAACGTGGGGTGAGGAGAGCACAGTGGCCCTGTGCTGGGCACGGGGGAGGTCTCTGGGCAGAGGAGACATGTGGGGCAGTTACGTGTCCTCCCCTTTAGATTGTCCCCCTCCGGTATGGGGAGACATGAATCGTCTATGTAAGCAACTAACCAGTAAGTGACCCTATATCACAGGTCGTCACAAGACAGAGTGCTGTTCTAAGCAAGTGTTGCTGAACTGCTGACAGATATCACAAGATGTGTTTATACCAGCTTTAGCTATATACAGCAGATGTCCAGTCACGAGAATGCCACAGTAACTGACGGATGTATTTGCTAATAAGTTTGAAGTAAAAGGCCTAGTAACCTATGGAAGAAAGGTACCCAAACATCAGTAGGGTGAGGAAACGGCTAAGGAAAAGGGGCTGAGAACCCTACTGAATAAGAGTTAGGCGTTAGCATCATCTATGATTCCAGGTGGCACTCTGTCCAGGCACTCCTGGAGCCTGCCAGGGCAAGGACCTCTCGTGGATCATCTTACCTACTCCAGAGTTGTGTGCAAAGACCGTGAGAATGCAAGTTCTGGGGGTTATATTCTCTCTGTCTACTTTGTTACATTGTAGTGTTTGTGATACTGCAATAAAACAATTGCGAGTTCTGCAGGTCTTCCTAAGGGTGAGCATCTCTGCCGCATACAGTGGGAGACTCACTCCCCACCTACCTGTAATGCTGTGGCCAGTCTGTCGGCAGCTGAGCTCTGCCAGACCATGTCAACTCTAATAATAGCTACCCCACCGACAACCTACAGCGCCTAGCCATGACTGGGCTCCTCGCTACGCTGGCAGTACAAACAAGTGGCAAGATAAAGAGCACTCCAGTTGAAGAACAGGCCTTACCTTAGATTCCAGGAGCTCCGGAACAGTGAACATGAAAGTTAGGTTAAAAGTGAGAAGGGCAACACTATTGTTCACTATTGTGACAGTCTTCTTCATAGTTTGTCCAACAGACAGCGCGCCCAATCTCACCACTTTGCTGGGCGGTTCCAAGATGTTGATCTGTGGTCAGGAGAAGAACAACAGGATGGGGAAGTTGCGAGCATCAGTAACGAGGGAACGGGGGAAAGGGGAAGGAGAATGGCAAAGGGTGGATGACTGAGGAAAG
Organism: Trachemys scripta elegans; assembly: GCF_013100865.1. NCBI lineage: Eukaryota > Metazoa > Chordata > Testudines > Emydidae > Trachemys > Trachemys scripta. Next base: position 40,058,764 of record NC_048310.1, on the reverse strand, counting down.
GAGAAAGAAATTCACTCTGACTGTGTGATATATGGAGCTAGAGAACAGTGGTCTGATCTCACCTTCATCTCCGTGCCCTTCCCCAGGACCTCAATGGTCTGTTGGGAGAGCCCATTGATTTCAAAGGGGATGATATCGTGGTAGGAAACGGCCTCTCGGGGATAGAAAGTGATTGGCACCTCCATCTTCCCTCCAGGACTCAGCACTTCAGCCTGGAAGCTCACCTCCAAGTGGGCAGTGTTGGTGTACAAGCAGTCTAAGCTGTGGAAGGCCAGAAAAAAACCCTTTTGGAATGTTTGACTGGTGAATGTTCAGTAGCTGAGAGCTGTCCCCCATCCCGCTTTGACCGTATCCATTTATTTTTATCCAGAGGAGTTGCCAGTGGTCCACCCAGCTCTGCTAGCTGTGCATACTGAGACAAATCCAGCCTGATGACAACAGACGCTGGGTCTGCTTAATGCCAGCAGGGTTGAATTGGGTCTGTTCTGATGAACATAACCCCAAAGGGAAGTAAATATGGGCATCTTCAGATCATCCTGGGGGAAAACACCTGGCAGGACTCCCCCGGCTGAATGCACTTCTTTCACACAGGTCAGTGATTGAAGGCACCCTCTTAGCTCACATGAAAACAGAAAAGAGGGTCTCTCACCTAGGAAAATGGGTCCTTTTCTGTGTGATTTATGTGCCTATTAGGTAATTTGGAAGCTGACTACAGAAGCACCTGCCCTCTCGCCCTAGGAAAATGGCCCAGCGGCGAGGGTGCTAGATAGGGACTGGGGAGACATGGGTTCGCTTCCCTCCTCTGCCATAGACTTCCTGTGTGACCTTGGGCATGTCACTGAGCCGCTCTGTGCCACAGTTCCCCCATCTGTAAAATGGGAATAACAGCACCGCCCTGGTTCATGGGGCATATGCATAGCAATGGTCAGGATTTCTTTGATAAAATGGTTTTCTGTGGGAAAATTCTGATCTGTCCTGGGAAAGGGTTGGTCTCCATGAAATGTTCATTGGGAAGGTTTATCAAGGCCAGGATGGAATTTCTGGCCAAATCCAGAGACTCTCCCCCCAGAATAGCCAATAGCCCAGTGACTAGGGCGCTCATCTGGGATGTGGGATATCCATGCTCAAACTCTGCACTCTCGGACTTGGACCAGGGAAGGAGCTAACATGGGGAGCTAGTGTCCCACTGCTGCCCTACCTAATCTCCTTGGCCTCCTTGTTTGTGATGGTAAGGATGTGTCTGGCAAGGGGCATCCCAGCATAGTAGATGAAGCAGGTTCCGAAGTCAAACTTGGTAAAGGAGAAGTGGATGGTGGGCATCACCACAGAAGCCAGGAGCATGCAGCTAAACGTGGGCCCGTTGCTGATCTGGGGAGAGAACAGGCCACAAGGTGCCTTGCTGAAGAATTTGCCAGGAAGAGTGACCCAGTGATACCTGGGCTGCATTCACACAGATGCTGCTGCCCTGCAGTGGTGACAGGCCAGAAAAGCTTATGCAGGGGGAACTGAAAATGGGGTGTGAAAAGAGAGATCCCTTGGCTTCATGAGTTAACATTTCAGGGGAATTTCATCACTGGCTTTATACAGATGTTGGTAGCTGTCAGTTTGCAGCACAAGCCACAGCCACCAGAGTCTTGCTCCCCAGCTGGTGTCTAACAGGAAGGTCCCTGTAGACGCCGTGTCAGTGCCCCTAGGTACTATGGTGGAATCAGACTCTGCTTTTGGTGGGTGCCATCCGCTACCTTGGATGGTCCCAGGCCTGCAGCTTGTCATACATTCAGCTCAGCTGCCCAGGGTGGATCCAGGTGGGGTGCCCCATTTTTCAGTGTGAGATCTAATTCCAGCTTTGCTCTAGCAAGCTCTCCCCTGCCAAAAGGGTTTGCCTGGCTTTTGTGCCCTGCAGGGAGGAGAGCATGACACCCCTGCCCTGACCTTTAGCTTAAGCTCCATGTCCTTTAAGATGCATGTCTTCAGTGGGTGGAAGGTCAGCTGGGCCTGTACTCGCTCTCCTGCCTCCACAGTGCCGGTCTCAGGGGTGATGGAGAGGTAGTGCTGCAGTGCTTTGGGGCCGGAAAACTCCCACGAGAAGCTGAAATTGAACTTGCCAGTGTTCAGGACACAGAAGTTGCGGTGAGCAGATTCGTTTATTTCCACCTGTATGCAGGAGGAGAGCACACACGGGGTTAATACCTGAAGGGCTGGCAAACCCAACATGAATGGACAGAAAACCAAGTCACCTGCTGCCATAGGCAGCCCTGAGCCAGAGAGAGGGCTTAAGCTCTTACTGCCTATGCAATGCACCACCAAACAGCACACTCCTCAGCGGGGATTGGAGCCGGGCGCACAGGGCCAGGATGCCTGTACATGTCTGTGAACACAGTTCTCTACAGAGCGACAGCTTGGATGGACCACAGCTGCTCAGGGCAGGCTTGTCCAGTGAGCTCCGCAGCTGGGAAATGCATGGGGCCTGGTAATGCACTGGCCTACTATGCCGAAGATCCATCGGGCAGCTAGTCCCAGAGTCTCTAACACTTGTTGCTGTCTGTAAGAGGGTCCGGACTCACCCCTGCGGTGCCTCCTGCTGGGCATCCAGGGAATTAGCTCACCAGCCTCTGGAGCGCCCTCTGCAGGCCAGTGATCTGCCTTGTCCTCGTCTCTGGCCTCCGTGTCCCTCCCAGGACCCCGGTGTGCCCCTTGCCCTGGGTGCTGCCCCCTGGCAATACCGACACACACGCTAGGTCTCCCCTCCCAGGGGAACCCCCACCCACTAACCCCACCTCACCTCAGGTGAAGGCCACTGCCAGTCCCCATCTAGCCCCCACTCTCTGGGGCAGACTGCAGTATAGGCCACTCATCATCGGCAAGGTTGGGTTTGGACCTGCTGCCTTGGCCTAGTCCTGGGCTGCCCTCTGCAACCCCCAGTACCCATGGGCCCTCTGCTAGGCCGCAGCCTGGGGCTTTCCAGGCTGGAGCTCCCCAGCCTTTCCCCAGCCCTGCTCCACCCAGGTACTTTGTGTCTAGCTCCCTGCAGCCAGGCCCTTCTCTCTCTGAAGGCAGAGAGAGACTCTTGAGCTCTTGGCTGCCAGCCTCTTTATACCGGCCATCTGGGCTCTGATTAGGGCGTGGCCCAGCTGCAGCCACTTCCCCCAATCAGCCAGGGTTTTACCTTGCCCAGCCCCAGCCCTCTGCAGGGCTTTTCCAACCCCTCAGGGCAGGCGCGGGTGTCCGCCCCGCTACACTGTCTGATAGCACACACACTTGGTTTAAAGTGAAATCTGATCCTCACAAAATCATTGTACCAACAGCACCAGTGAAAATATATGCAGGGCATGTCTCACCCACCCAACTCTGTGCACATCCATTGTGACCTGCAATATTCCTCTATCTTCATCACTTTTCTTTCTGGGAAGACACCGTCTCGCCCTGTTGGTAGCATGGGATCCAGCAAGGATCTAGCACCATTTACATTATCCTGGGCTCTTCTGCAATTGTGGTGGGCCACGTACAGCTGAGATGCTAGGCACTGAAGAGCTTGTGAAATGCCTTGCTTAGGGCCTGATCTGAAAGGATTCCTTGGGGTAACGGCTGCTCATGTGAGAAAGGGTTGCCAGGATCAGGCCCTGAGTTTGTGGCTATTTCACTGAAGACTGTGGAAGATTTTCAGAAGTGCCCAATACACTGGGACGCGTGCTCCTAAATCCCTTCTGAAGCATCCCGCTTGGACCCCAATGCAGCAGTAGTCACCACAGTGGCCCTAACCTTCCCCCCCACTGCAGATTGGTCCGTCCCTTTTATAGAGTCCTTTCTCGCTGCAGCAGGATCACTTTTCATGCTAGGGATGCTTGGTAGGGAACTTTGGAGTTGCCAGCGTCACAGCGAAGCAGGTGCCATGCAGTATTTCACAAGAGTGGGAGCAAGATATAGCGCCACAAGCGTGCAGAGAACACATGGACAGTGGGCCTTTGCCTCTAGGAGCTTACAGTCAAAATGGTAGATTGAGGTCTGACTAGATGACAATAATGGTCCCCATCTGGCTTTAAATTGACGAGTCTAAGGCAAGACAAAGCAAGTTGGCTGGAGGTGACCATTGGGTGTGGGGTTAGCTGGGAAGGTCTGCACACCAAGAGCAAACTCACTGACAGCTGTCTCAGCAAGGCGTGGCAAGGACAATTCCACCAGCCCCAGAAGCGATGGGCAGGGTGGGCGCTCTGCCTGGCGGGCCTGTTTTTACTGCCCCACAGCTGTGTTCTCCTGAGACGATCTCACAAAGCGCCATAGCATGGTGAGGGCTGCAGCTGTCTGGGCGCTTTTCACCCTCTCCGCCCCCCCCCCCCCCACCCAGTCTTCACCCTCTCACCTCCTCAAAGTTGATGCTGTTGCTCTCCTGCAGACTCAGCTCAGTGAACGAGCCGTCGTTTTCTTCGCACCTGACGCACACGTTCATGCTGTAGCCAATGGCTTTGATGTTTAAGGAGAGCGGCTGGGTCTTTCTCTTGACATCGCAGATGAGGTTAAAGTTCACCTCCCCCTCCAACGTTGGTGTGAAGAGGATGGTAACAGGAAGCCTGGGGAGATGAACACTGGCTCTTGGAACTCTATTGCACTAGAGGTTGTAAGCAAGCGAGGAAGAATGGCCCTGTGGTTGGGGCACTAGCGTGGGACTCAGGGAAAGTAAGTTTAAGTCCATGCTCTGTCCCAGGGTGACCTGGGGCAAGTGATTTAGTCTTTCTCTGCTTCAGCTCCCCATCTGTAAAACAGGGATAAGAGCCCTGCCTTGCCTCACCAGGGTGTGTGAAGGATAAACACGTGAAGGGTTTTGAGGTGCTCAGGTATGATGGTAATGGGGCCAGATAGATACCTAAGACAGGTGTGGAAGAATATTCCCCTATATTCACAGCCTCCACACTAGCGTAATCATCTTTGTACAATGTATGCCTTGTGAGGTATCACTGGCAAACTCATAATTTGCTGGTCAGGATTGTCTTGGTAAATTATGTGCAGAAACATTGTATGTGATGTGATAAGATTCACCTGTACGGTGTTATTAATACACCTTCCAAACCCCACAGCCCTGCCCACACAGATGCTGGCAAACAGGTCGGTCCTAAACAGAGGAATGTGGGCTTGTCTGAATTTGCATTTGAGCAGTAAACAGAGTCATCAAGCAGGAAGGGAAGACAAAAGAAGTTCAAACAGATGAAAAAACCAGCAGGGAACATCTGTCTAGATAGACTCTCTGGCTCCTGGTCTCAGCTGGAAATGTTTTTCAAGAGGGGGACTGACACTATAAACAGGAGAAACAAACCCCGCAAGGCACCCATCGCTCTCTCACTGTCTATTGCATTCACTGCATCTGAAGAGACAAAGGAAGCAAGCGTTGGACTCTGGGGGAGGAATCTTGACTGAGAGTTTGGTCAGTCATCAGCTGGAGCAGGTGGTGAGGAACTCTGCTTGAATCCATAGGTTCAGGGTCAGCTTTAGCAAGAGCGGGGCCCAATTCCTGGGGGCGTGGCTTGCCGCAAGCCCCGCCCCCAGGAATCGGGCTGCGCTCCGGCCGGAGCTCCAGCTGGGGTCGTGGGGCTTGGGTCTGGCCTGGAGCCGCTCACCCGGGGCCGGGCTGGAGCTGAGCCGGGGAGCCGGGCTTGAGCCGAACCCGAGCCGGGGGGCCGGAGGCTCGGGCCAGGCCCGGGCTGAGCCGAGGGGCCGGGCCTGAGCTGAGTTGGGGGGGCCGGGCCCCGCCCGAGCTGAGGGAAGCGGGCCGGAGCCGAGCCGAGCCGAGGGGACCGGGACGGAGCCGAGACGAGCGGGCCGGGCCGGCGTGCTTGGCCAGAACTGGGGCCGGCGCCCCGGGGCCGGAGCTGCTGGGGCCGGAGGTGCTCGGCCGGGGCCGGACTGGGCCGCGCCTCCCCGGAGCGCTTCTCACGTCCCCCTCCCACACCCCTGACTCAGCTTACCAGGTGCTGCCTGCCCACCCCTGCTTCTTTCCAGACTTCCCGCGAACCTCTGATTCGCGGGAAGCAGGGGCGGGGGAGGAGCGTGCAGGGGAGGGGAGGACAGGGAAGTGAGCTGGGGGTGGGGTGGAGAGCTGTGGCGCGGGGCCCTCTTAGCGCAGGGCCCAATTCAGCCGAATCGGCTGAATTGGCCTAAAGCCGGCCCTGCATAGGTTAGGCATTAACAAGTGTTTTATCTTTATTTTTTGCAACCATTTCTGACTTTTATGCCTCGTTGCTTGGACTCACTTAAAATCTCCCGCTTTCTAATTAATAAACTTGTTTTAGTATTTTATCGAATGCAGTATGTTAAATTGAAGTGCCTGGGAAACTCCATTAGGGGTAACAAGTTGTGTGCATATTATTCCCTTAAGGGAATAACAGACTCAGTATAATTGCACTGTCCAGGGGAGGGCTGGGCAGTACAGGACAAACATTTCTGGGGAAAATCTAGGACTGGGAGTGTGCTGGGGTCACCCTGTGGTAATTTTTAAGGCTGGTAAGGGCCAAGGCGGGGCTGGCTGGCTGCAACACACACCCAGACGTAGCTGGGAGTGACTGGCATGCTGGGGGCAAACCGCAGCAAGGCACTGTGAAGGGCACCCCAGGTTAGATGGCAGGGGTGACACAGCTATTCATTGGTCTGGATTGTACCCTGCTATGTCACAATAGATAGCTCCTGGGGATTGATGAGGACTCTCAACTCCAACTGACTATGATGGGAGTTCAGACCCTCACAGGAGGCAGTCAATGTCTAAGGGCCAGGATCAAATGAGATCAAAGGTCAGGACACCCACATGCCTTCCTTACAGGTCAGCAGAAGGCTCTGAGGAAAGTGCAGATCAATACACTGTTCTTAAAAACAAGAACAACTTCATTTAAACCAATAGGAGTTCACAGGTAGACTATTTCCCATGGTACTGCCATGGCAGTGGCGAGCCAGGGAAGTGATGGAAACAAAAGGGAACACGGAGACTGAGCGTTCTTTCCTTTTTCAATGTGTCACATGCTCAGAAAGTTAGAAGACAACACATCTAAAAGGGAGATTAAAAATCAGGCAGCTACAAGCGTGAGCGCCTTGCAGTGACTTCAAAGAACCATGCAGCTCTTGAAGCGTGGTGCTGCTCTGGAAAGTGACTCTGCAGAAATGTCACCAGGCTCAGTGGCTCCATTTTTATCATCCCTCAGTCATTTCCAGATCACATGCTTGGTTTACAAGCCAGGAGATGTGTTTTCTGACTGGCCACCTGGCAAACTCAGCCTTGCCTCAAGCTAGGATCTGTCCTTCTCATGTATCACCACCAGAAATAAGCTTTTGCAGGCCAAATTATGGCCTTGGTAACACCTGTACAGTCCCACTGAATTCAAAGGATGTCCTCAGTGCTACCTGGGCAGCCCTGCTGCTTTCAATGGGCGTGCACAGGTGTAAATGACTGAATGGCCTTGTAGCTGGAAGGGAGACAAGGAAGAGACTCCAGCTTGTCTAGACTTGGGACCCTAGGCCCCGTGTTCACACCCCACACACTCCTGCAATGATATTGGTACAAAGTACGCCTAGTGAGGTAGCATGGTGGTCAGTACTATCATTGTAAAATGCATGTGACAATGCAGTGTGTGGAATTGTGACTACTCACTGAAATTAAGGTTTAAAGTCGGTAACTAAAAGGTGTTTTAACCAATGTGACAGACCCAGACCAGTGGGGTACAGGAGTCTGGTAGAGGGCAAATATACTGGTCACTGGATGAGTAGTGTTCTGTTCCCTGAGTGATGAGAGCAGGGGCTGCACTGGAGGAATCAGGAACCTGCTAGAACCAGTTAAGGCAGGCAGGCTAATTAGGACACTTGGAGCCAATTAAGAAGAAGCTGCTAGAATCAATTAAGGCAGGCTAATCAGGGCACTTGGGCTTTAAAAAGGAGCTCACTTCAGTTTGTGGTGTGAGTGTGAGGAGCTGGGAGCAAGAGGCGCAAGGAGCTGAGAGTGAGAGGGTGTGCTGCTGGAGGACTGAGGAGCACAAGCGTTATCAGACACCAGGAGGAAGGTCCTGTGGTGAGACTAAGGAAGGTGTTTGGAGGAGGCCATGGGGAAGTAGCCCAGGGAGTTGTAGCTGTCATGCAGCTGTTACAGGAGGCACTATAGACAGCTGCAGTCCACAGGGCCCTGGGCTGGAACCCGGAGTAGAGGGCGGGCCCAGGTTCCCCCCAAACCTCCCAATTGACCTGGACTGTGGGTTCTTCCAGAGGGGAAGGTCTCTGGGTTGTTCCCCAACCCACATGGTGAATCTCCGAGGCAAGAAAATCCACCAATAAGCGCAGGACCCATCAAGATAGAGGAGGAACTTTGTCACACCAGGCACATCAGGGAGAGTTGCTAAACAGGTTTTCTCAAGACAAAGGAAAGAGGCTAACATCTCAAAGCAGGTGTGGCCAAATTCAATGGGCTATTCATTTGCATCGGAGATCACAGTGCAGGAAGAGAACATGAAGGTCATGTCTACATTGTACCAATACAGCCGTGCTGTTGTAAGATGGCATAACGCAGTTACATAAGCAAAGGGGAGAGAGCTCTCCCGTCAACATAATAAAAGCAGTGTAACGAGCAGTGGTAGAGCGCGTCCTGCCGACACAGCACTGTGCACACGAGCGCTTATACCAGCAAAACTTAGGGGTGTGTTTTTTCACACTCCTGAGCGACCAACGTTTTGCTGACAAGTGCTTGTGTAGACATGGCCTTACACTGTAAAACTGCAGCAGGACGTGTCACTGGAACACACCAGGGGACACATTAATCAAGATGGAGTCAACCCCCAGAGTAGATGGGAGACTGAACCTCAGGGGATCAGTTTGATCCTTGCAACAAAGGCAGATTGGGACATAAGAACACACAGAGACTCTGGATCGTCCTTCACCTGAGGAGACAAGGAGAACCTTGGACTCTGCAGGGAACATCGCTGAAAGCAAGCCAGCCATTGCTGGGAAAAGAAGACGGGTGAGGAAAGTACCTTGTAGAAAGGCTGTAGCTTGTTCAGTTAGGAGTTAGCCATTAGAAAGGGCATTTGTACTTCTGTCTGTTTGTACCTCTTTCTACCTTTATTCCTTCTACTTGGTATCACTTAACCTATAGCCTTTTGTTAATAAACTTGTTTTATTTTTCATATAAACCAACTCCATGCTGGGTTTGAAGGGAAAGGTGCATTTACTCCTGTAAATAAGCTGTAATGTGATGACTCTGATAGAGCTGCAAACTTAGTATCTTCTGTGCATGTACAGTGGTAGGGGCTGTGCATCGCAGAGAACCATCTCTGATGGGCTCGAGGGCTGGTGTTCACTGACTGTTACCTGCTGGGCGAGGTCTGGTCTGGTCTGGCTGCATCTGAAGAAGTGGGGTTTTTACCGATGAAAGCTTATGCCCAAATAAATCTGTTAGTCTTTAAGGTGCCACCGGACTCCTCGTTGTTTTTGTGGATACAGATTAACGTGACTACCCCTCTGATCTCCCTCTGGGCTGGGAGAGCCTGGAGGAGTTTGCTGGTGATGGGGACAGGCTGGTGTGGCAAGGAGCTGACTGTCTGCTCTCCAGCAAAGCTCACTCTTGCAGAGTGGCTCACAGCTCTGGGTATCTCCAGCTGTGTGTTACAGCACTGGAACTGGAGATGTAACTGCCAGCTTGAGTAGACATACCTGTGCTAGCTCTGACTGAGCTAAACTGCTAAAAATAGCAGCGTCTCCGCCGCATGGGCAGCACGACGGGCTAGTTGCCACATAGGTAAATAGGCTTTCAGGTGCTTGGGTGGCTATCCCATCCAACCACCCAGGCAGTGCATTTCTAGTGCACTAGCTTGATCAGAGCTAGGTGGGTATCTCTAATGGAGCTGGAAATTACACCTCTAGCTCCAGTGTAGATAGCCTAAAGCCAGCACAGCTCTGGGGGTAACAGGAGTAAAAAACAGCAGCAATCTCTAAAGGCAGCAGATCTGACCCTGAATGCAAACGGGGAGACTGACTACGTAAGAAGAGGAACCAGCGTGTCCCACTGAGAGCTGCCTGCTGGCTGGGTAAGTGCTGATGCCGTGAGGTGAAACCACTGTACAACGTGGAAGGAATCTAACACTGCAGATAACACAGCACTGTGCTTGGGAGCCACAATCTAGCCCTGTGAGCCCTAGACATTCTCTGTCCCTTTACCTGGAAAGAGGTGGAATGCAGCCCTCCATGGGCTGCACTGTTAGGTAGTTAATGTGTCCCTCTGAATAGCGCGAGCAGTCTCTGAAAGCAAAGCTGAAGGTCTCATTCTCGTTGTTAATCATGTGAACCGTCTTGTGGGCCTCATGTCCTTTGGAGGAAACACAGGAAGGAGACAGCAAACCTTTAGTTCTCCTGGCAGGTTGGCATGGAATCAGCCACCACTCCTCTATCTCATAGAAAAGTGCATGGCTTGTCCAAGTCTTTTTTACTAGGCCAGATGTGCTGCAGGTGGAAAGGACAAGGCAAAAAAGCTCCCCCTGCTGGAGAAGCATAGTTAATGCAGAATGTAAAATAAATTAAACTTCTATACAGGCGGAGGGAATCACTAGGGATGCTAGTGAACAACATGGCTGTCTATCATTGAGCTGCGCATGAGAAATACAGCATCCGAGCTAACCCACAATTCGGTACCCTCATCAGTATAATTATTGGTGTTTTGTATTGGGGTAGTACCTAGGAGCCCCAGTCATGGACCAGACCCGGTTGTGCATAGCCAGGGACTAAGGGTATGTCTATGCTGGAACTGAGAGAGCCCAAGCTAGCATTGCAGCTTGGGAAGCAGCTCAGGCCCTCCAGCTCGCCCAGCCCCTGGTCTGAGCGTGGGGGGCCAGCCCCAGTCTCCACCAGAGCCGCAGCGTCCACATTGCTATTTCTAGCACTCTAGCTCAAGTGGAGCTCAGATGTATCTGTCTCCCTGGGCTGTGAGGCTCCCTCCCAGCTGCAGTGTAGACGTCCCATCCCAGTCTGACAGCAGAGCTTGATTACATTTAACGCGCAAGGAGATGGGATGGGTAAAATAGCCCTGACAAAAATTTCCAAAACTCTAAACATTTTGCAAAAGCAGCTTTCCTCTAAAATGCACGAATGCCGGATAGAGCATCTGGCATGACATGGGTCTTGCAGGCCCTCAGCTGGGGTTACCAACAGAAATCGCTCACAAATGTCCCCACACCAGGCATGAACCAATGAAACCTTTACATGGGACCAACCCCTTGACACACACTCACATACTGTACTGGTGGAGGAATGGATGGACTGGGATTCAGCTGACAACACATCGGAAATCTCTTCTTTAACCCACTCTTCACTCCACCCTCCCTCTTCCCCAGTTGCTATATCTCACTCACCACTAATAAGCAGCTTTGCTTGAGAAATTTGAAATCTGACACCCCTTCTACCCTTAAATTCCTTCCCGACCCCAAATATGGCGATCAGTAAATCCCCGAGCATGTAGGCTTCTTTGCTGCTGAACATTGCTATTGGTAGGTAACCCCTACCAACCAACCAACAATAAATACATTAATAAAATCTTCAAACAACAAACAAAAAAACCAACACTGCCCCTTGCAGAGTTCTGAGCCTGAAAAGGGAGAAATGCCAGACGTTGCATGAAATCAACTAGGATCTTTGCTATTAAGAACATAAGAGCGGCCACACTGGGTCAGACCAATGGTTTATCTAGCCCAGGATTCTATCTTGTGACAGTGGTTGGTACCAGATGCTTCAGAGGGAACAAAGAGAACAGGGCAATTATCGAGTGATCCATCCCCTCTTGTCCAGTCCCAGCTTCTGGTAGTCAGAGGTTTAGGGACACCCTGAGCATGGAGTGGCATCCCTGGCACTGATGGACCTATCTATCTAATTCTTATCTAATTCTCTGCTGAACCCAGTTACACTTGTGGCCTTTGCAACATCCCCTGGCAATGAGTTCCACAGGTTGACTGTGCATTGTGTGAAGTACTTCCTTTTGTTTGTTTTAAACTTGCTGCATGTTAATTTCATTGGGTGACCCTGGGTACTTGTGTTATGTGAAGGGGTAAATAACATTCCCTTCTTCACTTTCTCCACACCATTCATGATTTTATAGACCTCTATCAGATCCCTCCCTCTTAGTTGTCTATTTTCTAAGCTGAAAAGTCCTAGTCTTTTAAATTTCTCCTCATATGGAAGCTGTTCCGTACCCCTAATCATTTTTGTTGCCTTTCTCTGGACCTTTTCCAATTCTAATATATCTTTTTTGAAACTGGGCAACTAGAACTGCATGCAGTATTCAAGTTGTGGGAGTATCATGGATTTATATAGTGGCATTATGACATTTTCTGTCTTATTATCTATCCCGTTCCTAAGGGCTCCTGACATTAGCTTCTTTGACTGCTGCTGAACATTGCTATTGTTTTACATGGAAGGTGCTTAGATACTAAGGTGATGGGCAGCAATATAAACACAAAGAGAGATGGACAGAAATTGTCTTTCTCCTTTGAAGTGCTCTTTTCCACTTTCAGCCTCTAGTTTTTTTAATGTTAAATAACAGAACTAGGATCAACAGTAACTATAGAACATTACATTTTTGAATGGAGAGAAAAGTGGAAGGTAGCAGCAATCACAGGCTCCCATAGTGCGGGACACAGAGTCTGTCCTTACCGACTAACAGAGAGAAATAGTTCAGGTGGGATCTGTCCAGCGATACTGAGGGGTCGATGGTGTTGCCCACCAACAGGAATGGGACTGAGATGTTCTGTTCAGGGATTGTAAAGGTCCAAAACGATTCTGTGGTACCCAGGTGCTGCGGGATGAATTCAAACGTGACCTGAGGGAAGAGGAGGCAAATTAAATCAGGTGACTATTCATGGAGTGGTGGTGAAATGGGTGATACACCAGACTTGGATCAGGAATGGGACAGGTGTGATACCGTATGTGGCTCTCGGTCTCCACCTAGCAGCTACATCACAGGGAATAACTGAGTTGAAGAGCCCCTGCAACCTATGCTGAAGAATCCTGCTTCCACAGCTCCAAGGCTGTAGCAGACTCATACACATGGACTAGCCACCAGAGGAATTCACAGTCCGGCTGCGTAGGCCGAGTTACACATACATTGGGGTTGATCAGCAAGGTCATCTTCTTATGGCGTGACAGCCCCATTTTCTTGCTCTACGGGCACACTACAAAGGGTTTCTCATCCCTTTGAGATCTTGTGCAACCCATTGCCTCAGTGAGGAGTGAATGCCTGCTAGCTTTCCTGGGAACTGCAAGCTGCTTGTGAGCTCAGGCAGTTGCACAAACTAGCCAGCAGCACACCTACCAAGGCAGACATCTCTAATAAGTAAACAGAGCTGCAGGATTGGGTCATATTGATTTTGCTTTGACTTTCTCAGATGCTCAGGCTTAGGTGTGCCAAAAAAAAAAAAAAAAAAAGGAGGAGTACATAGCTCCAAGGTCAAGAGAACAGAAGACCTGCTCTGGAGTGAAGGAGCAGGTGGCCAGCTAATCCCCACAGTGAGTGAGACACACTTAGGGCTTCTCTACATAGGCGCACTCAGGAAACTTAATCCAAATAATTTTTAAAGTGGATTAGTTAAACTATATTAAACTCCTTTGTGGACACTCTTATTCAGAATTAAAGTGGCCTTAATTCAATTTATCTAATTATCTTAATTCACTGAAGTGATATAATCATAATCCAATTAAGGCCACTCTAATTCTGAACAGGAGTGTCCACACAGGAGTTTAATGTAATTTAATTAATCCACTTTAAATTCATATCTTTAGTTAATGCAGATTAACTTTCTTGAGTGTCCCTATGTAGACAAAACTCTTCCCTTCCATTCAAGAATTTCCTGGTGCAGGATTGTGCCACGTGCAAAAGGAGATGCCCAAAGATGGTTTTAGCAGAGAACACTTAGACAATGGGCCAGATTCTGTGCTGACTTCCAGCCTGTGCAGGGTGACCAAAGAAAGACGTGGAGCAGTGTAGTGGGGCGCTGCCCCACTCCTGCAGAACAGGGAGTGAAAGCAGTGAGAGCAGCTGAGGGAGTGGCTGACCATAGCTGTGCCAGCTCAATCCGGGCCCAGCTGGCCCTGAGAAGAGGGCTGGGGGTCAGGAGCTGGAGGAGTCTCGCTCTTGCTCTGGAGAGGGGAGGACCTGGCTGCTGGGAGCTCAGGGTACTGGGAGTAGAGCAGGGCTGGGGAAAGGCCAGAGGAGCTGGGGAGCTCCAGCCTGGCAAACCCCCCAGGCTGAAGCCTTGCTAAAGGCCAAAGCAGATACTGGGATTGCAGAGGGGCAGCCCAGAGATAGGCAGAGTCCAACCCCCTTGCTGATGAGGCGTGGCCTTTACAGACGGCAATCTGCCCCAGTGAGCGGGGGCTAGATGACGACTGGCAGCAGCCACTGAGGCAAGGTGGGTGAGAGGGTTGGGGGTTTCCCTGGGAGGGGAGACCCAGAGCGGAGGTACTGCAGGAGCAGAACCCAGAGGTAAAGGCACTGGGGTCCGGGCAGGGCACGGGGCCTGAGGCAGGTGAACCACCGGCCAGCAGAGGGCGCTCCAGGCTGAAATTGAGCTAATTCCCAGGATAACCAGCAGGAGGCGCTGCGCCGGTGAGTCCCGCACCGCTACAAGCGGGCACTTCTCTGTCCTCCCACCACTATGGTTCTCTTCCCTCATTCAGTCTTCCCTCACCCTCGGACGTGGCTATTGCTCATGAGGAGAGATACCCACATTCCCGACTGTAGCTGCAGCATCCTGTCTCCAATAGTCGGCTGTCGTGCAGACTGGAGCCCTCTAGTTAGCCACAAAATAGGGGAGAGCAAACTTCCCCTCCAAAATGTTCTCACTTCTGACCATGGCAGCTACCGGAATGGGTCAGAGGGCAGCTTCCATTCCTGCTTAACACACAACCTCCTGGGCGGGACTGGGATGGCACTGTGCCAGTTTGCTATAGCAGACATGTGATTTGGCTAATCACAAGAATCTGAAGTGAGACAATCTGCTTCACATTGGCCACTAGACAGCTTGCTGTCACCCAGACAACAGGCAGCCCCTAACGGCTTTCGAGAGATTCAAACCAGGGGGCTATAGCGGAAAGACTCTGTATCCCAACACTGCTCAGCTGGGTCATCCAATCCCCGGGCTTTGTCTCTGGGTCCCTATTCATTTCTGCTCTCGGAGAAACCTCCTTTCTTACCCTCACCCACCTGCCCATTTCATTTTCTTACTCCCCTACGTCAGAGGGAGCTTGTGAGAACTAGCTATTACTGAGACAGGCCCCCACCTGCCCGCATAGCCCGGGTGGGTTCAGAAGGCTGCCTGTACTGAGGTGTTGCCGGGGAACAAGCTGCCCGTAGTCCCTGCTTAGCCAACGGAGCTAGAGCAGGCTGGCATAGCCTACGAAGTGGGCAAGGCTGGCCAGTGAGTGGGCAGGAGACGTGCTGATTCCATTAATCTCGGGATCCGTAGGGCACCAGTGGCAACCCAGATCACATTTAAAGCTGCCCTTCCTCTGCCAGTCCCTCCCCATGCCCTCGCCTCAGGTGGTGGTGATGCAAGTTGGCACCACCAACTGCAGGATTGAAATAAGCTCAGCTCTTTCAAGTGCTTGAAAACAAAGTGCCGTGTAAGAGCTATGCGTTACAATTAGAGCAGTATTGTACACAGTGAGACCTGTACACCACTAGACGAGACACCTGTGTCAGCCTCCCTCCTACCTCGGCCTTCTTCTCAGGCCGGATCTGGCCCATTTCTGTCAGACAGCTGAAGACTGACTGTTCTCGCAAGTCTTCTGGCTGTTCACAGGCCCACTGGAAGGAGTAGGTGGAATTGGTGGGGTTCACAAGCATGAAGGTCCTGGCCACAACAAACAGAAATTGCCATTAGAAAGGGAACAGTGAACAGCTCTGGGAGCTAGTGGCTTGGCTGCTCAGCAGACACCGGGCACTGCCAGCTCCTCCAAGGGAGGATTCCTTGGCACACCCCATCTACCTCCACTGCTATGGGCATGACAGCTCCATCCCATTACCGGTTCTGGAGTCCCCACAGCCCTCTGGGCTGGCTGGCTACCTTTATCCCCTGTAAACAGATACTGAGGTCAGTCCCATGCAAACCCTAGCACCAGAGTGGTGAGGGTAAAATCCAGCACAACAAGGCTCTTTAGAGCTCTCTAGAGGGGTTATTTCCTTCGCTGACCCTATCAAGTATTCAAAGAGTCAAAAAAGAGGCCAATCCCGTGGAGAGAGAGCAGAGTTATACTGGACGACACCTATGGGCTGGGGACCAGCTACGTTTGTTGCAGGACTGGATGGTGGAAGCAAAGATGGCTAGTCTATGTTGCTCCTGTCTGCCCAGAGCCCCAAGTGCAGCTGTGCCACAAGGAGTTTAGAAGACTGGTCTCTGGCTGAGTTGTTGTGACTAGCCAGCAGTCAGCAAGTGAAGCCTTCTCCACGCCCACCTGCGGTTCCGAGTGTGCACTCCGACGGATGCAAACTCAATCACCCTGGTGTTGGGATCCAGCGCAGCCCCCCAGGGCCCTCGCAGCTCTGGGTTGCGCCTGTTTGCGGTGAGGTAGTCAGAGTCCTCCAGCTCGAAATGGCAGTATGGCAAGAGGCTTCTCCCCTTCACAGCCACTACGGGGCCTTCGTGGTTGGGCTTCAGGTTGGGGATACTGAGAAGAAATGGACCAGTCAGTGTTACCAAAGGCAGCGGGGCAGCTTTATGGCTTTGCTGTACACAGCTTTCACGTCCTCTCCCTCAGTAGGTGTACCGAGCAGTGAATCAAATGGAAGCTCACTCTGTGGTGATGAGGCAGCAAAGGAGACACATGAATAGTAATTCCTCCGTGGGAGAAAAGTGGCACCTTTACTGATAAGCACACTGGAGGTCGTGCTGGTGACTCAACATGGCTAAGCCCTCGCTAAGTTTCCATACTCATCCAAAAGCCAGTACTAGTGATCGAACCTCTTGGGGCTTAGGTGATTTCCCATACCCAAGGTAAATGAGTAACTCCCCCAGAATGGTACAAGCCAGGCAAAGGGGCTATGCGAGGACTGTGAATTACTTACCCTCCATCTCTGAAAGGCGGAATCCTACTTGTACCCAACCCCCTTTTCAACATTTTTTTAAAATGAGTTTTCTCAGGTTCCCAAGAAGAAGGATTGCTAGGAAGCGATGGAATCCACCTAACGAAGAGAGGGAAGAGCATCTTCGCAGGCAGGCTTGCTAACCTAGTGAGGAGGGCTTTAAACTAGGTTCGCCGGGGGATGGAGACCTAAGCCCAGAAGGAAGTGGGGGAGTGGGATACTGGGAGGAAACACAAGGAGGAGGGTACAACAGGGGAGGCCTCCTAATTCATACTGAGACAGTAGGGAATTGGCTAGTTATCTTTGGTCCTGCTTTGAGCAGGGGGTTGGACTAGATGACCTCCTGAGGTCCCTTCCAACCCTGATATTCTATGATTCTATGATCTTAGGTGCATGTACACAAATGCAAGAAGCCTGGGAAACAAGCAGGGAGACCTGGAAGTCCTGGTACAGTCATGGAACTATGATGTGATTGGAATGACAGACTTGGTGGGATAACTCACATGACTGGAGCACTGTCAGGATGGGTATAAACTGTTCAGGAAGGACAGGTATGAGAGGAAAGGTGGAGGAGTTGCATTGTATGTAAGGGAGCAGTATGATTGCTCAGAAATCCAGTATGAAACTGGAGAAAAGCCTGTTGAAAGTCTTTGGGTTATGTTTAGAGGCGAGAGCAACAAGGGTGATGTCGTGGTGAGCGTCTGCTATAGACCACCAGACCAGGAGGATGAGGTAGACGAGGCTTTCTTCGGACAACTAACAGAAGTTTCCAGATCACAGGCCCTGATATCTGCTGGGAGAGCAATACAGCAGTGCACAGACAATCCAGGAAGTTTTTGGAGAGTGTTGGGAACAACTTCCTGGTGAAAGCGCTGGAGGAACCAACTAGGAGCCATTCTCCTCTTGACCAGCTGCTCACAAACAGGGAAGAACTGGTAGGGAAAGTAGAAGTGGGTGGCAACCTGGGCAGTAGTGAGCATGAGATGGTTGAGTTCAGGATCCTGACAAAAGGAAGAAAGGAGAGCAGCAGAATATGGACCCTGGACTTCAGAAAAACAGACTTTGACTCCTTCAGGGAACTGATGGGTAGGATCCCCTGGGAAGCTAATATGAGGGGGAAAGGAGTGCAGGAGAGCTGGCTGTATTTTAAAGACGCCTTAGTGAGGGCACAGGAACGATGTGCAGAAAGAATAGTAATATGGCAGGTGATCAGCTTGGCTTAACAGAGAAATCTTCGGTGAGCTTAAACTCAAAAAGGAAGCTTACAAGAAGTGGAAACTTGGACAGATGGCTAGAGAGGAGTATAAAAATATTGCCCGAGCATGCAGGGGTGTAATCAGGAAGGCCAAAGCACAATTGGAGTTGCAGCAAGGGATGTGAAGGGTAACAAGAAGGATTTCTACAGGTATGTTAGCAACAAGAAGAAGGTCAGGGAAAGTGTGGGACCCTTACTGAATGGGGGAGGCAACCTAGTGACAGAGGATGCGGAAAAAGCTGAAGTACTCAATGCTTTTTTTGCCTCAGTCTTCATAAACAAGGTCAGCTCCCAGACTACTGCACTGGGCAGCACAATATGGGGAGGAGGTGAGCAGCCCTCAGTGGCAAAAGAACAGGTTAAGGACTATTTAGAAAAGCTGGACATACACAAGTCCATGGGGCTGGATGCCTCACCTCAGTCCCTGGAAACATCATTGAGCAGGTCCTCAAGGAATCTATCTGAAGCACTTGGAGGAGAGGAAGGTGATCAGGAACAGTCTGCATGGATTCACCAAGGGCAAGTCATAAGAACATAAGAACGGCCGTACTGGGTCAGACCAAAGGTCCATCCAGCCCAGTATCCTGTCAGCGGACAGTGGCCAATGCCAGGTGCCCCAGAGGGAGTGAACCTAACAGGTAATGATCAAGTGATCTCTCTCCTGTCATCCATCTCCATCCTCTGACAGACAGAGGCTAGGGACACCGTTCCTTACCCATCCTGGCTAATAGCCATTAATGGACTTAACCTCCATGAATTTATCTAGTTCTCTTTTAAACCCTGTTATAGTCCTAGCCTTCACAACCTCCTCAGGCAAGGAGTTCCACAGGTTGACTGTGCGCTGTGTGAAGAACTTCCTTTTATTTGTTTTAAACCTGCTGCCTATTAATTTCATTTGGTGGCCCCTAGTTCTTATATTATGGGAACAAGTAAATAATTTTTCCTTATTTACTTTCTCCACATCACTCATGATTACCTCTATCATATCCCCCCCTTAGTCTCCTCTTTTCCAAGCTGAAAAGTCCTAGCCTCTTTAATCTCTCCTCATATGGGACCTGTTTCAAACCCCTAATCATTTTAGTTGCCCTTCTCTGAACCTTTTCTAATGCCAGTATTTCTTTTTTGAGATGAGGAGACCACATCTGTACGTAGTATTCAAGATGTGGGCATACCATGGATTTATATAAGGGCAATAAGATATTCTCCGTTTTATTCTCTATCCTTTTTAATGATTCCTAACATCCTGTTTGCTTTTTTGACTGCCGCTGCACACTGTGTGGATGTCTTCAGAGAACTATCCACAATGAGATCTCTTTCCTGATTAGTTGTAGCTAAATTAGCTCCCATCATATTGTATGTATAGTTGGGATTATTTTTTCCAATGTGCATTACTTTACATTTATCCACATTAAATTTCATTTGCCATTTTGTTGCCCAATCACTTAGTTTTGTGAGATCTTTTTGAAGTTCTTCACAGTCTGCTTTGGTCTTAACTATCTTGAGCAGTTTAGTATCATCTGCAAACTTTGCCACCTCACTGTTTTACCCCTTTCTCCAGATCATTTATGAATAAGTTGAATAGGATTGGTCCGAGGACTGACCCTTGGGGAACACCACTAGTTACCCCTCTCCATTCTGAGAATTTACCATTCATTCCTACCCTTTGTTCCCTGTCTCTTAACCAGTTCTCAGTCCATGAAAGGATCTTCCCTCCTATCCCATGACAACTTAATTTACGTAAGAGCCTTTGGTGAGGGACCTTGTCAAAGGCTTTCTGGAAATCTAAGTACACTATGACCACTGGATCTCCCTTGTCCATATGTTTGTTGACCCCTTCTAAGAACTCTAATATATTAGTAGGACATGATTTCCCTTTACAGAAACCATGTTGACTTTTGCCCAACAATTTATGTTTTTCTATGTGTCTGACAATTTTATTCTTTACTATTGTTTGAACTAATTTGCCCGGTACTGATGTTAGACTTACTGGTCTGTAATTGCCGGGATCACCTCTAGAGTAAATATTGGCGTTACATTAGCTAACTTCCAGTCATTGGGTACAGAAGCTGATTTAAAGGACAGGTTACAAACCTTAGTTAATAGTTCCACAATTTCACATTTGAGTTATTTCAGAACTCTTGGGTGAATGCCATCTGGTCCCGGTGACTTGTTAATGTTAAGTTTATCAATTAATTCCAATATCTCCTCTAATGACACTTCAATATATGACAATTCCTCAGATTTGTCACTTACAAAGGACGGCTCAGGTTTGGGAATCTCCCTAGCATCCTCAGCTGTGAAGACTGAAGCAAAGAATTCATTTAGTTTTTCCTCAATGACTTTATCGTCTTTAAGCGCTCCTTTTGTATCTCGATCGTCCAGGGGCCCCACTGGTTGTTTAGTAGGCTTCCTGCTTCTGATGTACTTAAAAAGCATTTTGTTATTATCTTTTGAGTTTTTGGCTAGCTGTTCTTCAAACTTCTTTTTGGCTTTTCTTATTACATTTTTACACTTAATTTGGCAGTGTTTATGCTCCTTTCTATTTACCTCACAGGGAGTTGACTTCCACTTTTTAAAAGATGCCTTTTTATCTCTCACTGCTTCTTTTACATGGTTGTTAAGCCACAGTGACTCTTTTTAAATTCTATTACTGTGTTTTTTAATTTGGGGTATACATTTAAGTTGGGCCTCTATTCTAGTGTCTTTGAAAAGTGTCCATGCAGTTTGCAGGGATTTCACTCTAGTCACTGCCTGTTAATTTCTGTTTAACTAACCCCCTCATTTTTGCATAGTTCCCCTTTCTGAAGTTAAATGCCACAGTGTTGGGCTGTTGAGATGTTCTTCCCACCACAGGAATGTTAAATGTTATTATATTATGGTCACTATTTCCAAGCAGTCCTGTTATAGTTACCTCTTGGACCAGCTCCTGCGCTCCACTCAGGACTAAATCGAGAATTGCCTCTCCCCTTGTGGGTTCCCGTACCAGCTGCTCCAAGAAGCAGTCATTTAAAGTATCAAGAAATTTTGTCTCTGCATTTTGTCCTGAGGTGACATGTTCCCAGTCAATATGGGGATAATTGAAACCCCACCCTATTATCGAGTTCTTTATTTTGATAGCCTCTCTAATTTCCCTTAGCATTTCATTGTCACTATCACTGTCCTGGTCAGGTGGTTGATAACACTGGTCTACAATTTTTGTAGAGATAAAATGTGCTATTTATTATGTATTTTGATGTGCTGAATTCAGATATGACAATTAAAACAACTGATTGGCTACTGTTCCTAAGATATTTAAGTTTTTACATTTTATGTCTATGTATATTGTGTAGATAGAGTTTTAATCATAAATTGTAAACCTAGGTCTTTTCATGTGTTTATGGTTGCTTTACATGATAATATTTCACCTGTCCTGTTAATGTAACACTTTAAAAATCAGCAAAAGGGTTATATCAATAAAATGTATTATGAAACAAAAGGCAAAAAACTATTATGTACATAGTTTAGTCCTATTCAGTGTCTACTCGGCGCTTCTTGGCTTGTCTCTTGTATTCATTAAATGGAGCATCTCTTGTCACTGTCCAGCAATAGTCTGCAAGCACTGATGTGCTCCATTTGCCCTGATAGCGTTTCTCCATTGTTGCAATGTCCAGGTGAAATCGCTCGCCGTGCTCGTCGCTCACTGCTCCGCAGTTCGGTGGAAAAAAAATCTAGATGCAAGTGCAAAAAAATGTATCTTTAGTGACATGTTGCAACCAAGGCTTTTGTATGCCTTGAGGAGGTTTTCCACCAACAACCTGTAGTTGTCTGCCTTGTTGTTTCCGAGAAAATTTATTGCCACTAACTGGAAGGCTTTCCATGCCGTCTTTTCCTTGCCCTGCAGTGCATGGTCAAATGCATCATCTCGAAGAAGTTCACGAATCTGAGGACCAACAAAGACACCTTCCTTTATCTTAGCTTCACTTAACCTTGGAAATTTTCCACGGAGGTACTTGAAAGCTGCTTGTGTTTTGTCAATGGCCTTGACAAAGTTCTTCATCAGACCCAGCTTGATGTGTAAGGGTGGTAACAAAATCTTCCTTGATTCAACAAGTGGTGGATGCTGAACACTTTTCCTCCCAGGCTCTAAAGACTGTCGGAGTGGCCAATCTTTCTTGATGTAGTGGGAATCTCTTGCACGACTATCCCATTGGCAGAGAAAACAGCAGTACTTTGTGTATCCAGTCTGCAGACCAAGCAAGAGAGCAACAACCTTCAAATCGCCACAAAGCTGCCACTGATGTTGGTCATAGTTTATGCACCTCAAAAGTTGTTTCATGTTGTCATAGGTTTCCTTCATATGGACTGCATGACCAACTGGAATTGATGGCAAAACATTGCCATTATGCAGTAAAACAGCTTTAAAACTCCTCTTCGATGAATCAATGAACAGTCTCCACTCATCTGGATCGTGAACGATGTTGAGGGCTGCCATCACACCATCCATGTTGTTGCAGGCTACAAGATCACCTTCCGTGAAGAAGAATGGGACAAGATCCTTCTGACGGTCATGGAACATGGAAACCCTAACATCACCTGCCAGGAGATTCCACTTCTGTAGTCTGGAGCCCAACAGCTCTGCCTTACTCTTGGGTAGTTCCAAATCCCTGACAAGGTCATTCAGTTCACCTTGTGTATGAGGTGCAGTTCAGAGGAGAAGGATGGGAGAAAATGTGGGTCCTGTGACATTGATGGTTCAGGACCAGAAGTTTCATCTTCATCTTCTTCCTCGTCTGACTCAAGTGAGAATGATTCTGGTGCATCAGGAACCGGCAGTCCTTCTCCGTGAGGTACTGGGTGTATAGCTGATGCAATGTTTGGATAATGCACAATCCACTTTTTCTTCTTTGACACACCTTTCCCAACTGGAGGCACCATGCAGAAGTAACAATTGCTGGTATGATCTGTTGGCTTTCTCCAAATCATTGGCACTGCAAAAGGCATAGATTTCCTTTTCCTGTTCAACCACTGGCGAAGATTTGTTGCACAAGTGTTGCAGCATATGTGTGGGGCCCACCTCTTGTCCTGATCTCCAATTTTGCAGACAAAATAAAGGTGATAGGCTTTCTTAACCATAGTGTTTATACTGCGCTTTTGTGATGCAAAAGTCACTTCACCACAAACACAGCAGAAGTTATCTGCACTGTTCACACAAGTACGAGGCATCTCTGCTCACTTTGGCTAAACAGAAGTGTGTCCCTTTGCAAAATCAAACACTGACAAATAAGAGAGCACGACACTGTATGATTTCTAGAGCTGATATAGGGCAATTTGTTCAGCAGAGTGATGTAAGCTTCGTTATGATTGCATCATCCATGACTTCTAGGAATAACATGATGCAATTCATATCATGTATGATGCAATACCAGCTTCAGATTGCATCATTCATTGTTTTGCCTAAAAAGCAAGTACTGTCCAAACCCAGTCATAGATCCAGTCAAAGATGTATTTTAGTCATTTCTGGTTTAAATTGAGATCCCTTCTTTTTATAACTCACTTATCCTCCGCCATTCCCAAGTCAAAGGTCGTATATATTGACCCAATAGCATATCTTGAAAACTAGAGCCAATCAACAATTTTAAGCATCATTTTTGTTCTCAGTGACCCAGAATTAGTAAAGTTTGACTACATTTATTTCAGAAGCATTTTGGCTGTAGAGCAGTGTAATAGATCCCTACTGTTATATTCTTATTAGAGCATGGAATTACTATCCATGGAGATTCTATGGAACATGTGGATTCATTTAAGATCTTTACTTCATTTGATTCAACATTTTCTTTCACATATAGTGACACTCCCCTCCCCCTCTCCCTGCCCAACCTGTTTTGTCCTTCCGATATATTTTGTACCCTGGAATGATTGTGTCCCATTGATTGTCCCCACTCCACCAGGTTTCTGTGATACCTATTATATCAATATCCTCCTTTAACACGAGGCACTCTAGTTCACACATCTTATTATTTAGACTTCTAGCATTTGTGTACAAGCACTTTAAAAACTTGTCACTGTTTATTTGTCTGCCCTTTTCTGATGTGTCAGATTCTTTTTTTATGTGAATGTTTCTCATCTGATCTGGCCCATCCTTTATCCTCCTCCATCCTCTGCTCCTGACTAGAACCTAGAGAATCTCAATCAATGGACTCTCCTCTAAGAGAAGTCTCTGTCTGATCCACGTGCTCCTCTGCAGCAATCGGCTTTCCCCAATCTCTTAGTTTAAAAACTGCTCAGCAACCTTTTTAATGTTAAGTGCCAGTAATCTGGATCCACTTTGGTTTAGGTGGAGCCCATCCTTCCTGTATAGGCTCCCCCTATCCCAAAAGTTTCCCCAGTTCCCAATAAATCCAAATCCCTCCTCCCTACACCATCATCTCATCCACGCATTGAGACTCTGAAGCTCTGCTTGCCTACCTGGACCTGTGCGTGGAACTGGAAGCATTTCTGAGAATGCCACCATAGAGGTTCTGGATTTCAGTCTCTTCCCTAGCAGCCTAGGAAATTTGGCCTCCAGGACGTCTCTCCTACCCTTCCCTAGGTCATCGGTACCTACATGTACCATGATCACTGGCTCCTCCCCAGCACTACACACAAGTCTATCTAGATGCCTCGAGAGATCTCCAACCTTTGCACCAGGCAGGCAAGTCACCATACGGTTCTCCCGGTTATCACAAACCCAGTCATACCTGACCAACCTGATTGCCTTCTATGATTAGATAACTGGCTCTGTGAATATGGAGAAAGCGGTGGACATGATATACCTTGACTTTAGCAAAGCTTTTGATATGGTCTCCCACAGTATTCTTGCCATCAAGTTAAGAAGTATGGATTGGATGAATGGACTATAAGGTGGGTGGAAAGCTGGCTAGATCGTCGGGTTCAATGGGTAGTGATCAACGGCTTGATGTCTAGTTGGCAGCCGGTATCAAGCAGAATGCCACAGGGGTCGGTCCTGGGGCCGGTTTTGTTCAAAATCTTCATTAATGATCTGGATGATGGCCTGGATTGCACCCTCAGCAAGTTTGCGGATGACACTAAACTGGGGGGAGAGGTAGATAACTGGAGGATAGGGATAAGGTCCAGAGTGACCTAGACAAATTAGAGGATTGGGCTAAAAGAAATCTGATGAGGTTCAACAAGGACAAGTGCAGAGTCCTGCACGTAGGAAGGAAGAATCCCATGCACCACTACAGGCTGGGGACCGACTGGCTAAGGAGCAGTTCTGCAGAAAAGGACTTGGGGATTACAGTGGACGAGAAGCTGGATATGAGTCGACAGTGTGCCCTTGTTGCCAAGAAGGCTAATGGCATTTTGCTCTGTATAAGTAGGAACATTGCCAGCAGATCGAGGGATGTGATCATTCCCCTCTGTTCAGCATTGGTGAGGCCACATCTGGAGTACTGTGTCCAGTTTTGGGCCCCACACTACAGAAAGGATGTGGACAAATTGGAGAGAGTCCAGTGGAGGGCAATGAAAATGATAAGGGGGCTGGGGCACATGACTTATGAGGAGAGGCTGAGGGAACTGGGCTTATTTTATCTGCAGAAGAGAAGAGTGAGGGGGGATTTGATAGCAGCCTTCAACTACCTGAAAGGGGGTTCCAAAGAGGATGGATCTAGACTGTTCTCAGTGGTACCAGATGACAGAACAAGGAGTAATAGTCTCAAGTTGCAGTGGGGAAGGTCTAGGTTGGATATTAGGAAAAACTATTTCACTAGGAGGGTGGCGAAGCACTGGAATGGGTTACCTAGGGAAGTAGTGGAATCTCCATCCTTAGAGGTTTTTAAGGCCCGACTGGGATGACTTAGTTGGGGTTGGTCCTGCTTTGACCAGGGGGTTGGACTAAATGACTTCCTGAGGTCTCTTCCAACCCTAATCTTCTATGATTATATTTCATCCCTGATCACCTCCCCTCCAGAACTAAACAGCCTAAGGGATCCTAAGGGATGGCACAGGTTTGGTCCCAGGGCTGATGGCTTCCAAGCTGGGCCTAAACAAAGCAGTAGGTTTTTGATGCCCCACCTTTCCTCAACTGCATTGTCGGCCCATCCATTTCAGGGAGCACCAAATCCCATTTACACCAAAGTACTTTGAACAATGATTCCCTGTTATTAGCACTTGTCAAGATACAATCCACCCCGAGTGCTTCCTACCTGCAGAGCAGGCGGCCCTCAAATTCTCCCACTTCCAGTGGGGAGAATTTCAACAGGAACTGCTGCTTCTTCCCGGCTGGGATGATGCCACTGCTGGGTTCCATGGAGAATGGCGGGAGAGCAGCAAGAGCACACAGGAAGGATGAGACACTCTCCAGAATACTGCCTAGCTGGCTAGCGGGTCGACTGCATGGTATTTTGGTGGAGGCAGCAGATGTGGCAGATGGGAACTCTCCTGTGTTAAGGAATGGGTGGTTAGGTCAGTTTCACTGGATTTGTCTTTGAGGATGAAACCTCTTGTTCTGAGCCCAGACCCCCTGATTCAGTACGATGGACAGAAGGCCGAGGGGATTTGGTTTAAAGACCACACAAAGGCTATCCCCCTTCGCAAGCCCTTTCCAAGGATGATTCCAACCAGGGTTAGTGAAAGGTGTAATGTAGCTTCATGTCACCACTTCTGCACTGCCTCTTACTAACTCCTCATATGCTGAAAAAGACCTAGAAACGTTCTATACAAGGGCATGAAATCAAAATGCTGAAAGACACCCCATCATGCTGGTCTGAACGCGGTGCCCAGAGACACTGTGACCAAGGCTATGTAAGTACCTATAAGGGCCATATCATGCCCCCATTTACATCCATGCCTGGTTAGCAGGGCAGAATGTGACTCATTGTGTGTATGTGCTTTCAGCTGAAAAGGTAGGCAGACATTAAGTGATCAAGGAACAGCACTGGCGCATATTGCAGTGTCTGGTCTTTTCTTCCTCTGTTAATCAAGCTTCCACAGCCAGCTACAGCCATCAAACCACAAAGCAGGGGCATAATGGAACAGCCCAATGGTCCAGAGCCCCTGACTCAGGGCAGGGCCATTGCCAGATGTTCAATTCCTTCAGTACACCAATTTATACGTTACACTGTGGGAGAATTTCCTTCCTGACCCATCTGGTGATGAGTTTATGCCTTGAGGCATGAGGATTGAGAGTGCTTCATTCCATCCTAGCTAATTTAACTGCTGGTGTTAGTTTTACTCATAAAAAGTCTGGTCCTTGTCCTTCTCCCCCTTTTGGTAGCTGGCTGCATAATGTGCTGCACAGCAGCTGCAGACATGTTAAAGATGCACAGAAGCATTTAGCAAAGCCCCCTCCTGCCTCAGAGAGAGCAGGCTAGGCCATGTTGGAAGAGAGCATCACATAATTGAACAGACCCTGCTGCTACACGTCTGAGACCATCTTAAAAACAAAAATGCAGCTTTAATTACAAATACTTTTCCTCCTGCTTGCAAAATATGTCTATATTATGGCCCCAGTTCAACAAGGCTATTAAGCGTGTGCATGATATTAAGCATGTCTGTGTTTGAAGTTATGCACATGCTTAGGGCCTTGTTGAATCAGGGTCTAAGAGGGGTGAAAACAATAATTCATCACTGTGAGTGTGGGGGGAGGAACAATACCAGAAAATGTGGAAATGGCAGAAGTGCTAAATGACTTTTTTGTTTCAGTTTTCACCAAAAAGGTTCGTAGTGATTGGACGTCTAACATAGTGAATACCAGTGAAAATGAGGTAGGATCAGAGGCTAAAATAGGGAAAGACTAAGTTAAAAATTACTTAGACAAGTTAAATATTTTCAAGTGATCAGAGCATGATGAAATACATCCTAGGATACTCAAGGGGCTGACTAAGGAGATGTCTGAGCCATTAGTGATTATCTTTGAAAAGTCACGGAAGACGGGAGAGATTTCAGAGGGCTGGAAAAGGGCAAATATAGTGCCAAGCTATAAAAAGGGGACTAAGGACAACCTGGGGAATTACAGACCAGTCAGCTAAACTTCAGTACCCAGAAAGATAATGTGCAGGGGACTGGACTAGAAGACCTTTCGAGATCCTTTCCAGTCCTACGATTCTACGATTCCATATCTGTGTCATGAAATGCTGAGTGATGACTCAGAATCCAGGATGTGGGAGGGGGCTCCAGGCTGGGGCAGGGAGTTAGGGTGCAGGAGGGTGTGAGGGCTCCAGCTGGGGATGAGGGGTTTGAGGTGCAGGAGGGGGCTCCAGGCTGGGGGGTAGGCTGAGGGATTTGGACTGTGGGAGGGGGCTGAAGGTTGAGGCAGGGGGTTGTGGTGCAGGAGTGGGTGATGGCTCTGGGGTGGGGCCGGGGATGAGGGGTTTGGGGCGTGGGGGGTCTCTGGGCTGGGGCAGGGGATTGAGGTGCAGGGGGGGGTCAGGGCTCTAGGCTGGGGATGAGGGGTTTGGGGTGCAGGAGAGGGCTCTGGGTTTGGGGGGGCTCAGGGCTGGAGCAGGGGGTTGGGGCATGGACTTACCTCGGGCGGGTCCCAGTCAGTGGCACAGTGGGGCGAGTGGAGGACTAAGGCAGGCTCCCTGCCTGTCCTGGCATCATGCTGCGCTGCGTCCCGAAAGCAGCCAGCAGGTCGGGGTCCTAGGCTGGGGGCCAGGAGGCTCCACACGCCGCTCGCATCCACAGACACCAACTCCCGCCCCCAGTGTGGAGCCGGTGCTCGGGGTGGGGGCAGCTCGTGGAGCCCTGTGGCCCCCCTGCCTAGGAGCTGGACCTGCTGGCCGATTCCGGGGCGCAGCGCGGTGCCAGCCAGGGCAGGTAGGGACTAGCCTGCCTTAGCACTGCAGCACTGCCGACCAGACTTTTAACAGCCCAGTTGGCAGTGCTGACCGGAGCCGCCAGGGCCCCTTTTCGACTGGGTGTTCCAGTCGAAAACTGGACACCTGGTCACCCTACAGTGACCTTGATTCCATTACCCTGAGACTCTCCAACAGGACTCCCCCCATGCTCCCTGTTCAGCTCCTGACCCCCCACTCCCAATGTGTGGCTGACCTCTCTGACCTTTCCACAGTGCCCAGGAGCTCTGCCATACCAGTTCTGGGCACTCTGAAGGCGGGGGAGCGGGAAAGAAAGCAATAACTCTTTATCCAAACCTGAAAGAATCCACTTGCTTCAGGATGATGGGGAAGGGAGCAGTGTTATGATGTCACCTTCAGAACTCTGCTGTGTTGGTGCCTCAGGCAAAGAGGCCCAGTCTGCTCCCTGAGCTCTCAGGGCCTGAAGGCTGTAAAGCCCCTCTGGGTTACAGGAGGAAGCTGCTGCGGGGAGCGCCAGATCGGGGGGAGGGAGGGCTGATTGCTATACCTTCAGGACAGCATGGCAACGGTTCTTCAGTAAAGTTGACTGCCCTTCTGCTGTCCTCCATGACCACCTTCCAGGAGTACTCCAGTGCCACATTCCCCTTATTGGACAGCTGGAACCTGCAAAGGGAGAAGAAATGACGTATCTCACAGAAGGGCTCAGCGAGCACTGAAAAAATCATCTAGGGTCAGGTTCTGAGACCCTGACGCACGCTGAGTAGCGCTTTGCTCTGCAAGCCGTGGCATCAATTGGAAGGGGTCCACAAGTGCTGTTCAGCTTGTGGAAGGGGAGCCGAATGTGGCCCACACATTTCAGCAGATGGTTCTACAGTGTATCCTGCCTGCCTGGAGTGAGGGGCCGGGGGAATCCCTAGCACCACCCCACAGTATACCGGAGGGGCTGGCACTGGCAGCTTGTGACAGCAGAAGGATTTCTACTTCTGCGTCTTGCAACTGACAAACCTGTTACACGTCTGGTAACTTTGGCATTCGCCGTCAGTGAAATAAGGCCTGTTTTTAGGACTGTGTAGTAATTTGGGCTGAATGCTGGCAGTGTAGTCAGGGTAAGAATCACTCCAGCGGGAGTTCTGAACATAAATGGCTTGTAGGCTTGGGCCCTGACTGGTACAGGAGCCACTCTATGGACCAAAATAAATGTAGTCAGTTCTCGGGAGGAGCGTGGCAACTATCTGGTGTCAGCAATACTGCACAGCACCTTGCTTTGTTTATTTCAGTGACACCAGGCTCTGTGAGGCAGAATGGGATCAAGGACGATTCCTCCAGTGCAAAGGAGGGAGCTGGGAGGCAGAACGTAAATACCAGAACTGGGCTCTGGCCAGGACGTGGGATAATGTCTGGGCTCGAGAAGACAGTGCCATGGCCACCCTTGGGACTGAGAGGTCTGACAGGCACTCAGAGCCCTGGCACAAGCAGTAGCAACTCTTCGGCCTTCTGGTGCTTATCAGCTGTCGGAAACAACAGCAAACAAACTAAACTACTTCCCGGAAGCTTCCGTCTAGGGACATCGCAGGCTAATGTAAGAGCACTGAGCCGCCCACTGTCCCAGGGGGTTGGGAAGAAGAGCACTAACACCTGTAGCTTAGTAGTACTCTGGAGTGAGTTGGCCCTGGCTCTGGAATACCACTTCCTTCACTGGTAGAAGAGATGGTTACTCACCCTGCACAGTAACTGAGATGTGGCCCTGTGGGTGCTCCACTTCAGGTGTGGGTGCGTCCCAGCACTGTTGAGCGGAGATTTTCAGTAGCAGTGTCCATCTGAGTCGCACATGCGCAGTAGTCATCTCATGGCGCCATTGGCACCTCTTCTAGTGCACGCGTCACCCGACCCCCTCAGTTCCTTCTCTACTGTAGAGTCCTTACTGCAGTGGAAGAGTTCATGGGGCACATACTGCCATGCGCATCAGGAAAGGATACCAGATCTGCCTGGGCCACACTGGGACTATTACTATCTTGTCAGCACGTATCTTCTGTATCACTCGTGAGATCAGTGGGATCGGTGGGAATGCATACATGAGTGATGCGTCCCATGTGATGAGGAAGACATCCCCCAGTGACTGGGGTCCCAGTCCTGATCTTGAGCAAAAAAGTGGGTGCTTGTGGTTTAGTGATGATGGAAACAGGTTGATGGGGGGAAGCCCAATCATTGAAATATTGACTGTAGGATTCAGTTATTTCCCATTCATGTTCCTGGGAAAACTGTCATGTTCTGGCATCTGGGGAGATAGGAGGCAAAGATGTTTACTTTGTGGTGTATGCACCAGTTCCACAGTTTCATGGCCTCAGTGCATAACAAGAAGGAGTGAGCTCCTCCTTGGTGACTGATATAGAACATGCATGTTATATTTTCGGTCATTATCCACTGACTGGTTCTTTATCCCTGGTAGGAAGTGCCTGCAGGCACTGCGTACTGAACGTAGCTCTAGTAGACTGATGTGTAGTCAGGTTTCCACTGCTGACTACCTGCCTTGAACAGTGAGTTGGTTCAGGTGGGCTCCCCAGCCTCTCAGTGAAGCATCCGTCGTGATTATTATTGATGGTGGATCCTGCTGAAAGGGGATCCCCATGCACACATTCTCTGGTTTTGTCCACCATTGTAAGGAGACCAAGACTTTTGGTGGTGCTGTTAGTCTCTTGTTCAGGCTGTGTTTGCTGGGGATGTATACTAAGCTCAGCCAGCCTTGTGGGAAGCACATATGAAGTCTTGCATGTCTTACCACAAATACTGTGGCCATCATGTGACCTAATAGTTGTAAGCAGGTTCGTGCTGATGTTTGAGGGCTGTTGTTGACTACTTAGATGAGGCCGGTCAATGTTACAAATCTGTTCAGGTAATGATACTCTGACCTGTGTGGAGTCAAGGTGTGCCCCGATGAAGTCCAGTTGTTGTCCTGGAAGTAGGGTTGATTTTGTTCATTTATTTGTAACCCTAGATTCTGGGAGCGTGTGATAGTCTTCTGCACAATGTTTATCACTTCTTCTCGAGTCAGGCCTTTCAGTAGACAATCATCTACATATGGGAAAATCATTAACCCTTGTTTCCCTATGTGTGCCGCCACTACTGCGAGGGTTTTGGGAAAGATTCTTGGTGAGGTGGAGAGGCCGAAAGGTAGTACTCTGTATAGACAGTGATCACCCCACACTGTGAACTGTAGAAACCATCTATGAGGGGTGTGTATGATGATGTGAAAATATGCATCTTGTAGGTCGAGGACTGAAAACCAGTTCCCGCTGTCTAGCACTGGTATTATTGTGGCCAGTGTGACCATCTTGAATCTTTGGGTTTGTAGAAATTTGTTGAGCTTTCTGAGATCCAGGATGGGTCTCCAGACACCAATTTTCTTCTGGGTCAAGAAACAGTGGGAGTAAAAACCCTTCCCTCTGTGTTGTGGGAGAGCTTGCTCCATGGCACCTAACTGTAGAAGATGGTTCACTTCCTGTCTTAAAAGGTGCTCATGAAAAGGGGCCCTGAAGAGTGACTGGGAAGGGGCTGAGGTAGAGGGGTGGGAGAGAAAGGGGATGGCATGGCCCAATCTTACGATCTCCACCACCCACTGATCCATTGTTAGCGACGCCCAGACTTGGTAAAATGGGCGTAGTCGATGGTCAAAGAAACATGGTATTGACGCTGTATAGTGGGGGAGGTCGTTCAGACCGCAGACCAAATATTCAAAACTGTTATTTGGAGGAAGCCAGTTGCGATGTTGAGGGCTGAGTTTGAGGTGTTCTCTAGCACTGTAGTTGCTGTCTGTTTCTTTGTAGTGTGTATTGTCTTTGTTGTGGGCAATGTTTTTGTGTCCAAACCCACGGAAAATAAACAGAAAATTGGGCTTGTTTTAGGCTGAGTTGGCTAGTGTTGGCTAGTTTTTGGGCTTGCTAGGGCTTTTAAAGTAGCTTGTAACTGTTTGCTTCTTTTTTTTTAATTGGCTCCCGGCCCTGCCCCGCCCCCAGGCCCAGCCAATCAAAAAGCTTGAATGGTGATTGGCATTTGGCTCCAGCTGCTGCGTCGCCTGTGTGCCTGTGCGTGGTGACCCGCACGTGGGGCGACATGACGTGCATGTGGATTGTGCTTTAAACAATTTGAAGTTCCTGGTTCTTGCCTGGCTCAGCCAGATATTAGCTCCTCAGAGGCAAGGAAAGTAACCAACGCCCAAGGGGGTGTCAAACAACCCATCAACAACCATTGTCCAGCAAGGGAGCTACTATTCAATGACTCACCTGCATGAGGCCAGGGGAATTGCTCAACCTTGCCTGGAGACTCAGCAATGCCCCCAGACATGCCTGGACTTGTGTTTTCCAAGCACATGGATGGAGGGTATAAAACCGAACACAGGGGGCCCGGCCCATGCTTGGCCTTTCTCCTTCACCTATCTACACTGCAAGCAACAAGGACACTCTGAAGTCTCCAACTGAGGGGACTGGCCCAGATTTCAAGAGTGAAATCTGTGTACTATGAACTGTAATATCCAGTGGGGTGATAAAAACTGCTTAATCTAGATGTTGCCCAGTCTAATAGGGTTGAGAGTTTAGACTGAATGCTTATATTTTGTTTTCTTTTGATAACTAACTCTGATTTTTTGCCTATCACTTAATATCACTTAAAATCTATCTTTTGTAGTCAATAAATTTGTTTTACTGTTTATCTTTACCAGTGAGTTTGTATGAAGTGTGTGGCAAATCTGCTCATGTTTTGCAAAGGCTGGTGTATGTCCACTTTACATTGATGAAGTGGGGAACTAATTAATAAATCTGCATTGCTGATCTTGAGCAGTGCAAGACGGTATATTCCTGGGGTACGGTGCTGGGAGCTGGTGGGGGGATTTGGCTCTGGTGGCTCTGGGAGCATTCATGCAATCTATCTGGGTGTGGGGCTCCACATGCGGTTGTGCTGAGTGATCACAGTGCCTGGAGGGGTTTGCTGCTGGTCCCTAGCAAGGCATTGTAAGAGACAGCCCAGGCTAGAGAGAGTTCAGGGGGGCACAGTGGTCCCACAGTCCCAGACTGCACCCCGGGATCCCGTCACAGAGTGTTGGGGTTCTTTTAGGGATTGGCTTGTTTTGGCCTTGTTTTGACATGGGATTAGTTTGGTTTTTGGCTTATTTTGAAATCCGGGTTGCTTATTTACAGCGTGAAAGTTGGCAACTTTACGTAGTGTCGCTGAGGAGTACACTTTTTTCAACCGAGGAGGTCGAGCCTTTTGTGGTCCTTGACCCGAGGGGTGGACCTGGATTGAGGCTCTTTGCCGCGTTGATTTGCGGCTTTGACCACTAGAGAGTTGGGTTGTGGGTGGGAGAACAGGAAATCCATCCCCTTGGTGGGGATATAATATTTTCTGTCCACCCTTTTGCACTTTGGTGGTACCATCACCAGTGTTTGCCAAATCATCTCCGCCCGTTCCATGATGGCATCATTTATCGGGAGAGCTATCTTGGAGGATGAAGATGTGTGGAGGATTTGTAACAATTTATGCTGTTTTATCCTGAACCATCTCCAGTGGGATATCTTGACTGATGGCTACTTGTTTAAACAGTTCTTGAAATTGTTTGAAGTCATCAGCTGTGGTAGAGGGTGGTGGCATTATGGCTTTATCTGGGGATAATGATGAACTGTGTGCAGGTGATGTGACCTCTGACCTTCTCTCTCTTCTCCTGTGTCCTCCAGTACCTCTGAAGTCTCCTAGCTAGGGAATGGTGGGGGTGACCAGATTTTGCCCCGGTTGGAGTCGCTGGTCTGGTATGATGAGCCCTCTATGCCGCTCAAGGGTCCCTAGGGATCCATTGCAAGGGGAAGGGCATAGGTGGGCACATCCATGGCTGCCCATACCAAGGTTGTACGTCTTGTCTGTACTGGATTTTGAGTCTCATGGGTTCCCAAAGTTGCCTTCATTCAGGGGGTGAAGAGTGTTGAGCTGAAAAGAGACTTTCATCTCAATCATTGTCTTCATTGCTCAATATAGGTGGGGTGATAAGCGATATCATTTGCTGTATATTAGTACGTTCAGGAGAATTGTTGGGGCTGAACGGGGGTGACTGCAACTCTGAGACAGCAATGTCTTTATGTTGTCAGAATTGCTTGGGTGCCATCAGTTTGTGCCGTTGGTGTCGATGCTGTTGATTTAGATGGTACTGGTTGTCTGTGACGATGGCTTATGTATTGTCTTGGGTCTGTAGCTTGGTGCCAATGTACTTCTTGGTGCCAGGGATAGGGCATGGCCACTGGTGAGGGCCTTGGCACCATGTCTCTCACTGGAGTGGTTGGTGTCGTTGATGGGGAGACATGTTTACGCCTCAACTCCTTCTCCTTGCAGTGGGGCTCGGCAGAGGTCCTGGTGTGAATGGGGCTGGAAGTGCCTAATGCCTCAAAGGTGCTCACCTGTATGGAGGTCAGCACCAAGGACAGCGACCTGGTTGGAGACCGCTTCTTTTTCTGTCTCTCTCTATGTGGGGAGGTTCACTCTTTCTGCGTGTTTTTGGAGGACTGGGTGCTGTCTTTAGTTGAGGCTGCGCCTGGGGAGCCACCAGAAGGAGAGGTTTTCTCTCCTGTGTCAGAGGCTGGCTGAAGTGATTTTTTCATCAGGATCAGCTTTAGGCATAGGTTTCTGTCACGCCTGGTTCTCGCTTTTAGGTTGCTACAGCGAGTGCACTTCGGAGGGATGTGCAACTCCCCGAGGCAACGGACACAGAAGGAGTGCCCATCAGAGATGGACATTGCTTCACAGCATGAGCCGCATCTCTTAAATCCTGGGGAACCAGGCCTTTTGTAGTGGGGATAGGTTTCCCGCTTCGGAAGAAGCTAATGTAAAAAATAAAAGGTGGGTTTTTTTTTACTTACGTGCTAAGTAGGTACTCCAATATGAACTGCACTACTGAACTCTACTAAACTCTACTAAACAATCTAATTTAATGTATTAAGATTGAGCAAAAAGATGTTGGGACACTGCCACAGAGCTCCGTCTCAGGCCGAGGACGGCTGAGAAGGAACTGAGGGGGTCGGATGGTGCACGTGCTAGATGAGGCACTAATGGTGCCGCAAGATGACTACTGTGCACGCGGTACCCAGACAGACACTGCTACTGAAAATCTCTGATTAATGGCGCCGGGACGCACCAATACCTGAAGTGGAGCACCCGCAGGGACATCGCTTGAAGAAGAACCAGTTTTTCTGAGTTGTCCCTGTGAAATCTCAGTTACTCACTTGAACACCCTGGTCTGGAAGAGCAAGGTCTCCTTGAACTCCACCAAGTTAGCTTCTAGCTTGAACTGGGTGTAATCAACAATGGCACTGATTCGAAGTTCTAGCTCTCGGCTGCTGTCTTCCAGAACAGTGTGGGTGGGTTCGGGGTCTGTCTCTATCACCTTCAGACAGAAACGAGAGAAACAACAGTAACCTGACTAAGCACTTGAGCCCCTCAAGTCTCCAGAGCCAGACTTGGTACCACCATCAAAACTGTGAGGGCCATTCAGACACAACCATCCTGAACTTTCCTTCTGATACTCATTCCTTTGCCACTGATTATCTGGACATAGGTGCTGGAACCAGGGGTGCTGCAGCACCCCCTGACTTGAAGTGGTTTCCATCATATCCAGGGTTTACAGTTGGGTTCAATGGCTCTCAGCACCCCCACTGTACAAACTGTTCCAGCGCCCCTGGTTCTGGAGCAAACAGATAGCACCCGGATGACAGGGAGAACTGTCCATAGGAGCACTATGCGGTGGCTGTGCCTCAACCCTGTATCTCAGCAGAGGGGTCGAGGAAATAGTGTCTGCAGATCAGAGTTGGTGAAGAAGCAGAAAGGAGCCCAGGCCTGAATGACCGATATCACATGCTCCCACCCCTTGTTAATACAGCGGTCCCACCACTGCAGACACTTGGGTAAAGAAGCCCATGGCTGAATGAACGTAGAGACTGACTTTCCTTTTTTCCTTAGCAGTGGGTGTTTTACTCCAGATCATGGCTGGGAGTAAATGAGACTGAATTTCCTTTCCACCCCAGGTGAGGACAAGCGTGTCTGGATCAGGGTGGAGGGGAATCGATTGGAAAGGCCTGGAGGCACTGCTACTTCTTATGGATAAAGAAAAGATTTGGCTTCTAGGCCATTCAACCTTCCAAAACTTTGAAACATTCATCACCAACTGTTTTTTGTTTGGACCTGATAAAAGCTATAAAGAGAGTTCTTGAAGAAAATACTTCTATGGATGCCTGAGCTGAGCTGCTACACAGCTAATGAAGCTACCTGCTAACACTTGTATAATACAACCCTGCACGCGGTAATGATTTCAGGAGGGAAATCTCAGCTGTTAAAATGTGGAAAGTGCTCACTTCAAAGTACAGGCAGGGTAACAGAAACATACAATGGGGAAGTAGGGTCATTCTTCCACAAGCAACCTGTAGGGTCTAATTCCCTCCTGACTGAAATCAGACTAAGACATTTTAAGGACAAAATGGACCATTAGATCATCTAGTCTGACCTCCGTTATAACGGAGGCCACAGCATTCCACCCAGCTGCCCATGCACTGTGCTCACTAGCCCACTGCACCACTAGGCTAATACCTATTTACAGAAAGGCCTCCAGTCTGGATTGGAGAATCCACCTCTTCCCTTGGTAGCTTGTTCCGATGGTTCATCACCCTGGCTCTTAAACTTCTGTGCAGAGCAGCTGGAGCTGCTTAGTCAGCAGTGAATGTGACCCTTTGTCTTTAGGCTTTACACGGATGGCTCCAAATGCTATTGTGTTTGTTTCACTTGCTCTTATAATCTCATTCTTACCTTCCTCTTTGTCGGGCGCGTGGTCGTCAGGCTCCTCAGAGCATCCACCCACTTGACAGTATGCAGCCGGTCATCCCAGTCAGGGACCTGGTCCGCAGGATGCTGGAAGGTGATTCTGGACACCTTACACTTAACCGTGTGCATTTTGAAGGTGACAGGAACATTAGATTTCAAAGTCACTGTGATATCCTTAGCACATTCAGCATGGAGGTGGCCAACCTGGAGAGGATCGGAGAGCCAATGCCATTAGTTCCTCCATGGTCAGTCTGTGGCTAGCAAAGGATGAAGTGTTATTGTGAGCTACATGGAGAAGAAATGGAAGGGCTAGAATGCAAGTCTGCATTTTTCCATGCAGTGAATGTGGTGCCAGATTCACCTCTGTTTAGTGCTAGCCTAGGCAATGGTGGTGCGTGCTTCCCCACATGGACACCAGCCACAACACACTCAAGGGACCACCTCTAGGAAGCTGCTCCACCTGGGTCTAATGGAAAGAAGATGCAAAGCTGGATACACTGGTCTACAATTTTTGAGAAGTCGTCTGCTTCAGAGATAAAATGTGCTATTTATAATGTATTTTGATGTGCTGAATTCAAATATGACAATTAAAACAACTGATTGGCTACTGTTTCTAAGATATTTAAGTTTTTACATTTTATGTCTATGTATATTGTGTAGATAGTAGAGTTTTAATCATAAATTGTAAACCTAGGTCTTTTCATGTGTTGCTTTACATGATAATATTTCACCTGTCCTGTTTATGTAACACTTTAAAAATCAGAAAAAGGGTTATATCAATAAAATGTATTATGAAACAAAAGGCAAAAAACTATTATGTACATAGTTTAGTCCTATTCAGTGTCTACTCGGCGCTTCTTGGCTTGTCTCTTGTATTCATTAAATGGAGCATCTCTTGTCACTGTCCAGCAATAGTCTGCAAGCATTGATGGGCTCCATTTGCCCTGATAGCGTTTCTCCATTGTTGCAATGTCCTGCTGAAATCGCTCGCCGTGCTCGTCGCTCACTGCTCCGCAGTTCGGTGGGAAAAAAATCTAGATGCAAGTGCAAAAAATGTATCTTTAGTGACATGTTGCAACCAAGACTTTTGTATGCCTTGAGGAGGTTTTCCACCAACAACCTGTAGTTGTCTGCCTTGTTGTTTCCGAGAAAATTTATTGCCACTAACTGGAAGGCTTTCCATGCCGTCTTTTCCTTGCCACGCAGTGCATGGTCAAATGCATCATGTTGAAGAAGTTCACAAATCTGAGGACCAACAAAGACCCCTTCCTTTATCTTAGCTTCACTTAACCTTGGAAATTTTCCACGGAGGTACTTGAAAGCTGCTTGTGTTTTGTCAATGGCCTTGACAAAGTTCTTCATCAGACCCAGCTTGATGTGTAAGGGTGGTAACAAAATCTTCCTTGATTCTACAAGTGGTGGATGCTGAACACTTTTCCTCCCAGGCTCCACTGACTGTCGGAGATGCCAAATCTTTCTTGATCTAGTGGGAATCTCTTGCACGACTATCCTATTGGCAGAGAAAACAGCAGTACTTTGTGTATCCGGTCTGCAGACCAAGCAAGAGAGCAACAACCTTCAAATCGCCACAAAGCTGCCACTGATGTTGGTCATAGTTTATGCACCTCAAAAGTTGTTTCATGTTGTCATAGGTTTCCTTCATATGGACTGCATGACCAACTGGAATTGATGGCAAAACATTGCCATTATGCAGTAAAACAGCTTTAAAACTCCTCTTCGATGAATCAATGAACAGTCTCCACTCATCTGGATCGTGAACGATGTTGAGGGCTGCCATCACACCATCCATGTTGTTGCAGGCTACAAGATCACCTTCTATGAAGAAGAGTGGGACAAGATCCTTTTGACGGTCATGGAACATGGAAACCCTAACATCACCTACCAGGAGATTCCACTGCTGTAGTCTGGAGCCCAACAGCTCTGCCTTGCTCTTGGGTAGTTCCAAATCCCTGACAAGGTCATTCCATTCACCTTGTGTTATGAGGTGTGGTTCAGAGGAGGAGGATGGGAGAAAATGTGGGTCCTGTGACACTGATGGATCAGGACCAGAAGTTTCATCCTCTTCCTCGTCTGACTCATGTGAGAATGATTCTGGTACATCAGGAACCGGCAGTCCTTCTCCGTGGGGTACTGGGCGTATAGCTGATGGAATGTTTGGATAATGCACAATCCACTTTTTCTGCTCTGACACACCTTTCCCAACTGGAGGCACCATGCAGAAGTAACAATTGCTGGTATGATCTGTTGGCTCTCTCCAAATCATTGGCACTGCAAAAGGCATTGATTTCCTTTTCCTGTTCAACCACTGGCGAAGATTTGTTGCACAAGTGTTGCAGCATATGTGTGGGGCCCACCTCTTGTCCCGATCTCCAATTTTGCAGCCAAAATAAAGGTGATAGGCTTTCTTAACCATAGTAGTTATACTGCGCTTTTGTGATGCAAAAGTCACTTCACCACAAACATAGTCAAAGTTATCTGCACTGTTCACACACGTACGAGGCATCTCTGCTCACTTTGGCTAAACAGAAATGTGTCCCTTTGCAAAATCAAACACTGACAAATAAGAGAGCACGACACTGTATGATTTCTAGAGCTGATATAGGGCAATTTGTTCAGCAGAGTGATATAAGCTTTGTTATGATTGCATCATCCATGACTTCTAGGAATAATAATGATGCAATTCATATCATGTATGACGTAATACCAGCTTCAGATTGCATCATTCATTGTTTTGCCTAAAAAGCAAGTACTGTCCAAACCCAGTCATAGATTTATTCATAGAGCCAGTCAAAGATGTATTTTAGTCATTTCTGGTTTAAATTGAGCTTCCTTCCCTGTATAACTCACTTATCCTCCGCCATTCCCAAGTCAAGGGTCGTATATACTGACCCAATAGCATATCTTGAAAACTAGAGCCAATCAACAATTTTAAGCATCATTTTTGTTCTCAGTGACCCAGAATTAGTAAAGTTTGACTACATTTATTTCAGAAGCATTTTGACTGTAGAGCAGTGATATCAGCATACAGATGACACCGGAACCTATAGCAATTCAGTCTCGCTCAGTGGCCTCATGTCACAGGGTTTCTGGCCCCGTAAATGAAGGAGGTTCAGCTCACCTGTCCCAGAACAGCCGTTCTCAGTTTGGGCAATGAAGAGAGTGGAGTGGCACCTGGGGGGTTATAAAGGACTAGGGAGAGCCGGTGAGTCAGGAGGCCAGAGAGGTCTCTGGGGCCAGCTGTTGCGAGCCTCCTGCAGGCCCTCTGTGGAAAGAGGGAGGTATCCCCAGGAAGTCGACTGACTTTCAAGAGCCCAAGCCAGTGCCAGGAGGTTGAAAAGGGCTGAGGGCTTGGGAGGCGGCAGAGAGGCGAGCTGGCAGACCGTCCTGAGCCAGAGAGCCAAGCCAGAGACAGCCAGAGGGGGCTGAAGGCTGAGAGCAGCAGAGGGAGACACTTGCTAGCGCTCTAAGCTGGAGAGCTGAAGGCAGCAGGCTAGAGGGGGTTGAAGGCTGGGAGTGAAGAGTGGTGAGGGGCGCCAGAGTCAGACCGGTGAACAGGGGCAGAGTGAGGGCGGCAGGGCTCTCCTCGAGGTACTGTTATGGTTATGTGCAGGGGATGTTTGTAATAAATTAACCCCATAGGGCTATTTGTAGTAAGAAAGACTGTTTGGGCTATTTCTGGGGACTCTGGTGGAGGGAAACTGAGGCAGGCATCCCTGTTCTGCTGCAGGAGGGCACAGCCCTATTACACCTTACTTTAAAAAGGGAATGGCCATTCTGAACCCAGTGAAATTCTGCAACCGAAAGCCCTCAGGGAGCAAGAGCAGTTTCCCAGCAGGGTGGGATCCCATGACTCCCCCACGAGGGCTGACAGTTCTGCCTCCCACCTTTGCAAGTCCAAGGATTCAGAGAACTGACCCAAGACACAAACCGGAGCGCCTGCATGGCAGCCAGGGCGCTGCCACCTAGCTCTGGGTCAGTGCTCTGCTAACTACACATCACTTGCTGAGCAACCTCTTGTGCATGGGATAAAACAAAGGGGTCCCTGTATACCTGGGGAGAGAAGACAAGCGAAGCCGCAGCAGGCCATTCAAACCTCATCACGTCTGCTTTGCTGCGATTGGTTATCGTGAAGGTCACCTGGTAGGGCCTCCCGATGTGACAGTCCCCAAACTGGATGTGATCTTCTCTGGCAGCTAGGAAGAACGAAAATGGGGATGCTCACTGATTTGGTTATAGCACTTGTAGGGCAGTGACGACTCGCACAGCACTCTTCCTCTCATACATGTGACTCCCTTCCCACCCATCGGCACATACACGCCTACTTCAACCAGAGAGGGCTCTTAGAGCAGCCCCTCCTCAAGCAGTGCATCCAACTCTCATCCACGGACACATGCACCTCTCCACTCACTGAAATCAAAAGGCCTCCACAATACATTACAGCCTGAAACACACCTTTCCACTTGGAGGACATACGCTCAGGTGTCCTGTGTAACAGAGACACACAAACCCAGCTGTAGAGAGGGCACAATAAGTAGGGCCCTACCAAATTCACTGTCCGTTTTGATCAATTTCATGGCAGAGGGTTTTAAAATTGGTCAATTTCACAATTTCAGATGGTTACTTCAACAGCAGCAGGCTCAATCCAAAATCCTGATTTACCTTCTATAAACCTCAAAGGGGCCAAACTATTCTCAACAATGCCTCTTACCCTCCACTCTGTCCTCCTCCAGCTGCCCCTCTGCATTCTCCTCGTTGCTCTCTGCTACCAGCCCATGGATGTTATCCAGCGTGATATCGTCTTGGTAGCCCTCTCCCACCATCTGAATGCAGGTTTCCTCATACTGATTGTCCACCACTGACAGATGGATTTTCCCTTCCACCCGCTGGGCCAGGATGGGTTTGAAAAGCACATCAAACTCTGCCGACTCACCATTCTGCAGGATTAGGGAAGCTGTGTGGGGTTTCCTTCCTGCAAAGGAATGGAGTGTTTGGGCTGGAAATCAGAACTGAGAGTTGCAGACTGTTAGGGTTCCCTCCCCACTCTGAACTCTAGGGTACAGATATGGGGACCCTCATGAAAGCCCCCTAAGCTTATTTCTACCAGCTTAGGTTAAAACCTGGTATGCTGCCACCACCAAGTGATTTAACAAGAAACAGGGAACGGGCCACTTGGAGTTCCTCTTCCCCCAAAATATCCCCCCAAGCCCTTATACCCCCTTTCCTGGGGAGGCTTGAGAATAATATCCTAACCAATTGGTTACAAAGTGATCAAAGACCCAAACCCCTGGGTCTTGGACAATGGAAAAATCAGTCAGGTTCTGAAACGAAGGATTTTATTAAAAAGAAAAGGTAAAAATCATCTCTGTAAAATCAGGAGGGAAAATAACTTTACAGGGTAATCAGATTCAAAGAGCCCAGAGGAACCCCCTCTAGCCTTAGTTTCAAAGTTACAGCAAAACAGGGATAAACTTCCCTCTAGCAAAGGGAACATTCACAAATTGAGAAAACAAAGATAAACTAATATGCCTTGCCTGGCTGTTACTTACAAGTTTGAAATATGAGAGACTTGTTGAGAAAGATTTGGAGAGCCTGGATTGATGTCCGGTCCCTCTTAGTCCCAAGAGCAAACAACCACCAAAAAAAAAGAGCAAAAACAAAAGCCTCCACCACCCCCCAGATTTGAAAGTATCTTGTCCCCTTATTAGTCCTTTGGGTCAGGTGTCAGCCAGGTTACCTGAGCTTTTACAGGTAAAAGGATTTTGGTGCCTCTGGGCAGGAGGGATTTTATAGTACTGTATACAGGAAGGTTTATAGTTATGACACAGAAGGAAACATTCCTAAGAGGTTTGAAGAGGAAAACCAGCTAAAGCATGGCCGTCTCCAAACCCTTGTTCTCCTGGAGGATGGCTGAGTTCCACCGGGAGGAGGTCTCATGACAGACTCGCTCCATACTGCAGGCTCTATGAGTATGTCTTTGCTGCAGAGGTAACTTGGGCTCTTACTCAGATGCTGGTTCCAACCTGACTCCCATCCACACACAAAACCCTTCTCACTCCATCCAGTGTGATGGTGCTTTCAAACAGGGCTAGCTGGTCTGTTCATGGTTATCGGCTACAGGTGAGGTACGGCTTTCTCTCAGGCTGGTAATCCACCCACTTTGCAGCAAGTTCTCAGGCTAAACCATTTGAGTGCTGGTAATCTCAAATGCCTTCCCACAATTCCCCTGTGTGCCCTGAAGGACAAATTCTCCCACAATTCACTGGGAAGGAATCACAGAGCAGCTCAATGCACTGCAGCACAAAGATCCATGGGAAATGCCCCAGAAGTCCCGGTGTCTGCAGCACCAATGAGGACCCAGTAACTCAGGCAGCACTTTCTGGCCTGGCTGCTCACTCCTGGGCTAGTCTAGTTTTGGGGCTCAGACCGGGTGCCAATCACCTGAAGACATCCCCTACAAGAGCTGCTGGAATTCTTCACTCCTGCCAGGCTCATTGCATTTACCTTCTCTGCCTGATTCATCCCCCTCACTCTGAGCCACATAGAGGCAGTGAGTGGTAGGCCTGGGTTTCAGTGAGAAAACTCCATAATCATCCAACAGGTCAACCATCACCTGGAGAAAGAAAAACACAAAGCATGGCAACATGGGCTAGGATATGGGGCAGCAAGTGGAGTCATCGAATGTTACCGATGTTCCAGAGAACCGAACACTCATTGCTTTCACTGTTAGAATGTAATCACACAGAACAGACTATATTCCTCTGAACTGAACAGACTATCATTAGAATTCATCTGAATACAACAGAACGCGACTAGAAGGTAATCAAATAGAACAGATTGTAAGGAGAAAGTATTAAAAGGTAACTATAGAATAGAATTAAAATAGAATTTAATACTTTCTAATTACAATCAAGTAGAATAGCATGTAATTATAGTGTAATAGCATGGAATTAAATAGAATAGAATGTAACTGAGTAGAATGGAATTAGAACATAATAGAAGGTAAT
Source organism: Trachemys scripta elegans (assembly GCF_013100865.1). Taxonomy (NCBI): domain Eukaryota; kingdom Metazoa; phylum Chordata; order Testudines; family Emydidae; genus Trachemys; species Trachemys scripta. The sequence continues at coordinate 40,013,767 of NC_048310.1, read as the reverse complement.
TAGAAGGTAATCAAATAGAATAGAATGTAATTAGACAGTATTAAAATGTAATCACGTAGAGCAGAATGGAATTAGAATGTAACAGACGCATTCTCATAATTAGAACCAAACTGTGAAGAGGAAAACAACAGTTTTCTTCTGATATTGTTAAGTAAGAATGACAAATTGGTCAGAAAATCACACGCCCCCAGGGGCAAGTAAGTGAAAGTCAGTCATTTGCTCTCTTGGCTGACTGACACCCATTTCAGTTAGGGTATGTCTACACTGGAAACTTCAAAGGGCTGCCGCAGGAACGCTCCCGTTGCAGTGCTTTGACATGCGAGTGTGGTTGCGTGTGAGCGCTGGGAGAGAGCTCGCCTGGTAATCCACCTCCACGAGGGGATTAGCTCCGAGCGCTGGGCTCGGGGCCAGTCTGCACTAGCGCTTTAAAGCGCTCAGGGGGGTGATTTTTCATATCCCCGAGTCAGCAAGTTAGAGCGCTATAAAATGTAAGTGTAGACAAGCCCTTAGTGGTTTATTAAGGCACAGAAAGGAGAAGACAGTGAAGAAGTTATTGGAAAGGAGACAAAGATGACCAATCAAAAGCCTTCCCCTTTGGAATTGTCCTATAGAATCTGATAGCAAATAGGAGCTTTTCTATTGGTCTCCAGAAACATCCTATGGAGTTTAATAGAGAATTATATCCTTACTATGGAATTCTATAGGATGGTTCAAAACACATGCAGAAGGGATCTCATTCTCTATTCAATTCCATGGAGTTTTAATGTGCTTTCTAGACATCTCTACTGGCTTCATTTGTATTAAGTTCTATAAGGCTTGTCCATAACAGGAGGAGAGTTTGCTTCAGTGCCATCTTTTAAGCTTTTGCCTAGCAAGTTATTACCTGGACAGGTATCGTGCCACTGTTCTTAAGGACAAAAGGGAGTTTCTCCAATCGCTCTAGCAAGAGCCTCTTGAAGAGGAGCAGTGGGTTCCCTCTTTTGTTGCGGAGGACAGGGCGCAAGATGGTCACTCGGGGGAAGTTCCCATCCCCGATGATATCAAATGTTAAATTTCGTGATTTTGCAACCAAGCTGCAGGGAGTAGGAAAAAAATCATTGTTCCAGGCACATGCTTGCTATGTAAACAGAGAACAGGAAAGCCCGCCCCCAAGAAGCAGTGGGTTAATTTACCTTGGCAGTCCATCAATGAAAGCCTCAAAAACGCACTGGTAGCTCTGCATCGTCTGTGGGGTGAAAGTCACGGTAGCAAAGGCATGGGAGCGGCTGGGGACGCACATCCGAATGGGATCCACCTCGAAGATGTCATTAATGCGGGCAGCAGCCTTAGGGAAACCCAGACAGCGGGGTGGTTGTGAAATACCCCTCCCATAGCCACAGTCAGTGGAATTCACACACAGTGTAAGAGCCACATGGGCAAGACTCTTCCCTCAGCTGTCAGGAGGTTGTCCACTCCTGTCACAGGAAGGGATGTCAAACAGCATGTTTCTTGACTTAACAAATGTGCTGTCAGGATCAGAAAAACCACATCCTGTTCCAAGTGGTGGGAAATAGTGGGGTATTTGAGACAACAGTGTGTGATAACTGAAGGCAAGGGCCCACCACTGCAGCATAGCAGATAGCTGTTTGTATGGCTGTATTAGTCACTCAGTTAACTCCACACTTCAGTGCCCAGATTATTTATTGCTCATCAGCCCCTTTGTGTCTATCATGATTCTCACTAACCACCAGACTAAAGGAGAGAAAGCCGTCCAGCTGAAGAAGAGGAAAAGAGATCAAAAGGTGCTGAAAACAACCCAGACTGGCTTTACACCAGGGCAGACCAACACATCAGTGCCATTCCTCTGGGTATAATTTTGTCAAGGGTCAGGATCGACTTAAGGAAGGGGCTTCTCACAGTGTGGGATGCTGGCAAGTCTGGCAGTGGAAGGGGGGATAATTAGGGTTTCTTATCACAAAACCGTTTGCTGGGTTCTTCTGACTGGCTGCTGTGAGGAATGGGGTCTCTGTCACCCCATGGGAGAGAGGGGACATTTGTAGGAGCTAGATTTTATAATGTACTATGAGAATTAATGTATGATTTGATTTCATCCTGTCAGCCACCCTTTTTGAATAGCAGAAAGGAATGACAGATCAGAACAATCCTTATCAGTGATTATGGTCACCCTTTTGTTTTAGGATAAGTTATAATGTCTACTATGGTTTCCTATATGTATTACAATATAGGCACTCTAGTTAAATATACATTTCTTTGTTTTAAGGTTTTAGAAAGTAAGAGACAGGATTCTCTACTGTGTCTATGTTAAGTAGATTAGAGGAACATTGAAGGCCTGGATCCCAATGTAAATTGTCTTGGTTATTGATTGTAAAACTTAGCAGGGTTTAATTTGCAATGCCTTTTTGCTCAATATAAAATACTACTGTTTGTATTCTCAATCTGTTTGTGTGAATGAGGAATGTATGCATCAGGAAAAGATAAGGTGTGAAGGCCATTGTTATAGCCAGAGTCAAGGAACAAGGAGTGAAGAGACTTAAAGGACATCAAAGAATCATCAACGCACATCCATAATGAAGGGCAGATTGGCGACCCTGAGGTGAAGGCTGGCACCCCTAAGGACAATTGATTAAATCAGAACAACGGACAGGATGACCCTCTAAATGCTGTGTATTTACCTTCCTCTATAAAGATCCTGTGTGCTTTGTAAGAGCATAACACATTTCTGTCTAGGACTCCTTAGGGATTGCTTTCTTCTTCCTCACAGGACGTGGTTACTAATCAGATCCCATGTGATCGGTGCTCAGCTTCCCGTACCTCATTCCAGGCACTGCCAGCACTGAGCCGATCGGAGCTTCACTGTGGATCTGGCAGCAGAATCAGCATGGGCAGCAGTCTAACACTGCTGGGCAGGGGTGGGAGTGACATTCTATTACCCTGCACTACTCCAGACCAGGCAAGGCTGAGACACACATCTCAGAAACCCTGCATGAAACTCCAACTTGCTTGTGGGGCCTCCAGTGGATGGTCCCACACCCGACCCTTCAGCTCTTATTCTGACCTTGCTGGAGACAGGCTTGACCGCGAGGACCACGTCACAAGGAATTCTGCCCACATTGGCGATCTTGAACCGAGCTGTTGCCTGGTGCCCAACCAGGACGTTACTGAAGATGAACTTGTTCTCATCTGATACAAACACTCCTCCACCTTCCACTGCCTGCAGGATCTGGTAAAGGTTGATGTTGCTGCAGATCCGATGTTCCTCAAAAATGGACCCGATGTCATCGACCACAAAGGCTGAGGGAAGAGAGACATGACAGCGGAGACAGTGTGTTCTCCTCTGGCTGAGAAACACAGGCCTAGTTTGTCTTGGGAGCAACGCTACTGACTTCAGTGGCATTAATGCAGGATGAGCTTGACTCCAGAATCCTGTTTGCACAAGTCAGGGCAATGGCACACTCCTGAGTGAGTTGTCAGCAATTTGTATTGAACCTCAGACCTCTGGATCTTAAGGCATGTGCCTCTATCACCTGCATTTGTCTACCCCGCAGCACTCCGTGTGGCACTCTGTCCCACATTGGTGGTGGCTGGGCCACTCTGAGAGGGGTCGATGAGCCCACTACAGTCTGAGCCAACATTTATTTCCAGCAATAGCAGCTCAGGCTTTCAGAACCAGAGAGCCCAGGTTCAATTCCCACTGCCAATAACCCCCCAGGGGTTTGGTGTTACACCAGTGGCAAAGTTAACAAAGCCCAGCTCTCCAGGCTGTATTCCTGTATGGAAGGGCCTTCACGGGGGACAAAACTATCAGGAGGAGAGAACATTTGTTGTACACAAAAACGGTAACTGACATCACAGGTACATCTCTGTGCTTTCCCTGCTGTCATGGCTCTCTGGGCAACCTGGCACTGCACTGCCCCATAAACAGGCCTGTTTGAGGTTAGCATGATGCATTCTTTCACTAACCCCAGGGTAGAACTGCTCCCTAACGCCCTTGTCCTATTTACAGCGGGTCATACCCTGAAGCCCTTATCCGTTCCTTTGACTTGGATACATTCTGCTCGAGTGAGGATGGAGCACAGCTGAAGCACACACTTCAGGGTTTGGCCCAGAATCTATTCCTCAGGCCAACTCTTTTCTCATGATCCCTCATGGCAAAAAAGCAACAGCGACTGGGGAATGGCAAAACAGATATGCTGCAGGCCTCTCCGTCAGCCTATCCAGCCCTTCCAGACGCCAGCCTCTTTCGGGAAGGAAGGGGATAGAAGGCCCAATTCAAAGCCCACGGAATTCAGTGAGAGACTTTCCACGGACTTCAGCTGGGCTTGGCTCAGGCCCAGAAGGAGCTGTGCAAGCCCGTGCTGAGAAACGCTATCTATTCAGCTCCTGCTGGAGCTCTGCATTGGTGACTGTTGCGACACCAGGCTTTGAAAGGGTGACCCAAGCTGGGGGCAGTGCAGAGGAGGAGGCTGCAAGATTTGACCTGTGGAGTTTGGGAGAGTAGGAATGTTCAGTCAAGAGAAAGGGAGGCCAAGAGGTGCCTCAACAGCTGTGGACGAGACCAAAGGGGAACGAGAATGATCGTTCTCTCTCGTCAGCCAGGACTGAGCCAGAAGCAAGCAGGGGAAAACACAGTGAAACATTAGGAAATACCGGATACCTCTGTGACAGCTAAATAACGGTACAGGCTGTCAGGGGTCACTGGTGGTCAGATCGCTGGTTCGTCAGCTTCTGCCTCCTACCTCCAGCAGTTGCCAGCTGATGCCGCAAAAGAAAACAGTCCTCCCTGCTCCATACAGCACACCTAGGCTGGACACCAGCCTTCCTGAGCCTGCCTGCAGTGGTCAGTTTACACTCTGAAGCATGAGAGTTGGTTACCTACTATCCCATAATGTGCTGCCAAATCCAGCAAGGAATGGAGGCAGGCAGTGGAGATTTTCAAGATGAGCCATCTTCTCTCTCAAGGGGGGTGTCAGGGATAATGCAACCCCGCTCTATATGCTCCTTAGGGAAGAGGGAGTGGACGCAGTGATTCAGCCAATGGCTGTACAGAACATGTCTATACCTGGTAGGCATGACTCAGCAATCAAGGTGTATGGGATGCCTCCCGGATTATCGTCAGGGTCCCTGTCGGTGATGTCAATGGCCAGGTATTCCTCACACTTTCCCACTGGCTCTGCTAAACAATCAACTGTGATGATCTGCTGGCCTCCTGCAGGGATGGATCCAAACCCAGGATACACTGTGAACATGCCTAGAGTGAAGCGAGCCTGCAAAAGAATCCAGAGAAAGCCTGCCTCAGATATCCTGCCAGTTAACAGTCCCAGGAGAGGGGCATTCCACTCCCTTCATTTCTCCCTGCTTCCCTACAGCCAGTCATGACCACTGCACATTCCCTGGGGCCGCTAGGACATGGAATGAACTCTCAGTACTCCAACAGCCTCCTAAAGAGGATGCACAAAGCATTGGGCTGTCAGTTTAATGGTCATGTCATGTGCACACAGCCAAGTTCAGGAACCTACCTCTGTCCCCCTGCCCTAGGCGGCAGGGGAAGCACCAGAAACCTTCTGGTCGGCGTATGAGTGATGTTGCCAAACTGTAGAAGCAGCAGCATCTGATCCTCCCTGGTCAAAGGAAGGGGGATTGGGAAGTAAAGGGAGGGGAAAACAGCAAGGATCCTGATTTCTGGTGGGGAGCAAAACAAAAAGGAGAAATATCTTCCTGGAAAAGTAGGAGGGAGGAATGAGAGTAGAAAGGTTGGGGGAGAGAAAGGGGAAAGCACGTGAGAAAGAAAATCATCCCGAGTAAGAATATTGGCTCTGGAGCCGACATACCGTGAATGACAACAGCACATTCTCTGATCTAGCTGCCCAGGCAGGGTCACCCCTGGGGGAGCGGAAGAACTCAGACTGGAGAAGGGCCTTAGCAGACACTGCAGTGGATGTAAGGAGCGGGTTGGAACATGCACCCACCTGCGCAACAAGGTTGATGTCCTTCTGAAGAGATTCCGTGCGCTTGCTTTGTTTGCCAACAGGAGGGATTTTGCTTAAGGTCTCGCTGTCACGGGAACGGGAGTGCTTGATGTGAGATGGTCTGGAAGGAACAGCAGAAATACATCATGCTGGGGTCTCCACTGTGTCCAATCCCCTCCTGGGTTTGACTGTCCCAGGGCTGGGCTTGCCCTAGGAAGGGGCACACCCATTCTGAGCAAGTGCCAAATTAAATACACACACGAGCATGCCTGGCTGAAGGCCATTAACAACAACACTGGTCACATATGCAATCTCTCATCCATAAATCCCAGCACTTTACAAAAAGAGCACTAATAAGCCGTATCTCTTCTATAGTACCAGTCATCAGCAGAGCTCAAAGTGCTTTACAATGGAGGTCAGTGTCATCACCCCCATTTTATAGATGGGGAAATTGAGGCACAGAGTCGTCAGCATTTGCTGGTGCTTTCTCTTACCCCTTTTTTGGTAGGATGGGCAGATCTCGTATTAGCTTGCCGATGAAGTATTTGAAATCAAGAGCACCTTTGTTCTCCAGAGTGAAGCTGCAGGTCTTCCGGGTGCTGTTCATCATGGAGCCAAAGTTGACGAGCGAGGCTGGGGAAATGCTGTACTTGGTGAACAAAGAATTCACTGACACTTTCACTGGAATGCTGGCAATGGTCTCACCTCCTTCACAGACATTGGGCTCAATCACCTGGGCAGAGGAGGGTGGATTGGCAAGTGGAGTTTAGAGGACTCTGCTGGTCTGTCTCATAAATCCACAGAGTTGCTGCCTACAGCCCGGGAGCCATGGCACACTTAGCCAAGCACTCCCCCCGGCTTGTGTCAGTTCCCTGGTGACTTGAAGGCCTTTGTCGTTCCTAAGATTACCCTTTCAAAGACTTGGCAGAAGTCCCTAGGAGCTTTCATGGATTCACAGATTCCAAGGCCAGAAGGGACCACTGGGATCACGTTGCCTGACCACCTGTTTAGCACAGGCCAGAGAACTTCCCCCCCAATAATGCTAGAGCAGAGCTTTGAGAAGAACAGCCAGGCTTGATTTAACGATCGTCAGGATAGAGAATCCACCATGACCCTTGGTAAATTGTTCCAGTGGTTAATTACCCTCCCTGTTAAAAATGTACACCTTATGTCCAGTCTGAATTTGTCTAGCTTCAACTTCCAGCCACTGGATCATGTTAGACCTTTTGTCTGCAGAGCCCATTATCAAACATTTGTTCCCTGTGTAGATACTTATGATCTGTGATCACGTCACCCTCAACCTTCTCTTTGTTAAACTAAACTGATTGAGCTCTTTTAGTCTATCGCTATAAGGCAGCTTTTCTAATGCTTTAAGCATTCACATGTCTCTTCTCTGAATCCTCTCTAATTTACCAACATCCTTCTTGAGTTGTGGGCACCAGAACTGGACACAGGATTCCAGCAGTGGTCGCACCAATGCCAAATACAGAGGTAAAATAACCTCTCTAATCCAATTTGAGATTCCTCTGTTCATGGATCCCAGGATCACATTAGCTCTTTTGGGCAGACCATTACATTGGGAGCTCATGTTCAGCTGATTATACACCACCATCCCCAAATCTTTTTCAGAGTCGCGGCTTTCCAGGGTAGATTCCCCCATCCTATAAATATGACCTACATTCTTTGTTCCTAAATGAATACATTTAGCTCTATTAAAATTCTATTTTTCCTTGCACCCAGCCTACCAAGCAATCTAGATCACTTTTGAATCAGTGACCTGACCTCTTCATTATTTTCCACTTTTTTCCACCCAATTTTTGTGTCATCTGCAAACTTCATCAGTGATGATTTTATGTTTTCTTCCAGGTCACTGATAAAATGTTAAATAGCACAGAGCCAAGAACTGATCACTGCAGGGCCCCACTGCAAGCATATCCACTTGATGATGATTCTCCGTTTGCAATTACATTTTGAGACCTATAACCTAGCCAGTCTGAATCCACTGATTGTATGCTAGGTTCATTTTATATCATTCTAGTTTCCCCACCGCCAACACTCTTGCACTATTTCCCACTGGAGAACGTTTGACGTGGAGTCCCTGGGTGTGAACTTTCTTACAGTCAGCCATCCTGAACCATCCTTCTTACAGAAACCTATGATGGAGCAGCTGCGAATGCTTCTCTACTCCAGTCACTGGGTCAGTACTATTCCTTGCAGTGACTCCTGCTGAAAAGGGCTTAGAGTGAAATCTTCTACGCTCCGGCATTATTCTTCTTATAGGGACTTCCTGGCTAGGAAAGGCTAAACCTGGAGCAGCCTTGAGCTTTTTCAAGGTCAGGCTCCTTAATTCCAATCCTAGGAGAAGCTAGGCCTGGAGAGGCCAGGACTGCTGGCTCTTTAAATACCTATTCCAAAGCTAGAGGTGGATGCTCATCCCTGTTATGGAAACATCATGGAAGGCTTTGACAAATACCTGGATGGTAGCACTGGATCCCTCAGTTAACCAGTGCATCCCCACTTGTGTGTGACAAGGAATATACACAGCACACAGGGCGCCATCAGCTGGCTGTCATAGCCATCACAGCGTGGCCTGTGCCAAGGTCTTTACAGACATCTCACCTGGCAGTACAGGATAGGCTTATCTTCAATTTTCATTTCCTTCTTGGAGCGAAAGGTGATCTGGATCTGAGTGGGGCGGTCAACAGCGGCTAAAGTCCCCTTCTGGGGCTGGATGTTGAAGACAGAGTTCAAATTTGGCATGTTGGCTTCAGGGCATTCTAGAGTGAAGCTGAAGGATGGAGACAAAACAAAGACTCTTTGTGAATTGGCCTGTTCGGTTAAGGACACTAGAGCCCGTCGCATAGCCAGGAACCCAGTTAAGAGCCTCTGCACAAAACACTTAGGAATGTGAAAAGGGCCATTAAGATCTCACTCAGCTTTGTTCAAGAGATTCCAGATGGAAATTAAAATTGTGGACTTTAGCTTGATTTACTTCCAAGGCCAGATTTTCAAAGGGTCTGAGTTTTCTGTATGCACCCGTCTGTGCATGTAAGCTGCATTTTCATGCCTAACTTCCTCGTTTGTAGGATGCAGAATGTGCCTATGCTTTGCAAAATAGAAGTTCTTAAAAAAAAAAAAACCAAACACCTGACACCTTGTGATGGGGTGTACCAGACCCTCTGAGGCCCCCTGCTGGAGGCCTCATGGCCCTGACACATCCCGTCTCAAAAAGGGCAGTGGAGAGAGTTCTCCAAGCTGCCTAGAATGGCTAGGGTGATCAGATGTCCCGATTTTATAGGGACAGTCCCGATATTTGGGGCTTTGTCTTATATAGGTGCCAATTACCCCCCACCCCGTCCCGATTTCTCACCCTTGCTATCTAGTCACGCTAAGAGTGGCCGTTTGGGACACAGCCAATCAGGGCCCAGCAGCCTAGTATAAGAAGAGCTGCAGGCCAGAGGGAGTTCAGTTCCTTGCTGGAGCTGTCAGAGCGTGGATGGGGTGTGGCCGACTAATGGAGCTGCAGAACCCCAGACAGGGGAGCGCTGCCAGAATCCGGGGCGAGCAAGGAGGAGCCCTGAACTGGTTGCTGGGACTCCATTAGGACAAGGCCCTGAGGTAAGGGTGAAGGCACCGTGGGGAAAAGGCCCAGGGAATTAGAGCAGCGGTGTGACATAGTTAAAGGGACACAGCAGATGGCTGCGATCTATAGGGTCCCTGGGCTGGGACCCGGAGTAGTGAGTGTGCCCAAGTCCCCCCACCCCTCAATAGCCACTGGGGGAAGTGGCCTGGCCACTGAGGCACCCCAGAGGGGGAACTGAACTGTAGTGCCCAGCGGGAGAGCTGCAGCCAGAAGGCCCGTGAGAGAGTGCAGGCACATGCACTCAGCCATAGGGGCGCTCACCACTGAAATCTGTAAATATAAATCACTGGGGAATAATTTACATTTTGTTGCGTTTCTTCTTCAGTTGTCACGCTGTGTAACATACAGTTGTTGGTGTGTTGAATATTTGAAAATGGTGACCACTGAGTTTTGCTACTTACCCTGATTGTGATCTAGTCATTCCAAGAAGAGGTTATATCAAGGGGAATAACGGAACGAAAGACTGGACTGATGGGGACATCAAATGCTTATACATCACACCGCTGAAATAGTTAGAAGTTTACCTGTATCCAATCTCATATTTTCCTTTGTTCTTCAGGGACACCATTTGCCTAGCTTCATCCAATACTCTAATGACCCCAAAATCCAAACCACCATCTGTACCTGAAGAGAAAGCCACAAGTGGGAGGAGAGATGATGATGAATACTCAGGTCTTGCATGAAACACCCCTGCAAATCACAAGATTTGAATCTCCAGAAAGTCAAAGTCCCCCAGAGAAAGTCTTCTCAACATTACCCCAGATGCTTCACTGCCCTTTTTGCTCTGTGGAGAAGAACTGCATGACTTCGTGCTAAACATCGTTGTTTTCATTTCCTTGCAGTGCTACATGCCTAAAAGTATATGTCCTCTCAGTCTGTGAGCAGTGCAGACTTGCCACTTGCTGGCTTAGATAGCCTACATGTCAGAAAGCTGGAAATGGTTTTGTACGGGCTTACTGTGATGGTTTCCAACTCAACAGATAAAATAAATTGCATACAAAAGCTACTTTAACAGAAGGTTATGGTGAAGTCAAGCACTCAAAAGTTAGGAAATGCCAGTATTAAGGTGACCTTAATTCACCCTCTTGGTGTGTATATATTATGCTACAGTCTAGAACGACATGGTCACAGACTATTTGTTCTACTGGACGCTGGCCTCATACAGTTATACATCTGGACCCTGTGCCTAATGAGGGCAACCTTAATTCTTACTGATCTGGCCAGGCCATCCTGAGTGTGGGGGACAAAGACTGACCTCTGGGGAAGCTGATGTCCAGAGCAACGTCATAGGACTCGGCAAGGATTTGGATGTTTTCGTACTGAACAATCCCCAGGATGTTTTCCATGTCTGAAACCTTAGGCAACAAGAAACAGCCGTCACTCAGCGCACCTCTGACCTCTGCTGATGAACATAACATGAGTTCTTCATCCTGCCAATGGCACCCACCTCCTCCTTTGCCATCAGATTCCAGCATCAGCAGCAATCCAGCTGCAAGGCATTTCCTACCCTGCTAACCTCCTGGGCTGTCCCAAAAGGATTCTGCTGCTGTGTGAAACTTCAGCCTAGTTCTCCACCCTTCCAGCAGGAGACACTCACTACTAATGATGCTGTTTATGGTTACCAGCATAGTTTGCAATAAGAGATGTTCCTAACAACCCCCAGCTAAGCTCACGCCGAGGCAGCCTTTCTGGACATCAGCCCAGCCGCAATGGAGGAGGTAGGAAAGGGACTCTCGCATTGTGCCTTTTCCTGTGATTTGTTTCTATTTAAATTTCAAAACCAAGCTTGTTTCCGGCAGGGCCCTGCAATGGGAAGTGGCAGAGGCTGTGCAGGAACCCTAGAGTGACTCCTGATGTGTCCAGTGGGACTAGCCAATGCCAAACGGAGAGCACCATGTCAGCAACCCGGAATCAGCCCAGTCACTGCTCCCTTGACCTGCACCAACCTGCCTCGGTGGGGGCGGGGGAGGGGAGGTTGGATTTCTCTATCATCTAGGCTTTAGCCCCAGATGACTGGTGGGAACTGGGGCTGCCCCAGACCGAGGGGCAGAGTTGCATAGGGCTGGCCCTGTTGGAGAGACCAGACTCCGGTCCAGCTGGGCTAGCCCACTGGGGATTTGAGAGACTCCCATGCTCCAGAATACACTGGAATATTTTGATTCAAATAAAGAAAAGCAACAGAAACATTGACAAAAATGGCCATTTGTCCAGCTGCCTGCAGGTGCTACCTCCCCAGCCCATACCACCTCCTTACCCAGCAGTGCCTCACTGGTTACTTCATCCCCAGGATCTTACCCTTCTACAAGCCAGTCCCCTGGAGAAAGGCCACAGGCCAGAGCTGGCGGTGGGGAGGGGAGCTGGAGAAGTGCTCCTTGCAGGTAGAAAGCTGTGTCATTCACAGCACCTGCTCACCACCGTCCCCACCCATCTCACCTGCCATTGGTGGTAACTGCCAAGTACAAACCTTAGTGCCAAGCCTCACCAATGCTCTCCAAAGTGTTGGAAGGCAGGGCTGCTGGGGAGGGAAGGGTCTGCCTCACCTCCAGTCGGATGACCTTCTTAATGTTGAGAGGTTTTGTAGCCTTAAAATGCAGCTGCAGGCAGTACTCTGAGCGGGGACCGATGATGCCCTGGTCTTGTGAGACAGAGAAATCATCCCCCAAGTTCTCCAGGCCGCTGAGCCGCCAGGCTACAGGCATCGGGGAGGTGTTTCTCAAGAAAAGCGTCTTGGTGTCCTTTCTAAAAGGAGAGGAAGACACTCAGCTGTTGCTGCCAAAGCAGCCATTTTAGTTTTGCATTTGAATGGGGCCCAGGCCGATCCAGTCTCACGTGGCCTATTAAGTCACACAGGTCCAGCTGGACCCACAGGGTTTAACCATATTCAGTTCTTTCTTACTTTGCGTGTGCCAGAATCTTAAATTCAAGTTTTGGGGAGAACCACAGAGTTTTAGTTACAATGAACACAAGCAAAATAAGAACTTAAGTAGCAGATCAACATCTGACAGGCTTGGATCACTTTAACTAGCTCCATTCCTGCACATGTGAGTGGGGGCACTTGGGGTCATTCTGATGGACCAGCATGAGTGTGGGTCACATCCAGAGCCCCAGTTAGGAACAGGTGCATCAGAGAGTATTCGTCGGTAATCCTGGGAGGACAGTGAATGAGAAGTGGATTGATGCAAGCATCTGGATCCTAGGCATGTGAATGGGAGGTCGCCATTTGGGGTCTATGTAATCCTGCCTCAGCACGGGAGGATGGATTAAATGACCTCTCGAGGTCCCTTTCAGCCCTATATTTCTATGATTTCTCTGTCTGTTTTACTGTGACATTTAATCACTTGAACTTGTGGGATTTAGAGTTAGAAGCTTAAAATAAGGACTCGTTCAATTGTAGGAAGGTGGAGGGGTGGATTTGCTGAGGAGACGTGGGACGACAAGTTGCATTCAATGAGTCAACATGCTCCAGTCCTGGCTAGTGAGCAGGAAAACAGCCCTGCCTCCAGGGTGACCTGCAATGGGTGTAAAGGAGAAGACAGAACGGAGCCCGACTGCTCGCTTTCTGGTCTGTTAGATGCTGCAAGCCTAGAGGTGGGCTGTGAGAAGGTGGAGGAGCTGAGCACTGAGCTACAGAAACCCAGACAAGCGAAGACGGGTCCCTTCTGTTCCCTGTGACATGCACCTCACTGGAGGAAGGGTGCTAAAGGACAGGAAACCGGCCGGCGCACTGCAGTCTCACTGGAAAATAAGGGGCGAAAACACAGGAGTAATCCCTTGGGAGCTGCAGCATGGAGCATATTGGTGCAGCCAATGCACAGACTCGTGAAAAGCCCCAATATCACCGACTGCTTAAAGAGTCCAGCCCAAAGAACAGGGTAATAATTTGGGGCCTAAACATGGGTGTAGTTTGGGGGGAGCAGCAGGGCCACTCCCCCCCCATTTCTGCGAGCATCCCGCAGGCCAGGCAGAGCAAGTCAGGCAGCCTGGCCAGAGTGGGGAGCAGGATGGAGCAAATTCTCCAGGTTGCTACCTTGATGCCTCCTGGGTCCTATTGTTCACCTGTTTCCTGTATAGCCAGGGGGATGGACCGGGAGGAGGGGGATGCAGGGAAGAGACAGTGGGGAAGGGGGGGATAGGCAGGAGAAAGAGAAAGAGATGTGGGAGTCGGGGGAGAGGGATGAGGTGGGGAGGGGAAGAAAAGGAGATGTCGGGGGAGGGGGATGAGGTGGGGAGGGGAAGAGAAGGAGATGTGGGAGTCGGGGGAGGGGGATGAGGTGTGGAGGGGAAGAGAAGGAGATGTCGGGGGAGCGGGAGCCCAGCATGTGGCATCCCCTCAAGAGCAGCTGCAGCGGCTGGTGCCAGAGTGGCCGCAGCTCCCATGCTCAGGTCACCGCAGCAGACAGCAGCAGCTGGGGCTCCCCCATTACGCAGCCCGAAACGTGCAGCCCAGGTAGCGCTCCAAGTGAGGGGAGAGACCCAGAGCCGGGGAACAGGCCTCAGCATGCGCGCCCACGCACTGGCCCCCCAGTACAGCCGTCAGATTAGGCAGTAATGGCAGGCAGGGTGCCGTGAAGAGCCCTCGCCCCGAGCATACAGCTACAGTGCAGTGGGGAGGTGTGGTTCCCAGCCTGGGGACACAGGACACCTGCTAGCTCTGCTCTAGCTACGGCCTACAATAGCAGTGGGGCCAAAGCAGCACAAACGAACCCTGCCCGACCCCCTGGGTGACCAGTTCATGCTGCCCCAGCCACACTGCTGGATTCAGCATGCTAACTTGAGGAGAGTTAGAGCACGGATGTCCACCAGTGCTGGGAATTACGCCTCCCAGCTGCAGAGTACACATACCCGGAGTGAATGAGGAAAGAAACTGGAGATAAAAGGCAAGCCCTTGAGTCAAAATAAGCCCGAGGAGCAGGCTCCAGACTATGTTCTGATCGCCCTTCGGAATCCCAACCTGTGCAGCAGCAGCTTCTCAAAATGCAACTGCTTGCGGTCGAGCTCCAGTTCGGGACGCACCCCTTGGCAGCAGATTCTGAAGACCACTGGCTCTGGATTCTCTTTAATGCAGCAGACGATGCTGTCATCAAATATGCCAGGTGCGGTGGGGTACGCCCATATGCTCAGCTCCTGGCACGGCACCCCAGAGAAGGAGAGAGAGAACAGGGCATCATTCAGAGGGGAAAACGGCTCCCAAATCTCGCAAGACTGCGATACCGGTTTGTCTCCTACCTGCTTCTCATTGGGTTTCAGCATCATGGTGGGAGGATCCAAGAGGTATGTATTTGCCTTGATGTCATGCTGGAAGCAGAAAAACACTTCCGCTTCCAAAGGAGATGCGTTGAGGATGGTTATCTTCTCGGAGTTGTTGGGGTATCGGAGGGCCTTGTATCTGCAAATGAAACGCACTGTAGAAGAGACAGCGG
Organism: Trachemys scripta elegans; assembly: GCF_013100865.1. NCBI lineage: Eukaryota > Metazoa > Chordata > Testudines > Emydidae > Trachemys > Trachemys scripta. The sequence continues at coordinate 39,998,738 of NC_048310.1, read as the reverse complement.
GCCCGAGAAAGTGCTGCACCTTCGCCCTTTTTATGCCACAGATACAGCACCTCCTTTCATGCATCTGTACACGCACCATATCCTGTTTTAAAAACAGCCTTATAAAATAGCCCCATCATAATCATCATTGGTATAAGGAACATCATAGAAAGGAGGGTTACTTCCTTGTAACCGAGTCCTGCGAGTGACCCCTGCAGCGTCGCTAGTGGGATCAACTGACTCTACAGAGGCCACTCGCAGGAGAAGTGCCAAAAATCAATCTGGCTTGTGGCTTTTTTGTTTTTGTTTTGCTTCTTTATGAGGAATAAATAAGGTCTGATAGGCTTTTAAAAATCGTTTAAAACTAGTTCACTTTTTCTGCTTGGTTTTCACCTGAGAAATACCAGGAGATTTCTTGGGTTCCCTGTTTTGCTGGATGTTTCAGGTGTGTGTTTGCACCTTAACTGAAAGGGGTGGGAGAGGAAATGCTGGATCCTAGAGAAAGGCCTCCTGTTCTCCAAAGTATGAAATAGGCTTTGGTGTTAAGTGGTTAAGAATCAAAAGAAAAGCACAGCATGTTAAAATAATCACACTACAAATCCCCTTTGGCTCTCACTTGCTTAGATATCAATTGCATGGGACAACAAACCACCACTACTTCTCCAGTCATCCATAGAGTTCCCAAGCAGAAAAGAACTGACTTTTTAATGTTAAAAACAACAACAATACGGCATTAATCACTCTCCCCGCCCCGTAACAGCAACAGCTCAAAACCTCGTTACAGGCTCTCGGCCTGAGGATGCACAGCACTGGCAAAGCAGCCAAGTGGGCATGTGCTCTACTGACGTAACAATGTCGGCAGCAAAAGTAAAACTTTCTAGCATAGCTAGAACCTCCAAAACAAACTCCCACCACCACCAGGAAAGGGCAGGAAGCCAGTGTTTATTCCTGTGCAGGTCACCTTTCAAAAAAAAAAAAAAAAAAGCCTCCAACACTGTGGGCCAAATCTGACATGCTGACTAATCACATTGTTCATGACCAATAACATGTGTCTATTACAACACACCCAGCTCTTGCCCAGCTCTTCGTATCAGTAGATCTCAAAGGCTTTACAAAGGGAGTCAGCGTATCCCCATTACACGGATGTAGAACCGCAGGCCCAGAGAGGGGACGTGATTTGCCCACAGTCACTCAGCAAAGCAGCATCAGAGCCGGGAAAAGAACCCGGTCTCCTGAGTGCCAGCCCCGTGTGCTAGCCACTAGGTCACTAGAGCTGCTTTGCCTGAGTAAGGATTTGGCCCACAGACAGGAATCTCTCATTATCAAAACAGGTACATGCCTTGCTGGGTAATCATGGGAGCTCATGAATGTCCTCCCTCTTCTTTCCCCCACTCCTCTCTTTGTCTCTGTCTATGACTCTTGCCAGTCCCCACCTGCATTTAGATTGCAAACCCTTGGGGGCAGGGGCAGCACCTCCGGTACTTAACATGCATTGCCTAGCACTCTTTGGGCCACTCAGAATAATAAGGCGTCATTCATAACATGCAGCAGTGCTAGGAGACTAGACTCTTGCTCCTTTTGTTAGTACCTGTCTCTCGACTTTCCACAGAGCAAGGGGCCGAAGTGGAACACCCCTGAGCTCATCACGTACTGTTTGAAGATGATGTCGTCAGGCTTCGCACTCTTCCTCCGGTGGGGAAATACCACCCTATAGCAGAGAAGCAGACTAGCGTGAGGAGCTGCAGGAGCTAACAAGCCTGTAGCTAGAGGTAGCCAGATAAATTTCGGTGAAACATTCTCTCATCTTAATCTGCCGATGCAATGAAATCAAAACGTTGTGTGGTTTCCTGACAGCTTACCCACCCAACTTCTCAGCAGCCCTGGCTTCCACATGGCCTGCCCAGAGCTGAGTCTTCAGTCTTTGTCACCAAGAATTTGGAGACGTTTGGTTTTCAGTTCAAATCAGAACAAAATCAAACTTCAAGCTATCAAAAATCCTCCACAAAACAGACTTTCCAGGTCACCTGTAACCCTTAGCGCCCTCAGGAAGAGCAGAATCAAGCCCAGCATCCTGTATTCAGGCATAGAGGATAATATTAAACCTTCTACCTCCCTCCCTGCCCTACCAGCATAAGGCCAAGCCTCTTTCCTGCTCCAGTTCTATCCCGCATCTCGCTGAGAAGAGACACCACACTCCTCCCATGCAACAAGTATTGGTACAAACTGACATTGCCTGGAGGCTCATGCTGAATGTACTCAAGGCCAGAAAGCAGACTCTTTCCCGTGCAAACGTGACCACAAATCCACCACTTGTCCCATGCAAGGTTCATCCATTCCTATACAGTAAAACTCTCCTGACTTTGCGTTTCTGTTCCCTGCCCCTGTACCCTAAGTACTCAGCTGGTGATTGGGATTCATCAGAAGTGATGTAGAAAGAGTGGTGCAGGTTGGATTCCCTTGAACTTCATCTAAGCAGGAGACCAGTTACAATATGGGTGTGCCCTGAAGCTGGGAGAACATGGTTAAAAGAGGAGTGTAGGAAGCAGCTAGAGAAGAAGGCTGGTTAGGACAGTGGTTACACTGACTAGTGCCTCAGAGACCTGGGTTCAACTCTAGACTCTGTCCTTGACTTCCATATGTAAAATGGGGAAATAGCAGTGCCCTGCTGCACACGAATGTTGTGAGGATAGATCCATCAAAGAATGTGAGGTGTTCAGTTACTGGGAGGGTCACAAGTAGCTACTTGTTTTCCCCTGACCATATTTAAAGCCCAGACAGCTCAAGGCTTCAGCCCTGTAATGTGGATGTGTTTGGGTCTCACCTACCCTTATTGGAACCAGCTCCCCCCGACTCAGTTACTCTCAGAGTCCATGACTTACACGGCTCACCAACAGGCCAGGGAGATCAACACCAAGGAGCTGGAACGCGGTGTAAATTAAAGCTGGGGTGTCCCACTTGAACTGGCCTAGTCTCTTCTCCTCCAATTTTGTGCTTTACTTCCTACTCTCCTGCCTTCTGGCCCCTTGACATGTGAGCTACAACGAAGAGGACGTCTCTGCTGCAGGCGGGGTGTGACATACGCGAGCGAACCAGCTCAGGTACTGGTGGCAGTGATGCTGGTCCCCTGGGTGAGCTGCCACAGCTTCCCCACTGTCAGAGTCTAGGGGCTGGAAGGTGGTGTCAGATTCAGCAGCTCCGGCTCCCTCTAGCCCTCAGAAGAGCAGCCCAGCAGCTTTACCAGGCACGCAGGTACTGACCTGGGGTCCTGGCTGATGGTCGGGTAAGTGCAGGTGCCTCTGCAGTAAAGCTGGTACTGCCGGCGCGTGCCCAGGATCTCGAAGTTCAGGGTCTGATCAAACTGCCCTGCCACGGTGGAGGAGAAGTGTATCTTCATGACAACCTCTCCGTTAGCAGGCACCGTCCAACGGAAGCTGCTCAGCCTGGCGGTGAGAGAGAACACCCGACAGGACGAGACTGAGAAAGCTGGGGTAACTTGTAGAACATAAAATCCCAGGAACCCTGCCAGACTGGCTTCTGGGTCAGGACCTGGCACGCAACAAGAATGTGGACACTCCAGTGTCTCTCGCCTATTAGAGCGGAACATGGCACCGTATGCGTGACTGCGGGACTGGATTCCTACCATGTGCTCTACGTGCACAGCCCCTGAAGCCTAGCCCAAGCCTGTTGCTAGTGCAGAGCGTGGCTGCTCCCTTGCTCAGTGCCAGTAGCGCAAGGGAGTCCAGCATACTAGTGGTTCTCTGACAATCTTCCTCTTTGCTTCCGAGAGAAATTCAAGGGGTTCACTCTGAATACTGATCCCTGTGAAGCTTATATGAGAGGCCATCTCTTCCCATGACCCACTGGAGGCCTGGCATTGGGACCTTAGCAATTTGCTCTCACAGCCAATCTGACAGTCTGTGTTGGCTGATCTACAGGGTGTGCCACAAGGTCCATCTTCTCTGAGGCACTGCCCGGACGGGCGGGAACTGGGCAGGTTGGCAGGAGGTGAAGAACAGTTGTTTTCGGTATCTTGGTTTATTTCAGAAGAGCCAAGGGAGAAGAATGTGTTAACCCAGGACGCCTGATTAACCTCCCCAATCCATGCAGGAAGAATGCCCCTGCACTGGAGCAGAGTGTGGTGCTGGCCCTTTGTCCCCAGGAAGGGGAATGCCCAGTGAACAGGAGATTCCATCGGAACAGCAGTGCCACTGTGAGTGATCTGCTCCGATGAGGCGCTGAGAGGAGGCACTGTCTGTGCTGAGTATAGGGAGTGGGTCTGCTTGCCTGTACACATGGGCCAGCCTTGTCACCGGCATGGGAGCGAAGAGATTATACTCTTTCTGCCTCTGTCACAGCTAAGGCGGGAGCCACAGACTGATCCAGCATGAGAATCAGACAGAGCAGGGCTGCCAACTTTCTACTCACACAAAACCAAACACCCTCGCCCTGCCCCCGCTCACTCCATCCGCCCCTCCCTCTGCCCACCCTCACTCACTCGCTCATTTTCACCAGGCTGGCTTAGGGGTTGGGGTTCAGAAGGGGGTGAAAGCTCCGGCTGGGGATGCTGATTCCAGGGTGGGGCCAGAAATGAGGGGTTCAGGGTGCAGGAGGGGGCTCCGGGCTGGGACAGGGGGTTGGGGTGCAGGGGTGTGTGAGGGCTCTGGCTGGGGGTGCAGGCTCTGGAGTCAGGGGTGGCTCTACGTTTTTTGCCACCCCAGAAATGAGGGGTTCGGAGGGTGGGAGGGGGATCAGGGCTGGGGCAGGAGGTTGGGGCGTGGGAGGGGGTCAGGGTGCAGGCTTCGGGCAGCGCTTACCTCAAGCAGCTCCTGGAAGCAGTGGCATGTCCCTGCTCCAGCTCCTACACGGAGGTGCGGCCAGGCAGCTCTGTTCACTGCCCCATCCGCAGGTTCCCAGCCCTTGGATGCTGCGGGGGCGGCGTTTGGGCCGGGGCAGCGTGTGGAGCCCCCTGGCTGCACCTATGCATAGGAGCCGGAGGGGGACATGCCGCTGCTTCCAGGAGCTGTGTGGAGCCAGGGCAGGCAGGGAGCCTGCCTTAGCCCCACTGCGCTGCCGACCGGACTTTTAATGGCCCGGTCAGCAGTGCTGACCGGAGCTGCCAGGGTCTCTTTTTGACTGGGCGTTCCGGTCAAAAACCAGACCCCTGGCTACCCTAAGAAAGAGCCCTAAGCACCTCCCTGCTCCATGGAATCATCCACTGTCTCCTTTGAGCAGCACCCACTGCTGCTCAGTATCCCTCGGAGACATGCCCTGAGTGAGCAGAGTGGCCTGGTGGGACCCCTAAAAATCCCCAAGGCAGAAGGAACATCACCGGCCTCCAGTCTCTATGGCTCGTACTCATCAGGCTCCCTGCTAGAATGCATCAGGCTAAGCTGCTTGGTAGCTCACCTGAGGATCTTTTCTTGGGATTGGTCCCCAATCAAGTTGCTTTGATCCAGCTCTGACAGTGGTGCCAGTGCTCCGGGGCCTGGGCCCTGAAGACCCTTCTTGCGGCCTGTGCTGCGCTTATCCTTCTGAGCCTCACGGCTGGGCTCTGCTTTGTCCTTCTTCAGTCTGCCTCTGGTTGGGGTGATCTGTTCTTCCTGCAACCCAGTGCGAGGGCAGGAAAAGACAGTCAGAAATAGCTCAGGAGACCCCAAAGGAGAGGCAGCAAAGTACTCTACCAAGGTGCAATAGCGCCTAGCCAAGAGCAACGGCGCTGAGACGAAAGAAAGGCCAAGAACGGAGGCTTGTGCCCACTCATGTTTAAGCAGCAGGAGTCCATGCTTAGGGTCACTGTGTGCCTTAGCCCTACGTCCCTGAGGTAAGGCCTCCAGCGTGTTCAACAGGACAGATAACAAGTAATGAGCATCCACCTGCGCCGGCCTAATGGCTTCTTTCTGCTTAGGATTTAGATCCTTTGTTGTTGTTTTTTATTTCATCAAGGAAATCTCTCCTTGTGAAACGCCTGTACAATTCTAACCACAACAATGGGGTCCGTTAGTTTGCTGCTTTTCATGCTTTATAACAGTCTTTCAAAGGCTTTTCTTCCCCTTCTTTGCTGACTGACATTGATTTTCCCCTGTGCTTTGAATTGAGCTGCAATGAAAATGGGTCTTTATTTAAAGGAAATCTGGAAAAGGATGTTCTTTTAAAATCAGCTAAGGCCCAAGTTCTGGTTCACAAGCCAGCACGAACCCCCAAAGCAAACAAGGGAGCTGTGGTTCTTTAGAAGTTAGCAATGTCAGGGTCAGTGGGTGCTAACATGTTCACAAACATGCACATCCAACTGTGCATCTAATCTGCATGCACAATGACCATGACTCTGCCAGGGATCAGGAAAACTGCCGGTGTGACTGACCAGTTGGAAGTGCCCCGGGCCAGCTGTGTGTGAAGTCATGGTAACAGTGTGTGCAAATCAGGTGCACAAGCACTCACACCTTTCAGAAAATGGAGGCGTTAATGTTTACTATTATTTATTACCACAACACACAGGATCCCAGTCAGGGAGCAGGACCCCATTGTGCAGCGCACTATACAAACACAGAGACTGATGTCAGTCCAAATCTTCCTAGACACAGGGACATGTCATTTCTCTGCTGCTAATTTCATTTTATGGTCAGGTCTTACGGCTCACCAGCCTGATCATTCCCATCACCACGGGACCTTCTGCAAAGCAACATTTCCACTTAGCCCTGTACCTTCACCACAGGGACAGCGACAGAAGCATCTGCACTGCCCTCTGCATCCTTCTTTTCCTCATCCATATTCGTATCTTCGGGCACAACAAAGGTGAAGTGCTTGAGGGCTTCTCCTGCCACAGGAGCTATCCGCTTCTCTGGGTAGGGAATCACGGAGAAAAAGGCGGTCGGAGGGATGGGTGGCCCTGAGGGACCGAGCCCCAAGCCATCCAGGATCTAAGCCATGAGAGAAAGCCTTTCGTTAATGTCTCATTCATCATTAATAAGGCTGCGAGTCTTTCGCAGAGGTCACGGAAGTCATGGATTCCGTGACTTTCTGGGACCTCTGTGATTTCTGCACTGGCCCATGCAGCTGATCCCAGGGCCGCCTCAGCTGCTCAGGTGACCTAGGCAACTGGTCCCGGGTGCTGCCCTGGAGCAGCGGTCCAGGAGCAGCAGCGGTGCCCCGGGCCGCCTCCGCTCCAGCAGCAGCAGAGGTGGGGCCCCGAGCTGCCCCGCACCCCAGCTCAGCAGCAGCAGGGCCCTGAACCACCCCCAACCCAAAGGAGCAGCGACGGGGCCCCGAGCTGCCCCGCACCCCGGGGTCCCAGCGACAGGGCTCCAGGCCACCCCCCCCGAGCAGCAGCGGTGGCATGCCAGAGGTCCCCCCGCCCCCTCAGAGCAGCAGTCACGGGAGCCCCTTCCAGAGCACTTAAGGTTTAGTCAGGCCTATTAATATAGTACAAGTCATGGACAGATCAGGGGCCAGGACTTTTTGTTTATTGTCCGTGAGCTGTCCGTGACTTTTATTAAAAATACCCGTGACTAAATCATAGCCTTAATCATTAACCTCCAAGTCTTTCCTCTACTGAGAGAAATGGAGTGTTAAACTGCCACCCAGGAGACAGGTGTGATAGTGGGTCGCTGCGTAAGTGTGGTGGAAAAGCCCCAGAGCATGGCCAGCCTGTGGAAATCCTTCCTGCATGACTCTGGGAAGAAATCTTTCGCCTCGTCGGTTACCTGGGAAGTTACAGATGTCAGCACTGTGGCCCCATGACCCGCCTGGCTCTTGTGCCATTTGCCGCTAACTCTGTGGTGCTGATAACGCCATTAGAAAGGAGGATCCAGGATAGCAGGACCAGAGAAGAGGAGAGGAGAGAAAGTAGAGACACACAAAGGAAAGAGGACGGCAGGAGAATGAAAAAGGAGGACTAGGAAGATGAAAGTGGAAGAACAAAGACGGAGATAATCCTGGATAACACCACTTAGCACTTATTCAGTCTGAGGTGCTTCTCAGACGCGCAGTGCTGAACCTTTATTAACAGTGGGAATCATCACCTCCCCAGTTTACAAGGAGGGAAACCAAGGCAGAAAGAGGCTGTGATTTGCCCAATCCTGCGAGGTGCTGAGCTCCCTCAACTCCCACCACCTCTCAGCAGGTGCTCAGAACCTTGCAAAACTGAGCCCCCAGCTGCAGAGCCTGGAGCTAATGTATGTAACAAACAGCCATGCATTAGAGCTTGGCCACTGCAACCCTAGGCTGAGAGAGCGCTCCAGAGCCCAGTAACACGTGCTCTTGCTCACCAGGTGAGACAGTGGTTTTACCTGCTCTACTTCTGGCAGCTTGCCACTCTCCAAGATCCTCTTCCCACTGGTGTCCTCTGAGTTCAGTACATGGAAGTCCAAGCATGGCACCCCCACGTCTTTCTTTCCATCCTGGTCCTTGTCTGCTCCTTCTGCCCCTTCTCCCTCCAGTCCAGACACCTTAGAGTCCGCCAGTGCCTTTAGCTTCTCCAGGCGCTCCTTCTCAGCTCTCTCCTTTTCCAGCCGCTCTCTCTCGGCTCTCTCCTTCTCCAGTCTTTCCTGACGCTCCCTTTCCCTGTCCTTCCGGCCCTTGCGGCCGGACGGAGCCTGACGCTGATCTTCTGCTTCATGCTGGGTCTCCTCAAGGCCTGGGGGTGGCAGCTGAACACCCTGCACCCGGTCCCAGAGTGACAAAATCTGGACAATTTCCCTCTGTGCGGCCTCATAGACTTTAAACCTCTGTGTCAAGTTCTTCTCACTGTCACTTACCACCTCCTTTTCCGTTTCCTCCTGCTCCGGGATCGGGGGTGGCATCAGCCCTAGTGGCAGGACGTCTGGCAGAATGAGTTTGCTCCGCTTTTTCTTGTCCTCCTTGTCACATGCCACAGAATCTGGACGCTCTTTCACAGACACTTTCCTCTCCACCCCTTCGTTCAGCTTGAGGTCTGACCTATTGACAGTGGAGATACTGGCACCCTATGAGGTGAGGATTATGGAAAAGGAAGGGAACATTTGTAAGCACTAACTCATAGCTTGTAAGATTATATTTGTATTACCGTAGTGCCTAGAAGCCATGGGTATGGTCCAGGACTTCATTGTGCTAGGCACTGCACAGACTCAGAACAAAGAGATGGGCCCTGTCCCGAAGAGATCCCAATCTAGTGATTTGATACAGAACCTTCCCACAACAAGTATGCAAGGGCTAGCACATCCCCTGCACGATGATATCCTCAGCGTCTCTTAATGGGAAGGCTACTGCGTTGACCTGTATCTGAGTTCGAGATGTCAGCAATGAGGGTAGTGGTTTGGACAAGCCCAGGTTTCAGACAAAATTACTCTCTCCTGCAGGAGACTTCAATGAAGTCAATGGGACGAGTATGTGCCCTGCACCTCTGACAATCGGTCTCTAGTGAATGTACAGACCTGGCAGCATACCCTGAATGTACAGACCATGGCGGGAAGCTGAGGGCTGTCCAGTGCTTCCAGCCCAAAGCTGTATGAATCTATGGCTTGCCACGAAGAGCAGATCAGATGTCACCATGCAAAATGAGAAGAAAGGTCAACTCCAACATACCAGGGATTAAAGCACATGCACTTTCTAGGTCAAAACCAATCAGTGCAATTGAACCTGGAAATGAACTAGAAGTCAGTGTGGTCTATAGAGACCAGGTGTCCTATGCTTCAACGGGGAAACGCACTGAGCGAGCACGTGCCGTGCATGAGCTGAAGTTTCCCAACAGCCTTCAAGAACAGACCCATGTAATATATTCATCATTAGCTACTGATTCCCTGGCATAGCAAATTACATATGATTGAACCTCCAGCTGCTATGGTGCTGGCTTGTGTCCCATGACAGGGTCAGGGCAGAGGCAGTCTTAAACACCTTTATTAGCAGAACCACATACCTGTTTGCCTCCCAGCTGGCTTTTCTTTCCCAAGGCCTCATCTTTGTCTTTTCCAGACTCTCTCTTCCACCGCTTGGTCTTCTTCCTCATCTCTTCTTCCTCTCGCAAGCGCTCCAATTCCTGCTGGTGCCTCTTTTCCTCGAGCTCTCGAGCCAACTTCTCCAGCTCCCTTCAGCAAAGCAGACAGAAAACTCACTCAGCATAAACTCTCAGCTGTGCTGCAGCCCTGGGAAATCTCTGCTCTTAGAACACCAGTCTGAGCTTGAGGCCTTGCTCCATAGTTCTCAGGCCAAAAGGGACCATCAGATCATCTAGTCTCACCTCCTGTGGTCTGCAGAGCTTCCAGGTCAATAATGCAGCCATTCACTTGGAAGCCCACACAATATATAACTGAACTCACGTCCATTTAAAAACAAACACATTGATTTTTCTTCTTCTTTTTGGGGAAACAAAATTTGGCCTCGACTGAGGAAAGCACTCAAGTATGTACCTAACTTTAAGCATGACTGTAAGTCCCACTGACTTAAGTGGGACTTAAATACATGCTTAAAGTTAAGCATATGCATAAGTGCCCCTACTGAATAAGGATGTTTATCTGAATCAGAACCTAATTCTCCATCTCACACCCCTTTGGCTACAATTAATATTTATGGCCAGTGCCACTACGCATATTAAGTCAATGAGAGGGGTACTATGCAAATAGCATTGTAAGGACTTATCTACTGTGAAAATAACAGCGAAACTCAGCCAATATAGTTCAAATGTGATTTTCAAGGACTAGGAGGAGCTTTCTGTGTCTCTAGAAGAGTTACAGTTGAATTGTCAGTGTTGTCCTTAATTTAGGGTTGTTAAAGTACAATAATATGTAGTTTTATCCTGCACTTCACACAGGAATGTCAGTATCATTATCACTATTTTACAGATGGGGAAACTGAGGCACAGAGAGGGGAAGTCACTTGCCAAGGTCACCCAGCAGCAGAGCCAAGACTAGAACTCAGGTCTCCCAAGTCCCAATCCAGTGCACTATCCTCTGGCCACCAACCTACACAACAAGTAAAAGCAGGAGAGTCATTTGGTCCTTACGAGTCTCCGACTATGTGAGAGCAGAGGCTCCATCACCTCCTGTGAGCTACTCCTCCCACTTCCTGAACCACTGAGGAGAAACAGAACTTCCTGCTGCTGCTTCTGAGCTACCCTTCCCACCATCCCACTCACCCCTGCTCAGAACCACGACTCCTGCTTGATAAAACCAGACAAACCCACTGAAAAGTGGGTAGTGCCAGTGCACGGTGCAGGAAAAGAAACAACAGGCAAGCCCAGAAGTGTCCCACGTGGAGGGTGGCGCAACACTGCCAGGCAGCTGTCCAGGGACAGTTCACACACCTCTTTTTCCGCTCCCGTAGCGCTTGGAGCAGTTCATTATCAAACTGAATTTTCTGCTCCTCAGTGAGAGCGTCGTACTCTTCCTCATCCATCTCCTGGAGACGAGCCTTTTCCCTCGCAATGGCGTCTTTCTGTTCCTGTTCTGTCATGCAGCCAAACAGAGAAATGCACCGGCTGAAATCATAGCTCAGGGCTCAGGGCAGGCCCTCCTGCTGGTACCAGCTTGTGTGTGTCCCTGCTCCGATTAGCAGGCACTGAGTTAGGTGCTGGCGGGGTGGGGGGGGAGGCAGGGGGCCTCGTACGTCTACACTGAAGTGTAAGCCCAGAGCTTGAACTCAGGCTTTACCCCCTTCCATCCACACACAAATCATGCTAAACCAGGGCTCAGACCCAGACTCCCAGGACCCCATGGGGGTTGAGGGTCCGAGCCTGAGTCAAGCTGGGACCCAGGGTTCAAGCTCTCTTGCTTCGCAGCACAGATGCAGCCCCACTGGACTCATGCTTTGGGAATCCGCCAATAGTATCCCACAATCCCATGGGCCGACTCTCTGTGACCTCTGGACTGTCAAGTTTCCCCACACTGCACCACGAGCAAAGGGCCCGAGTGGCCACGTTTTGGAGAGTGCTAGGAAGTCTGGGAGATGGGGGCTGGACTGGAGCCCACATAATGCAGTGTAGGGGCCCAGGGTTCAACAATTCCTACCCTGGGGTTACACATGGGTGTAGCTGCTCAAGCTCTAGGTTAACACCCCCTGGGTCTGCTGACTCCAATTCTGCCAGCCCTGGGCTTGCACCCAGTGTAAACAGATCCTGTGAGTCCTACAATGCTGGCCCCACTGTATTTTGTGCATTGTGAAGCTGGATCCCGGGACAGCTTTGGCTCTAAAACTACAGGTGCTATGGGAGGGAGGGCAGCAGGTTCTACCCATATAACTATGTGAATGGGATGTCCCATGAGACCCAGCCTCAGCAGGAACCCAAAGAATCCATAGGAGAGTCAGACCTACTTGATGATCCTGATGCAAGCTGCATAACTACTCCCAAAACAGAGCCAGAGCTCAGATTCATCCCAGGCACCTGGACTGTGCCGATCTCTTCCCCATTCCAACTGCCAGTGTCCTCAGCACACTAGGGGGCTCTGAGTATACGCCCCTAAAAACAGCTCCCCTGTTAGGCTTAGCAGCCCTTTGACTCCTGGAAGCCAGTCCACCTACACACTGTTCCCCTGCCAGTCTCTCAGCCAGGCCTGTGCTGCTCCCCATTGGCTGTACTGCTGGCAGTGACTGTCCCACATCTGCCCCAAGCTGCCAGGACAGCCTTCCACCGGTGAAGCTCGATTTTTTCTTTCAAACAAAGCTGTATCCCTTCTGTGGCTCTGCTCAAGGATAAAACACCCTCTCAAGTGCTATTTAAAATCATGTGAATACAGGTGTGAAAAGCTGCAGTAACTTGTGTGAAATGACCAAAAAGGGGGGTCCGGGTTGTTAGCTTGTATTGCTGCCTAGATATGGTGATAGGCACTCTAGAAATTAGGACTGGTCGAAAAATTTCTGTTGAAACTGTTCTTCAATGGAAAACTGGGTTTAGGACTAACCAAAACATTCTGAGAAAAGTGTCTGCTTTCTGCAGGAAATTTCAATTTTGTCAAAAACCCAAATACCCAAATATGGAAATATTTCAGTTTGTATATTCTGCCACAGTGCTTCATGGGAGTTGTAGTTTGGTTACCTTGTGTCCCCATTTGCCTTTAAGGGACAGGATTCTGAACTGGACTGCATCTCCCATTACACACCACATCCAGGGATACCCGTGATGCACTGCCTCCCGTCTCCAAAAGGAGAGATTGTGATGCATCATGGGAGATGAAGTCTGACAGGGACCCTGGCCTATAAACGAGAATAGGAGCACGAGGTACCTGAGCTACAACTCCCATGAGGCTCCATGGTAACTTCCAAATTGAATTGGGTAATTTCCAAATTGAAATATTTTGGTATCTGAATTTTCACCCCGCAAAAATCAAAATTTTCTGTTGAAAATGCAGACGAAAATTTTTTGTGTTTTGGTGAAAATTTTCTGAGGTGGAAAAATCCCCCCGGTTTTCTGACAGCCGGTATTAGAAATGCCTAGACAGACACACAGACATGTAGAGGTGTGAGTGTCAGAGGGTTCACTGAAGAATCCTTCTCACCTTCCTGCTCTTTCTTGGCCTTCTCCCTAGCCTTCATGGCAGCATAATCCTGGAACAGGTTCACCATGTAGATGTAACGCCGGTTGTTGATTGCTTTGAGTAGGCAAAGGAGAGCAGAAGGCATATTGCGGGCAAAGATTGTTTCTAGTCCATCAAACACCACTCCCTGATAGCAGTCACTCAGCTGTGAATGTGGAACACAAAGGGCATAAATCCATCCTAATGAGCACACAGTATTCTCATCAGCAAATAAAACTGATCTGATGTAAAAACATATTAGCAAGCGCTATCCCCAGATATCTGAAATAGTCACAGATTCCAAGGCCTGGAGGGACCACTCTGATCACCTCCTCTGCGCAGCACAGGCCAGAGAAGCTCACCCACTGACTCCGCCACCAAGTTCAACATTTCTGGTTGAGCTAGAGCAGATCAACAGCACATCTCCACCTGTTTTGATTTTCTCTGCATATTTCTCTCTCTCTGCCCCTTACTGCCCTGGCCTGGCTCTCCATTGCCTTAACCTATCATTTAAATCAAACCTTGACAACACCACATTCCCCATCCCTTCACACAAACATCCTCACCCGACACACCAAGCTTCATGACCAGCGTTTCCTTCTGCCCAGGTGAGCACCTGCCATACCTGCATTCTCTCGGAAAGGATCTCCACCAGTAGCTCCTCGGGAAGCATGCAGCTCATCAGGCCTGATTCTCCTGCCATGCTGGCACTGACACTGAGCCATCGCTGGACAGGAGCACTGGGAATGGGGCTGGGAGGAACCTGCAGCATTCACCACCCCAAGGGAAAACATGCTTCAGAAAAACCCATACAATTCCTCTGGAGACTAAGCTCATTTCTTCTGCCCATCACATCAGCCCCTTCACCCCACCAGCTCAGACGGCTGTCACATGCTAATGGGGCAAAGTAGCCCACAAGTCATAGGACTGGAAGGCTCCTCAGGAGGTCATCAAGCTCAGCCCTCTGTGCGGAGGCAGGACCAAGGAAAACTTAGACCAGCCCTGGCAGGTGTTTGTCCAGCCTGTTCTTAAAAACAAAAAGGCTGGGGATTGTCTGGCAGCGAATCATTGATAACTACACTTGGAGTACGGCCTTCCAACCGTTGAGCACCCACTTCCCTCTAGGCTTAGTGTTGTGAGGCTGCTGCTCAGGCCATGGCCATAGTAAGGGGGCTCAGGAAGGGAGGAATTTTCTTCCCATGAGTAGGCAAGGGCTAGGGACAATCGCAGTCCTGCAGTCTGGGGGAGTGTAGGGACTTCTCCCTCCGTAAGCTCTCTCAGGATCCAGACCATGCATTTCTTTTATGTCTCAACCTACATATTTATTAAAAAAAATGCAGGTGCTACTGCCTGTGTAGGGTGTCTGTACCCAGGGTACTGGACTGGGACACTGGAGACCTGGGCCGTGTCACCTAGGGCAAGACATGAAGAGACATTTACAATAGGGCCCTCTCATTTTGGGTGCTTTGGTTTATGAGTACCCAACTGTCAGAGAGTGGCTGGCCCTCCAAAGGGGTCAGGCGCCCAGCTCCACAAAGGTGAATGACTGATGCACCTCAGGTTAACCTGGGTGCACTTAACTCGCTGAGTAATGGGGAAAGTGTCTACATGGCAAGCAGCAGCCCGTGGCAGCGACTCTCAGAGCCCGGGTCTACAGACTTAACTCCATGTCCCTCAGACCTGAATTGGAGAGCTACGCAACTCGCACTCACCCACTGACTTCAGCTGGCATGGGGGTGCTCAGACCCCAGGTGTCCAGAGCTGAGCACTCAAAAATGGTGGCAACCAAAATTAGAGGCCACACTTGAAAATTTGGACCTTCAAACTTCTCTGAGCCTCAGTTACTCTTGCTATAAAAGCTGAGCATGACAACGCTGACACCTCACTGCACTAACACAGGGAACACTCTGAGCCAGCTCCGCACCAACACGCAGAATAAAAACTCTTCAGGACGTGTGTGCACATTGCTGGTGCTTAAACAACTAACCCCCATCAAACCCTTGGAGAGGCACCTCAGCCCTCACTCCCAGCGCAAGAGTCCTCCCAGCCCCAGGACTCTCGAGTAACTAACTTTGCCTAATTCAATAGTGCTTTTATCACCTGGACTAAGCCCCACTAGAGACTAGAACAAGACCACCAGGCTGATTTGTACTTGTGAGTACCCAGGTTAAGTCAGCAGAGATGAAAGCCCAGGGCAGGAACCCACTGGGCCAGGGCAGCTCCAGAGCAGGAGTCAGTTTCTCACACGCTCTTAGACGAGTGATGGACTAATCCCATCTGTTTACTGATGTGAATTCGCTTTCACCTGTGATCCTGTTTGATCCGATTGGTGCTGCTGCTTCTGTGCCTGCGAGGCATGGCCTTCTGACTTCCCCCTGCCAGTTCCTGTGCTGCCCCTGTAGCCCTTGGAGGTGATGGACTGTGGCCCGGTTTTGGTCTCGGAGCTCGGCTGGCTACCCTCCGTGGTATGCTTGGCCAAAGCCTCAACGCTCAGTCTTGTGCTCAGAGCTGTCTGCACTGCAGAGCCCTCAGAAGACTGACCTGCTAGGATGAAAGAGTTCAGCCTCAGGGGGATCCAATCTGCAGAAGACTGACTACAGCAGTTAGCGTTCCTCAAACTGCCAGGGATGAACACGTTTCTTAATTCAAGTCACTGGAGCGGAACCTGCTGGCATCCTGCCTTTGCCGGCCAGTGGAGCTGACCAGACACAGGGGGGAGCATGCCACACTCTCCCAAGGGACGCAGCACAGCACGTACCTTCCCCAGGAGCTGGAGCTCCACAATGGATTAGGCCGTTCAGGCACAAGCTGGCCATTAGCACCAGGGGTCATATCTGATTGCACAGAACACACATTCCTGCCCACGCTTCTGTCACTGTCAAGGGAAAGTGCAAAAGAGGATACGTGGGTTCTACGGCTAGAGACTTTTAGTGCTCAAATGCTATGGTGATGGGCAGTTATAAAAGCTGCGTAGAGAGAAATACCGACGTCGAGGAAATAAATGAATGATCCTCTGTCAGACTGTCACTGACTCCAGCGACGCCAGGACTCAGTTGCAAGTGGCTCTGACATTCATTGTTTGTCCAGGGAGATGGAAAGCAAAACAGAAAAATCTAAATCAATACCCTTTCCCCCACTGCACCATGAGGCGCAGGACCCAGGGTAGAGGGATTAACTTGACTATTTCTTAGAACTAAACCACTCATCCGTCTGCCCCAAGAAGCAAGGAACAGAGGCCAATGCTCCACCAAGTGGACAGGAGCTGTGCCCCAAAGCAAAGCCCATGACAAACGGGTTAACACACATAAAGGCCTTTCACAGCAGCTGGCGCTGCTTATGCTGTATCTGTTCCAAGGCTTTGTTCTCCAGGGCTGTCAATGCAGCACCTCTTGCCTGCACCACGTTTGGGCACAAAAACAGTCATGAAAATCGTTCCTATTAACCCTTTCTAGCCTGGGGGTCTCCTTGTCCCTCTGCTTGGGATTTTAGTCCTCAAAGCAGGACCCTGTGAGGGTGAGCAACACCCTCAGGCTGCCAGCTCCAAGCTTGCTAGAGTACGCAGCTCGCCAGGTCCCAGGGGGAGGGCACAGGACCTAGGAGCAGGAGTCTAACAGAGAATTTGCAGGAGCAACTTCTTTGCACAAAACCTTCAAAGATGTGAAATGAATCCATTTGTATTTTAATGTAACTCGCTGTATAACTGACCTGGGGGACTGTGTTTCACACACCCCATGCTCATTAAATCACTATCTTTTCAAGCCAATCGTTTTGGATCTTAATGGGCACTGCAGGGGACTTCAGCTTCAGCAACAAGATCAGGAAAAGCCTTTCTGGATGATCATAGCATGAAGCCTGGGCAGAGTGAATTAGGGCAATCTCTTAGAAAAGCACCAGAGTGTTTTACTCTATTATGGAAAGGGAATACATCCAGAGCATCACAATGGAATGAAATGCCTAGGTACTAACCCCAGAGAAAGAGAGATTTTTAACAGGCAAGAGACATTATAGACTGCAAGTTGGACTTTGCATTACAGGGATTCGGCACCTCTGAACCCTTATATTCTTCTTGATTCCAAGGCTGGAGATGCGTTATTGTCCAGCATCACTGCTATTCAACCAGCTGTGGTGA
This sequence comes from Trachemys scripta elegans, assembly GCF_013100865.1. Lineage (NCBI taxonomy): Eukaryota > Metazoa > Chordata > Testudines > Emydidae > Trachemys > Trachemys scripta. Next base: position 39,981,155 of record NC_048310.1, on the reverse strand, counting down.
TCGAACTGCGAACTGAGAAGATCACTTTATGCTCCAGCTTCTACCATCTGTGGAGCTCCCCATGGGATTTCATACCCAGACGCATCAAAGCTCCCCCCACCCACCCCTGAGGTTACCAAGAGCCCCCGTGGTGTTGCTGAAAAGTCTTCACAACAATGCACTAGAGGGAGAAAATGAAGGGAGGGGATGGCAAGGCCATACGATGGAAATTGTGCTGGGGTCACGCCCAGCATTTCCGTGCAGCACGGCTCTCCAGCCTTTGTGCTGCTGAAGGTCTGAGCCCTTACCAGCTTCCTCTGACTCCCGATGTGCCTGCTCAATGGCGGCCCTGATGCACAGCTCCCGTGCGCGAAGCCCCGCGGAACTGCTCCTGTCGGAGAGGGCTTCCAGCACCACGGCGTCGATGGATAGGCAGGCAGCATTGTAGTGCTTGGCCAAGGTGACAGCTGCAGTTGTCTTTCCTTTACAGAAACAAAAGTCTCTGATGACATTCATGTGTGGTGCATCTTTATCTAGACATTGTATGAGCAAGTGCTTGGAAATGGCCTGGTGAGCGATTTGTAACCCCTGTGAATAGCAGAGTGATAGTCACTTTAAAAAGAATGGCCAATGACGAGATGGATATTATGGGTATGGGCATAAATCCAATCTCTCTCACACTGGTTGTATGAAAGGGAATGAATTTGGCCCATTAACTTCAATGGAGTCACATCAGGGATGAGTTTGGCTCAGGGCATCAAACTAACACGTAGTTAAAGACAGTGCAAATCCCACTGATTCCTCCATGTCAAATTCAGCAGGGATGTGAACAGCAGCATCAGTCACACATCGGAGCCAGGCTGGTAAGAAAAGCAGTGTTAGTGGTTAAGGGATATAGCTAGCACCGCTTTGGCACTGAACAGTGTGCAAATAAAACTGTTACTAACCTTTCCATAACTGTTGTTCTTCGAGATGTGTTGCACATGTCCATTCCGATTTGGGTGTGTGCGTGCCCGGAGCACAGCTATCGGAATTTTTTTCCCCTAGTGGTATCCATCAGGTTGGCTCTGGTGCCCCCTGGTGGCCCATGCACCTCAGTTTCTTCTTACCAGCCACTCCAAGAACGGGGACAGTGGGTCAGTCTTGGAATGGACACGTGCAACACATCTCGAAGAACAACAGTTACAGAAAGGTTAGTAACCGTTTTTTCTTCTTCAGGTGCTTGCACATGTCCATTCAAATTGGTCTCGGAGTTCAAGGGCAAGCTGACTGTAGCATTGGTTGGCCAAGCTGCACATCATCTCTGGCCTGTTGAGTAATGACGGTGTGTAGAAAGAACAGGAGTACTTGTGGCACCTTAGAGACTGTTCTTTTTGCGGATACAGACTAACACGGATGCTACTCTGAAGTGTGTAGAAAAAAGTATGTACCGAGGACCAGGTTGCTGCCCTACAGATATCCTGAATAAGGACTTGGCCCAGGAAAGCCGCCGCCGAGGCTTGGGACCTCGTAGAATGAGAAGTCAGGTTTGACGGACGGGGAACACCTGCAAGATCATAACATGCTTTGATACAGGACGTTATCCACAACAAGATTCTTTGAGACGAGATGGGGAGCCCCTTCATCCTTTTGACTATTGTATGAAGAGTTGCAGAGACTTACGGAACTGTTTGGTCCTTTCAATATAAAACGCCAGAGCTCGTCTAATGTCCAAGGAATGCAAGTGTTGTTCCTCCCCATTTGCATGCAGTTTAGTGTAAAAAATTGTTAGAAAAATGGGTTGGTTGCAGTGAAACTGAGACACCACCTTGGGAAGGAAACTCAGGTGTGGGAGTAACTGCACCTTGTCCTTAAAGATTGTACAAAGAGGCTCCGCTGTGAGGGCTCGGATCTCCGACACTCTCCTGGCCAAGGTGATTGCCACTAGAAACGCCACTTTCCAAGACAGGTGCAGCAGTGAACATGTTGTTAGTGGCTTGAAGGGAGGCCCCGTCAATTTCAAAAGGACGAGATTCAGATCCCATGCGGGGGATGGATCCCTTATCTGTGGGAATATTCTCTCTAGGCCTTTAAATAAGCTAATTACCGGCTCATGTGAGAAGACTCACCTATTGTCTATTTTTGGGTGGAATGCCGAGACGGCTGCCAGGTGGACCTTGATTGAGGAGAGGGCGAGGCCCTGCGCCTTCGGAAATAAGAGGTAGTCCAAGATGAGCTGTAGTGAAGCCTCCAGAGGGGACACTCCATGTTGGGAAGACCAGAGGGAGAAATGCTTCCACTTAGTCCAGTAAGTTGCCCTCATGGAGGGTTTTCTGCTGCCCAGGAGGACTTTACGCACCTGCTCCAAACAAGCTCGCTCATCGGAGTTTATCCATGAAGATTCCAAGCTTTCAGATGCAAGACACTGACGTTCGGGTAGAACAGTTGCCCAGGGTCCTGGGAGATCAGGTCTGGGTGGAGTAGTAGGGTGACTGGTACCTCCACGGACAGCTGAACGAGTGTGGTGTACCAGCGCTGTCTGGGCCAAGCTGGGGCTATTAGAATAACTCGGGTCCAGTCCTGCTTGATCTTTGTCAGCAACTTGTGAATCAAAGAGATGGGTGCAAAAGCATAAAACTGGTAGGATGACCACGTTAGCAGGAAGGCATTTGTGATGGATCCTGGGCTGTAGCCCCTCAGGGAGCAGAATTGTTGACACTTCCTGTTGGCGCAAGTGGCAAACACCCCACCTGCAGAAGATGTCCCAGGCGACATCCGGGTGAAGGGACCACTCGTGGTGAGTGGAAAAGAACCTGCTGAGGTGATCTGTGAGCTGGTTTTGTATGCCCAGTAGATAAGATGCTTGACGCTTGAGTGATGAAGAATTCCCATAGACGAGTCGCCGCTCAACAAAGACGGGACGAGTAGGCCCCATCTTGTCTGTTGATGTAACACATGGTTGATATATTGTCCTTGAGAACTGAGATTGTTTTGTTTGTAATATGGGGCAGGAATGCTTGACAAGCTAGGCAGACAGCTTTGAGTTCCCTGATATCAATGTGGACTGAAACTTCCTCTTGGGACCACAGATCTTGTGTCCTGAGATGTCTTAGGTGGGCTCTCCAACCTAGCACTGAGGCATTGGAGACCAAATGTGCGGACAGTTGACACCTTGTGAAGGACACTTCCTTACATAGCACCCTGTGGACTAACCACCACTCCAGGGAGTTGAGGCCTTAAGGTGGCACACTGAGGACCCTGTCCAGATGATGTCTGGAAAGGGAGTACACTGTGCCCAGCTGGGCCTGGAGAGGTCTGAATCTCAGCCTTGTATGCTGTACTATGTATGTGCAGGAAGTAGGCTTAAACACATTCTAACGGTCATAGTCAGATGTGCCTGCAGGAAGCGTATTAATGATGAGATTGATCAGAAATGGTCCTCCAGAAGATGGGCTCTTGCCAACGTCAAGCCGAGAAATGCTCCAATGAACTCTATTCTTTGAACAGGCGTTAGGGTTGACTTCTGAATGTTTATCAGAAGACCCAACTTTTGGAAGGTTGATTGTATGAGTGCAATGTCGGACTCCACTTGCACTGGGGACCGGCCTTTGATGAGTCAGTTGTCCAAACACAGGAACACGTGGACTCCTCTTTTCCTCTGAAATGCTGCTATCACTGCCATTCACTTGGTGAAGACTCACAGAGTGGCTGAAAGACTGAATGGCAGGGCTGCAAACTGGTGATGCCCGTGGTTCACCACAAACCTGAGAAATCTTCTGTGGCCCTGAAATATCAAGATGTGGAAATATGCGTTCAAGTTGTACAGTATTTGATTAAAATATGACCATGCAAATCATTGTTGCTACCATTGTTATATAATTGCAACAAAACTTATACAAAGTGTGATTCATGGCCAGAAAAGGGTTAAGCATCTTGTAGGATAATTCAACCTTTAGAGACATGTTAGAAAAGTATGCAAATTGTAATTAGGGCCATTCCATGCTAGATAGGCTAGAACTTTGAAAGGCAAACCTGTATTGTTAGAGAATTGGAGGTGATACTAATTGTATGTGATTACTTATATCTTGTAAAATGTTAGCCATGTAAACAGACAGTTCCTGCTGTCACTATAGCTATTGATTCAGAGATCAAAAGGGAATATTAACATTTAAATGAACTGTAAACATGGATATCACTGTGTTCGTCTCTCTTTGAAATGTACAGCAAACCACCTGAGAATGATGGAAAACAAGCAATTGCCTTATGTTAATCTGTATAGATAATTACCCTCGATGCTTAGGAAATGGGTCCACTTCAAAGTCCATATGAGTGCCTATTGTTCACCTAAGGACTCTGAGCTGTCACATGAAGGCCTGAAACTGTATAAAGATGCCTTGGGTTCCAACCCTTTTTATCTCAGATCTGCGTGATGCTTCATACAGTTAAGCTTAAACCCAAGATTGAGATCTCCAGTCCTAATCTGGAATCACCCTGAATATGAACATTGGACTATAACCTATGGACTATTTCTGAAAGAACTCTTTGCAATGACAAAGATCACCATTTATACTATGAATCTGAATCTCAAGAACTGTACTCATGTCTGTATGTATATTGATCCTTTAACCAATACTCTCTCTTTTATTTTTTAATAAATTTTAGTTTAATTAATAAGAATTGGCTGTAAGCGTGTATTTAAATAAGATCTGGAATATTCATTAACCTGGGAGGTAATGTGTCTGTTCCTTTGGGACTGGTAGAACTTTTTTATATGATGAATAAGATTTTTAGTAATCCTCATCATATTTGACTTGGTTGTCTGGGTGGAGGCCTGAGGCTGGGTTACTTTAAGGGAACCGTGTTATTGGCTTCTGGGTAACCAGAGAGGTATTACAGAGGCTGTTTTGTGCTGGCTTGGTGAATCTAAGTATTGGAAGATCCACCAGCTTTGGGGATTGTCTGTCCCATTCTTTTCAGTTCATCCTAATTGAGTGACTTCAGTTGGCTCCCCCGGGACTCTGGGTCATGCAAGTCAAGGGCGGCATACCAATCCCCCGGATCTAGAGACGGGATGATGGACACCAGGGAGACCATGCAGAACTTCAGCTTTTCTAGGTATCAGTTGAGTCCACACAGATCTAGGATCTGTCTGAGACCCCTTGGCTTTGGGGATCAGAAAGTAGTGGGAATAGAACCCCTTTCCCCTGAGCTGTAGTGGAACTTCTTCCACAGCTGCCATCCGGAGAAGCGATTGCACTTCTTGCTCTAGCAGAAGCTCATGAGAAGTGCTCCTAAAGAGGGATGGGGAAGCTGGATGGGAAGAAGGGGTAGAAATAAACTGGAGGGTATACCCCGACTCCACGGTACTCAATACCCAGCGGTCGGAAATAACCCGTTCCCAGCCCTTGAGAAAGTGGGCAAGGCGGTTGGAGAAGATAGGGGATGGATCCTGGAGCTGTGGGTTTGATATGCCGTCCTCGAGCACCTCATCAAAACAAGTGTCTCGAGTTGCCTGAGTGGCGTAGGACTGATTGAGAAGGCCTTGTGGAGGAGGAGGTTGGAGGTGGCCTGTGTGCGAACCCCCTGTTCCTTCTCCTCCTCTAATCATGACGTGGCTGCTGGGGGAAGTAGCAGCCATATTGCTGGGGCCTATATGGTCTCCTAGACTACACAGGGTTGTGCAACCCGAAGGACTTTAGTATCACCCTGGAGTATTGAAAGCTGTGTTGCCTCGCATCAGTTTGTTCTGAAAAGAGCGAAGGGCTTTCAAAGGGCAAGTCCTGCAAAGTCTGCTGAACCTCCTGCGGGAGCCAGGATGTCTGTAAGCATGAGCTCCTGAGCCGCAGAATCAGCCGCATCCAGGCTGCTTGCAGGGAGGCGCCGACAACCGACTTGCCCTCATCCCCAAGAGCTCCTGCTGATTGTCCTGGGAGAGTCTGTCGTTAAATCTGCTCATAGTCCCCCACATATTAAAATCATAGTGACCCACCAGAGCCTGCTGGTTTGTTATGTGAAGCTGAAGGCCTCCCGTTGAATATGCTTTCCTCCCAAGTAGGTCCAACTTTTGGGGGTCTTTTGCCCTTAATGTATGTCCCGTCAGGCCCTGAGGGTCCCTCTCGCTGCCACCAGGAGTGATCCAGGGGGAGGGGGAGAAAATAAAAATTCAGAGCCCTGGGCAGGCACAGAGTATTTCTGCTCAGTTCTCTTGGCAATGGGTGGGGTCTGCCAGAGGACCTTGATGGACTTCATAATTGCCTCATGCAGTGGAAGGGTGACTCTTGCAGGCGTTGTTGCTGCCAGGAAGTCCAAGAAATGTTGGGATGGTTACTCGATGGCCTTTGCCTGTAAGCCCACATTGGACACCACCTGCTTCAGTAAGTCCTGGTGGGCCCTTAAATCGTCCTGAGAAGGAGACAACCCCTTTGACACCACTTCTTCCTCTGGTGAAGAAGAGGAAAGGGCACGAAAAGCTGTCCCCACCTCCAGCTCTTCCTCTGCCTGGGGAACCTGTGCCTGCTGATCGGCACTGACTTCGGTACCGGACTGTGCACCGGGACCAGTATTGGGTTGTGTGCTGAGTCCAGTGACCGGCTTGGTACCGGGGCCAGCCCTCTGCACGTGTACCAGCTGATGCTTCCAGGGTCCCTCGGTGCAGCACCAGCGGCACCCTACTCTCTTATATGACTGAGTAGGAGCACCACGAGCTAGAGCTTTGACTCAGGGGAAAGCCCCAGGGTTCCAGAAAGGCCATTGCATGGGAATCGATCCCCATGGATCCAGGGGCCTGGCGCTCTGTGACAACATTGCACCTGGTGCTCCCAGTCACTGATGGGCACGGGGAGTGGTGTTTGTAGCGCCGACAGTCCTGTCGGGGCACGGAATAGGGTCCCGAGTCCGACCTTGAAGAGGACCAGAAGCGACGAGGAGCAGGGAGACCATGGTGGTGCCTATTCTCCTGGTGCTGGGGAACAGTGCCGCAGTGATGTCGCAGGTGAAGCAATTAGGATAGGCTTGCCCCTGGAAAGTGGTCTCAGCACCGGTCTGGAACTAGTGTAGACCTGCATGCCACCGGGTGGTGCCGGAGGCGCTGCATCTTGGCTGCCAGGTGATCCTGGTATTGGCAGAGTCAACAAGTGTCTCTCCACCAGCATGGAAGGGACTGCAAGTTGGTCAGCATGGTGCTGCGGGGTGGTGTTGCTCCCTTTGCGGGGTTTGCGGTACCGCTGTGGCTGTTGGGGGCTGTGGTTGTTGCCGTGCTGGAGAGGGAGAGCAGGCCACCCCAGGGCTTGCTATCTTGGTCTCCTTTCTTGCTTCCCTCCGGAGCCAGTGAATGGCTCTTTTCCTGGTGTCTATGATGCCTCTTCTATATCATCCGGAGGTGCACTATGCACCAGAGCAGATGTGCTCCGTGCCGAGTCGGATCTCAGCTCTGAGGTCAGTCTTAGCACCGCGTCCATTTGAGTCTCGCTGCCTGGTCCTTTTGCATGCGGGGTTTAAACTCCTGACAGATTTGGCAGCAATCTGTCCTATGGCCCTCCCCCAAGTACGCGAGGCAGCTCAAGTGTGGGTCACTGGTGGACATAGGTTTCCCACAGGCGGAGCACACCTTGAACCACAGCGACTGAGGCATGCCCTGATACCAGGGCCGGGGAGAGGGCGGGACCTCCTTTCCAAACGTGGAGAGGTGTCCTACTATAACACACTAAAACTTACAAAAATTAATCTAACTCATAACAACTATTTACAGCTAGATGAAGAGAAAACCACTATCATGTTTTGCCAAGGGAGGGGGGAGTTTCAACAGCCATCACGGGCAAGAAGAAGGAACTGAGGAGCATGGGCTCAGCAGGCCCCTTATACCGGCCCCTGGGGGCACCAGAGCCAACCCGACAGATACCACTGGGGAAAATATTCCCGACAGCTGTGCTCGGGCGCGCACCCACCCAAATCGGAATGGACACGTGCACGCACTTGAAGAAGAACTAGTGTAACTTACACACAAGGCTATGGAATATGGGAGGGTCTGGGAAAATGATGTCCCTTACAGCATTAGACAAAGCACCAGGGGAGGCTTTATCTCTAGCCTTCCACTAGCTGCTTTTCTTGTACACGCCTAGCTTCTTCCCCATGTCAGTGACCCCTGTTTTGCACACCCATGGAATGCCAAATCCGTGCGTCACCATTTACACCTCTCTTCAGACCAGCTGCACTGAGATGTCTTTCCCCACTAGATGGGGTGTAGTTTGTTCTCACCAAGCTGATCCTGGTACAAATTGGGGCAAAGGGTGTTTGTTTGTTTGTTATTTGAAAGGAAAATTCAAAGTGCACTCAGGCATAATCCTCCCCAGCTCCCTTCCCCAAAGATGGGGCCCTCCACTTCCAGGGTTTGGAGCTGCCATGTCTGCTCCACTGCGGCCTAGTGTCTGCCAAACAAATTCTCCTCCCACCTATACCGGTGTAATCACAACTAACTCCATTGATGTGAAAGGTGTTATGCTAATGTCAGATAGGGGTAACTGAGAGGAGACTCAGGCCCAACTTCCCATCTCAGAGTGGGACTTTTATTTTCTCCATCTCAGGCCCAGCTACCACTGGGTTGGATCTTAGTCTCCTACCCAGCTCCAGGCCACGTGGTGAAGACAATCAGAAAGAATTTATCATTGTTGTAGCAACTGAGATCATTTTTCCTGCCTTTCCCTTCATCTCCCACCATCCTCCTGGCCAGAAGAGAACAGTCTCTGCACCTGTAAGGGGAGCGCCATGGATTATGATGACAATGCCTCTGCGGTTTTTGGCTGCACGGCCTTCTGGAGAGATATCGATGCCAAGGTGGCGTGCGATGGCTCTGGAAATTGGGTTGTTGTCTAGTTCTCCAACAGCCTCTTTGCAGCTGCCATCAATGCTTCGCTGATATTCTACCACAGAGAAACAAGGGGTCAGATGACTCTTCCAGATGCCAGTGTCTCAGAGAATCCTTCCCCATTCCCTAACAGTGCACTCAGTGCTTTGGGAAAGTCCTCAGGAAAAGGACACTCGCCAAGTGGGGACAACAAGGCCGCAATCCTGCCTTCAGCTAAGGGTGCTCAGACATTCCTGGGCACGCCTGTTGTCCTGTCAGAACATCGTCTCACTGCTGCAAGTGTCCCGGCTGCTGGAAGGTAAGTGAACAGGGTGACAGAGCGGGGAACGAACAGCCAGTCTGTCGGCCATAAACACTCAAATGGTTCTGCCTGCTCTGTCACACCCCAATACACCCCACTATCCAACAGCACCACAGGAAATGACATCACACTGAGTACCTGGCAGCACCTGTGGATTTGATCCCAGGGGATATGTAGTATAATTACCAGGCACATAGCAACAGACATTTAATGCGGTCATAACTCTGGGACCAGAACGTGTGGACCAAGCAAATAATTTGCTATGGGAGTCAGACTGCTGAGGCCCTGCAGGAATCCTCTGCAGTTTAATGATCTCCAGCAGAGACCTGTTTTCCTCTTCTGCTCAGTCAAATGGTTAAGAAAACACAACACAGAGAGATTTGACTGTGAAGGTTATTTTCATGGCCCTTCTATGAATCGACTGCAGTGTTTGCAAACAATCATTTGCTTCTTTACAGCTCCCAGCTTCTTCCCTTACTAGCCCACTGAGTGCCATACACCTTGGCTCGTGACACCGTAAGCAGCTGCCCCACACACGACAGTGACAGAGCTGCCCTTGCTGGAATGCTCTGTACTGCCATGCAGGAGACCCACACTCAAATCCAGGTGGTGGTCTCAGTCTCCAAGTGTCCAGAGCTGAGAATGATGGCGAAGCTGGGCACTGGCAGGGGAAAAGCACCTCCCATGCTTCAGTAGTGACCTTTCTGGTCACCAGAGAAGTGGTGATATGAGGGAGAGAGGCAGGAGTTTCAGACAGCCCTCCAGAGTCAGTGGCAACGTACACTGTAAGGAGAAGGGGAGTTAACATGGAAGCAAATGGAAGGATCATGAGGGGTCCAGCTGAGAGTCTGGGGACCCTGTTCGGGGAAAGGAAAGGATCCCAGACTATGTTACGTGGGTGCAAAACCACAGATCTGAGAGGGTGAAGATTTTGCACAACCAGAGAAAAAAATCCCGCTCTGCCTCCACAGCCAGGGAGGAGCCTGGGTGCAGTAGGATGGGTGTGGTTCTGTGGAGTGAGGGGAAGGCAGGATTTTGGGAGCTCACTCAGGAGATCCTCCTGTTTTTGTGGACAGTGGAGCTTGGAGTGGTAGGGCGGAGTGGGCCAGGCTGAGGCCAGTGAAACCACTGCCCCCCGGATCCACTGGCCATCACCCCCGTGACCCTCCAGCCCGGCAACATAGGCATGATGTAGAGGAGAGGATTTGAAGCCTGATGACTTTCAGAACGTGACAGTTTAGGAGGCCAAGTCTGCAGTGAAATGATTGAGGGAATACACGAATCCTCTCAGGGCCATTCCCACCGTGATGAATGGTGAACTGCTGGAGAGCTGGGAGTGGTTACCTAGCCCCTGTCCTTTTTCAGCACCTTCCTCCTCCTCCTCCTCCTCTTCCTCCTGCTCTAATTTAGATTTCACCTTGTGAGAACGGCTTTCCTCAAACACGGAGATGGAGGGAAAGATGGTGATAGTGGTGGAGGCAGTGCGCGTGGTCCCAGAAGGGTTTTGCTTCATTCTGCGCTCGGAGAGAGATGTGTTCTCTTCGTCATCTACTCAGGGGGAAGGAGAGGAAAGAAGAGGAGGGAAGGGAGGAGAGATTGAGTGCAGGAAGACAAGGCGGTACTTGGCTATTCACCATTTGACATTTGTACAAGCTAGGTTCAGGCAATGCCTAAGCCGCATGCAGTCCACTGCCCCTGGGGGAATTTCACCTCATGGCTTTTCCTCAAACAGCTCTCTTTGACTAGGGACTCTGTGGTCAATCACATAATATGATTTCTGCCTCAGTATCGGGTGACTGAAACTTTCACAGCTGGAGAGCAGCTAGTACAAAATGATGAAAGCACATAACAGCCCTTGCAGCAGGAATTTTTGGTCAAATGTTCACTGGGCATGTCTACAGCTACTGCAGTAATTACTGGGGTGGTTCATGGCCACACTGCCCTTCTTCTGTCGGTGGTGCATGTCCTTGAGGGGCAGTGTGGGGGGCTGAGAGCCTGGGCTCCCCCCGGAAGCTGGGCTGCTCCCGGGGCTCTCAGATCCCTGCTCGGGAGCCCAGGTGCTCTCACTTCCTGCTGCTGTGCTCCCTGCAGGGGGTGTGGAGTAGAGAGCGGGGTGGGGGCAGCCCTTGGGCTCCTGGCAGGGAATGGGGAGCCTCGGGGAAGGCAGGACCCCAGGGGGCAGCCCGGCTTGGAGCGTGGTGGGTGCAGCCTGGCAGGGAGCCTGGGGAAAACTGGACTCTAGCTGGAACTCCTCCCCGCTAGCTTTCCTGTTTATTTCATGGCTGTAGCATGGAGCTGTAAAAGTGACGAGAATGACAGCCAACAGCCGGTGTAAGTAACCCGCAGTGTCCACAGGGACACTGCATTGGCCTAACTACTCCGACATAAGCCCCACGCCTCTCGTGGAGGTGGAGTTCGGATGTCGGCGAGGCAGGGCAGGAGCAAGGCTGGAGTGTGTACGCTGACATGGTTAGGTCGACATAAAGCAGCTTATGTCGACCTAACGCTGTTACGTAGACCAAGCCATAGGTCCGTGGACATCTCCATTCAGACCCATCAGTTGTCCATGTATTCACAAGTAATAAATAATACAATCCCAGGAAGAACAGTGAATTAGATCAGGGCTTTCATTTGCAAACATTCACACCAAGCTTTCAAAACTACAGAGCTCTATTTTTTGTATACGTTCGAGTTTGATTTATTGCCTAGGAAGCTTCACTGTCCAACCATGTAGAGCAAATCAGCAAGTAAAATAGCAGCCAGGTGCAGAGTGAGCATGCTCAGAAATCTGACCTCAGACGTGCATCTCAGCCTTTTCTATGTTTATAACTAATTCCTGTTTAACAGACCAGAGGAATTTGGTGCACACAGAGCAATCAGCCACCAGCCGAACTGAAAAGCAGTGCTCTTCACGGTGTGAACGTAGTGGGGAAATACATGCGCTAGATTGCTAAAGCCTGCTGGCCTGTATCTCTCATGCACTTGCAGTGTGGTAGAGACTCATTACCTATAACTGCACATGGTTCAGGTAAGTCTCTGTTGAGAGATGTGTTGTGTCCTATCATGTGAGAGGCAGGGCTCTTCCTCCACAGCCAGGGAGGGGCATTGATGGGTGCAGTTGGATGGGTGTGGTTCTGCAGGGTGAGGGGAAGGCAGGATTTGGGGAGCTCACTCAGCAGATCCTTCTGTTTCTGTGCACAGTGGAGCTTGGAGTGACAGGGCAGAGGGGGCCAGTGAAATCATTGCCCCACTGATCCACTGGCCATCTCCCCCGTGACCCTCCGCAACATAGGCATGACGTGGAGGAGTCTCTTGTACAGGCGGTCGGACTAGATGCTCACAATGGCCCCTCCTGGCCTTTGAATGGACGAATCTATTATTTAAGGTAACAATGGGTGGGAAGAGCCAGATCTGGGTGAGCATGGAAAGAATCCATGAAATCCCATCACTGGGGCTCTGGCTCCAGCACTACACAGGAGTCTAAAGGGCTGGATTCTGCTCTCAGTCCATGACACTGCAGTACAAAGGGGGAGTGACAGCCGTGGTGATGTACGGCTCCTCTCATAGCCTGTAAATCAGGAGTGTCTCGTCAGAGTCCACGGAGACCCACCAGTGTAAGTCAGAGCAGAACTGGGGCCAGTGTGGGAACGGCTGGCTGCTGCAGACAAGGCCTCCTATAGAAGGCCAGCTAGTACATAGTTTCTATGTGGATACCTGGGTTTCCTCCACCAGCGTTTGCACTCACATTTAGCCTTGCGGAAAATCCTAGACACAGCTAAGGTCAATGCTGGACAGTTCTGTTCCTTGAAAGTCTAGAACAAGCTGCCCTTTGTTCAGAGTCCTCACCGTTCTCTTGGCCTATTGCCTCCATCATTTTGGCCTTAGCTTGCTCATCTGGAATCCTCTTCTGGTCTTTGTAATACTCCAGCACCTCCGGAGGCAGCTTCTCTCCTGGGATGCGAGGGGGCAGCAGCAGGTTGTTATGGGAATCGTAGCCCTTCAGCATCCGCAAAATCTGTGGCCAAAAAGAAGAGAAGCCACAGGCATAGGACAGGCTTCCAGGAATCCATTCCCTCCTCCCACAGGGTGCCTCAGAGAGAGCCCAGGGGCCTCTCATATCCTCTCTTCCTTCTCCTCTCTCCCACAAAGGCCACGCGTTGTAGAGACCTCCCCTCTAACTGATCTGGGCTGGCCACATACCCCTCTGCAGCCCATCAGCACAGCTGCCTGCATCTGCCGGATGGGGCTACAGAGTAACATGAGGTGCTGGCCTGCTAGGGCTGGACCACAGCTTTCTGCCCCCAGGGGTAAATCAAAGTCAACCTGAGACCCGCTGTGACACCATTCACTTGAAGCCTGCCCCGGCCCTATGATTCAGTGTGAAAGGTCTCCCACCTGCTCCAAATTGCTCTGCCAGGAGGCGCTGGTGCCACAGGGCAGTGGAGGAGGGAAGGGGGCATGTCTCTGGAATAGTACACAGAGGGAGGGGTTTGTGGGACTAGGGAGTGACTCCAACAGGGATAATCCGTGGGAGTTGGGACGCAAGCAATGAAATGCAGCTACACCTCGAAGCCAGCATCCCAACTGCTGGCCCTTTGGGCTCTCTGCCTGGTTCGCCTCTAGTGCTTGGTCCTGCTTAATAAAAAGAGTTGGAACTTCAGGAACTCTGAAGCATTCCGAGGTTTTCAGTGACAAGGGGAGTGCCCGGACTCCCTCTCCTCTCACCCTCTCCTCAGTCAGATACTGCTGGTCAAACTCCAAGGAGTAGAACTCAATGGGGAACTTGCATGGGTTCTTCACTACCACCTCTGCCTCATCCCCCACACCATACGGCAGCAGAGGCCCCAGCTCCAGCACTGAGGGCGTGAACTCCAGCCGTGGCTCCAGACCGTATCCAGAGACGAGCAACAGCAGCCGCTCACTGCTCTGGGAGATGTGCACCGTTAGATGGTTGCTGTAGAACCTCTGGGAAGAGAGAGAGAAACCCATGGGATTCCTTCATGCCCCTTGCTCCACAAGACCCAAGTGCACCACTGGCCTATGCGAAATCAAGGCCCCAGGGGCCAATGAAGCTGCACCCATTTACTTACATCACTGGTGAATTTGGCCCATATCTCAGTGTATTTGCATTCAGGCCCCGGGTAGTTCCAGGACCCAGCACTATATCTGGGTACTTGGATAACAAAGCCAAGATAATGTTTTGGGTGATTTCATCCTTGTCCTTGGTGAATGCACAACACAAAACCAGTGGGGAAACGAGGCGTATCCTTAACAGAAAGGCTCAAATGACACACAGTGTGGAGAGTGACTCACCTCTTCCTGAAGCACCACTTGCTGGATCACGCCACCTGAGCATAATGCCAGGCAGCCCTGCCGCAGAGCAGGGCGAGACCTACGGGAGGGTGGATCAGCCTGCATCTGCCCACCTTCCTCTGAAGCATCTGGCACTGACCACTGTCAGAGACAGGCTACCAGGCTCGATGGCCCTTGGGGTTTCCCCCCTTCAGGGGACAGTTCTCTTCGAGGCAGCCCTGATGGGGAGTCTAGGAGAAAGGTGGGAAGGCTGCTCCCAGGGTGATGGGGCAGCTCTCCCAGTTATAAAAGCCACAGGAAGGGGATCATCAGGGCCGTCCCTAGCAGGGTGCGGGGCCCGGGACAAATCAGCCTCTTTGAGCCCCCCTTAACATTTTTATACAGGTGAAATCTGGTGTGTGGAGGGGACACCAATGCTGGGGGGCGAGGGATGATGGAGAGTCACAGGGTTGCACCTGGGCTTGGGGCAAGGGGGCCCCCTGTGCTGGGGGGGCCCGGAAGAGGGAGGGGGCTGGGGCGGAAGGGCACTGGATGGGGTCAGCCTGGCACTGGCGTGTTCTGGCGACACTGGGAGCGGGTGGGGCAGGGCGGAGCGGGGCGACACTGGGAGCGGGCGGGGCAGGGCGACACTGGGAGCGGGCGGGGCAGGGCGGAGCGGGGCGACACTGGGAGCGGGCGGGGCAGGGCGGAGCGGGGCGAGCTGGGAGCAGGCGGGGCAGGGCGGAGCGGGGCGACACTGGGAGCGGGCGGGGCAGGGCAAGCTGGGGTCACTGCTGCTGCTGCCGGAGACTGAGCCCGAGCATCACGATGCCGAGCAAGAAAGAAATACAACGCGCACTTCCTGCCAGTGAGTGCAGGCCCGACCCCTGCTGCTGGCGCCAGGCCCACCGCTAACCCCTAGCCCCATCCCTGGACCAGCCTGGCCCCCCAGGCACCCCTAACTCCACCCCACCGGGCTGGCCTAGGGCACCCCACACGACACATGCACACTGAAGCAGGGGGGCCCACAAAGCACAGGGCCCAGAGCGGTCGCCCCGATTCACCGTACCCAATGGGGGTCATAGAGAAGTGGTAAGATAGCAGGACTTTGCACTCGGGTAGTCCTGTTCACCTGTAGATCTCAAAGCTCTTTACTGAAGGGAGCACAAAGGGGGAAACAGAGGCACCAGCCCTGAGTTCGCACCACCACACCACTCCGCCTCCCCCTTCTTTGGTAATTACTAGACAATCTCACCTCTTCCACTGGCGCAAACTTGACCTGCACATTGAGTCGCTCCCCTGGAGCCAGCATTCCAGATGAGGGGACCATCTCAAAGATGTGGGGCTTTGATTTGAATTCCTGACGCAGCCTCCGCCGCAGGCTGGCTGGCAAGTGTTTATCCACCTGATCGCCCAAACCCAAACGATTAGCTCAGACCCTGAAACACTGCTACAGCCCCAGCCTCCCTAGAACACGGACCAGCCAAGTAGCCAGTCAGAAACAGCTGTTTCAGTTAGCCAATGAGAAACACAGAAGCATGTTACAGTTCAGGCTGGGGATGAAGAATGACAAGGAGATGGCCAGGGAATTAGTAGAGAGACAAGGCGCCAATAGATGACTAGTTCCAGACAATCAGAGCCAGCTCCAATTACCCAGGTTCTAAAACCATTTTACTCTTGATGATAGTTACAAGAAATAAACAGTATGGGTGGGAACTTCAAAACAGACGAGGGGATGCTGAGAACGGGTCTTCTCCCACCTCCTCCCCCATCTCCAGCTGAGCAATTCCTCCTCTTCTCTCCTCTCTCCAAGTCCCTTAGTGCAGGGACCAGCCGTGGCAGAGGAGGGCTGCATGAGACTTTCTTCCGAGCTCACCAATGCTGGCCCTTGCTTCGCTACCAGAGGTGCTGCAGAGTATCAGTCCCTCTTCCCACAATCCCCTGGGCAGCCTTGTGCTCCCTGCGTCTCCTGGCCTGAGGAGTGACGCCTGGGGCTCAGGAATCAAGCACGTTCCTTGTTTGCAGAACAGAGCATGAAAGGGCGCTAGGCTGTCCCATCATGTTCTTAAAAAGGGAATTCCCACTGGGCTCACAGCTTTGACATTAGCAGCTCAAATGTATCAGCTCAGCAAATGTCATCAGCTGTTCGCCTGTTGGGTCTTACAATGCACCCAAGGCCTCGTCAGCCGACTCTCTTGCTGGAGCAGGCTGGTACTCTGCTGTAGGTCCTGGGTCTGCAATCCTTACGCACTGAGTCACTACTGAGGGAAGTGCTACTCTGTGCAGAAAGGGTTGTGGATTGAGGCCTGAGGGCACAACGGGGAGCGGCAGTACAGGAAGGAGGCAGGGACGTCACTGGCGGTCTTTGCTTTACCTTTTTGATGCGCTCATTGCTGGTGATGAACCATTCGCAAGCGACCTGCAGCTGATTGTGGAGCTGGATGGTCTCCACCTGGCACTGCCCACACTGGACGGAGGAGAAGTCCAGCTGGTTGCTGGAGATGCAGAGCGAAGGCATGGTCACCTTGGCACGAAGGCAGATGTGAAATGTCGGGCCAGCCACAACCTGAGAACACAACACAGCCCCCGGTGAGAAGTCTGGAGGAGAACTAACTGCAGACTTCACTTGCGACAGCCTGGGGAAGCTGGGCTAAGAGAGTGACTCAAACCTTTACCAGCAGGGGATGCAGAGTGAAGGCTACGGGGCTGGAGAATACCTCATACCTTGATGGGCAGGAGCACTTCCACATCTCCCAAGGGCAAGTTGGCACTGCGGGGATCAAACCGTACTTCAAACGTTTCGGTCTCACAGTAGGGCAGGTTCTTCACGCGGTCCAGTTCTACGCTGAAACCTTGAACAGATAACAAAACCACTTAGAACCTAAGGTCTGTAGAAAGCATGATGCATGTGAGTCGTAGTGTAACTACGCCTCGCAGCTGTCACAATACAGCCCTCCAGAACTTACTGGTGACAGAGTGACGGACAGCAGATCCCTCTGCTCCAAAAGCATAGGTACCAGAGGGAAAGGAGAATCTCCACTGGCTGAAAGCACTAGGGCCTATGACACAGCCGGGGTGGCTCCAGGCACCAGCGCACCAAGTGCGTGCCTGGGGGTGGCAAGCCGCGGGGGGCGGTGTGTCAGTTGCCATGAGGGCGGCAGTCAGGCAGCCTTCGGCGGCATGCCTGCGGGAGGTCTGCTGGTCCCACGGTTTCGGCGGCAATTCTGCAGTGGGTACGCCTAAGGCGCGGGACCGGCGGACCTTCCGCAGGCATGCCGCCGAAAGCCGCCTGACTGCCGTGCTTGGGGCGGCAAAATACATAGAGCCGCCCCTGGACACAGCACAGCAGTTCTGATTCTACTTAGTAGAAACACACACACACACACACACACACTCATTATAACACAGCAAAGCTGAGCCAGTGTGAACACTTGTACACATCCTGGCTAGTCTCCTGAGTTTCTCATGGTTGGGGATTTATATGAGTGATCCCTGTTAACGCAAAGAGCAACTTTACATACAAAGCACTGCACATCAGAGTGTGAAAATGCAAGTCACTATTCAGCCAGTAAAGCACCAGAAACCCCAACCCACAATAACAGAGCACAGGAGAGACCCTGCTCTGCATGTATGTGGGCAGGCCCCCTCACTCTGCTCTTCGGCATTCCAAGTGTTTGGAACAAGTTACTGAGCTGCTGAAATCCCTCTTATTCTGACTCTCTTCTGCAGAGATTCCAAATCAGCAGCTCCCTGCCAGACACCCCAGAGGTGACTTTAAGGACCTTTCTCCCAGCACAGTCACTGCTTTCTAACAGAACTTGGCTAAGAACTGGTTGACCCTGTAATTTTAAAGCAAAACGTTAAAAACAAACACCCAGACGTTTTCATTAGTGTTATAAAAGGGGATGATTATTTACTGTTGGTAGCACTGGAGCAGTGAGGGCCCCTAGTGACAGATCAGAACCTCATTGTGCTAGGCACTGTACATACACAGAACAAAGTAATCAGAGCCTGGCATGTGAGTCTAAAACGCAGGTTTAACAACAAGATAAGCTGTGCTCAAGTCTGCCATGAACGAGGTGTGTCTGTGTGCTTCCACGCTGCAAACCTGCATTCCAGCTAGCAGACGGAGGGAGACCAGGCCACAGGCCAAGCTGCAGTAAGGGGAGGAAAGAAGGAGCTGACTGCAGCATCATCTAATTCCCTAATGACTGATCCCTGGAGAAACACTGACACTGATCATAAAGGATGACTCTGGGCCCAATCCTGCTCCCATTAAAGTCAACAGTTAAGCTTCCATTGATCACTTAGGGAGCAGGAACAGACTTGATAGAGTCTGGTCTAGCTTCTCTCCTGCACTCAGAGCCACTCAGCCCTGGGAGTGGGCTTAGGGGCTGCTCTTATTTATGCCAGTTGGCTATGATCCCTATGGGACCATCGGCCAGCTGAGAATCGAAGGAGCACAGACACGCTCCAACTTTTCCCCACCAACAGGGTGTGTGGGTGGGGCATTGGCTAGGAGCTGGTATGCTGAGAGCTGCCCTGCCCCAGGGGAAATCTGGCTCTCTGTCCCTCCAGCTGAAGTAAAAGTTGGCAGAAAGGCAGCTGGTCGAGTGGCGGGTGGGGTGAGCGTTACTGGACAGAGAAGAGCATAAGAAACAGCAAGCCCCAATGGGAAGAGGTGGGATTTCCCATAATACATCTGCACATTCAACAGATTTTGAACTATTGCATCAGACTGAGATGGTTCATTCCATCTTTGATTCCTGCTGCCATTTAGTTAAAGCCCACCTAAGCATCTCATCCCCATTACCTGTATCATGCAGGGCCCGTCTGTCTGCATGGAAGGATACAGGGAACTGGCTGGTGTTGGTGATTTTGACAATGTGAGTTCGGATGTTACCAAGAATGATGTAGCCGAAGTCCAAGATGTATTCAGGCAGCTGAGCTCTGAAAGAGTTAACGAGAGCTCAGTTTCAGTCAGTCCTGTGCTTAGCTGTGCTGCATTTTCAGAGAGGAGCAAGTCCCCTGGTTATAGCACCATTCACTGCTTTGAAAATTCAGCCCTAAGTGCCTAACCCCAGGTCTAAATTCCCAATGATGTGTCATTAGCAGCTTGTCTACATGGGCAGCAGTGCAGGATTTCTAAAGTACACCAATGTGTTGCATGCTAACTGGCCCATGTGGAGCCTGCTGGCGTGAACTAAAAGGTCCCTAGTGCATATGAATGTAATGCTGGGTCAGCCAAAATTGCTTCAATACATTTCAGTGAAGTTTCTCTGCACTGTAACCATGTTTCACCCATGCCAACGCCCTTAGAATGCAGCACTCAGCCCCTAGATAGGAGGTGAGGCTCTTCCAAAGCAGGCCAGTTCCTCGTTGGTGCTAGGGCCGCAATTGAGGAAGGCATCACTATTCCGGAGAGCACTAAAGCATACCAGTAACCCTACGCACATGCTTAGGTGCAGGTGAAGTCAAAAGCACAAGCATGTTCCTGAATCAAGGCGTAGGTGACCAGAGGAGATGTCTTTGTCTCATTCAAGGAGGGGTAATGAGAAGATTTGTTGGTCTGTGCACCCCTGTGATCCCACCAGTAGCCAAGCTCCTTGGGCTAAGTCTTGTCCAGTTGATATCTGTGTAATTCCCAGTTCCTAAACTCAGCAGTGGAACATTTTCCTGCTGTTATGCCCAGTCTGGTCAGCTTGTCATGTGAAGCCTTCTGCTCCATGGCCCATCAGCAGCAATGGTTATTTACCCAGTCTGAACTGGTTTGATGGTCTCTGGCTGTTGCCAGTAATGACGCCTTAACCTGGCAAAAGGCGATTTGACTTTAATAAATTTGACTGACTCTGCTGGGCTGAGAGCTGGAGACAAAACCAGCCCAGCAATACCAGGAAGACATCTGTAGTCAACAATGGAATTGCTGAATCTTTTGCAAGGAATGCTACACATTCCAACCAGCGAGCTGCAGAGGGACCCCCAGGAGTCAGAATCGGAACCAGTCCTGAATTCCAAACGCTGGCACTATGAGGTGCTGAGCACCCGCAGGCCCCAGCAATGTCCGTGGGAACTGAGGACACTCAGCAGCTCGCAGGAGATGTGCAGCATCCCATAGGAACAGACCCTTGCTGAGGTGCAGAGCTATTGCCACGTGGTTCTGTGGATGCAGGCACCCTGCACAGGCCAATAGGCAACAGGCCATCACTAACTTGACAAGCTTTCGGCGAGCACGCTGGCTGAGGGTGGAGTCCTCCGTGGGATCAGAGCTAATAGCTTTCTGCTGCTCCAGGGCATGTTCTTGTATGAGCAGCCGCTCCACTTCCATCTGCAGCCAAGTGTCGAACTGGGGAAAGCAAAGAGAGTAGCTGGTCAGCAGAAGCCCTCTAGATCAGTGCTTCTCATAGGACCGGCAATTTTTTTTCCCAATGTGCCAGGGACCGGTGCCATATTATTATCCTATTCGACACTCTTATGAGGAAACTCGCCGCGGATCGGCAGCCGATGGCTTGCGGACCAGCACCGGTCCACGGACCACCACTTTGAGAAGCACTGCTCTAGAAAGCACAAGCTCTTCCTGGAAGGCAGGCCCCCATTCTCATTGTGTGCAATCTCTGTCTTCCCTTCCACAAGGCAAACAGCTGTCTCACTGCTGAGTCTGGATGTAGCTCCCCACCATTCTCCCTACAAGTGCGACAGCAGTGCAGAGCAGTAGTGTAGAAACTTCGTACATCTATGGAAGGGTTTTTCTGTCAATGTAGGTAATCCCCCTCCTCGAGCAGCAGCAGGCATGTTCACGGAAGAACTCTACCATCGACCTAGCCATGTCTACACCAGAGGTTACGGTGCTTGAGGGGGTGATTCTTTTCACACCCCCAAGTGATGTAGTGAGGCTGATCTAATGTGTAAATGTTGATCTGGCTGTAGTCTACCAGCAAGCCACCTTGCCTGGAGATAGCATAAGAGATCAGTCTGGTAAATGACCTGGTTTTCTGTCTGGCTAGTCAGAATTAAAAACTGAGTAGCCAGGCAAATACACAGGCCAATTACCAGACAAGACAGGAAACTTTCAATATTCCAAGCACCTGTCTGGCCCCGGTGGAGGACTGGAATGCACTAAATGGTCACTATTAAAGAGAAATGCAACAGGCCCCTACAAGGGAGGACCACTCCCATCACTGATACGGGCTGGACTGTAGTAAATCTGCTGGCAGAAGGGTGAACACCTGTCTGTCTAGCACAGCTAATTGTGGGAGTACAGATTTAAGGTGTGACAATGATATGATACAATGTAATGCAATTTTATGTAGGTTTTCCCACCCAGGGAACTATTTTAAATGCTCTTTGCCATCGCCATGAGTCTATACAGAATACGGACTGCAATGCAGAAAGATCCAGGAACGTAATGATAATCTAGAATTCAACTGAATATCATTACAGAGATCTGAGGGAATCGAGCTACTGACGAGTGGGTATTTGTTGGAGTGGAAAGTCCCACCCAGAGCTGTTTATAACTTCACGTTAACCGTTGGGGAGAGGATGAGAAAGAGAACAAACCACACGTGACAGATGTGAGTCATGTCACTTCATGCACGTCTGATGCTACCGTGATGAGCATGGTTATAAGAACATACATAAACAAGACTCTGGAACAGATTCAATTGGAGACTCAAATGGTTCAGTTCTCTACGATCAGGTGAACCTAGAAATATTGGGTCTGAGTAGGACACACAGCCCTCCCCACACCAGCAACCAGCTAAATCCCCATTACCAAACACTGACACCGCCCCACAGGTTTACCAGCGCTTTACACCGCAGAACGAAGGCATGCTCCCAGCCGGGAAGAGCCACTGCCTGAGCTAATTGAGTACAAGATACCCAAGCTAGCGGAGATCACCTGTCATACGGTACTTCCTTTCATAAGCTTCCAAATGCTACACACTGGTAGCATGCTGAGTGTTGTGCTGCACCAGGCACCTAGAGAACCAGGCACGATGTTTATGCCTTTGTCTCATCCCTCTCTTGGCTGTGCACTTCTTTGGGCTCAGCCCTGCAGTGTTTACTTTCAGCTAGTCCTACTGCAAGTCAATGGGACTACTCAGGTCAGTATGGGCTGCAGGGTCAGGCCGTGTATTATTGAGATTGTTACATTTTCTGAAGAGCATTATCTAATGCAACTACAGTGGTTACAAACTGTAGGCACGTTCACCGTGGCAGGTGACTGTGGGGGTGGATAACCTACCAGGGATACAGCTGCAGTGACACAAACTGGACACAGGGCCAGTCACCCCGTGGAGGTGGGGGCATTCAGAGTCAGTACTGGCTGCAGAGAGGTGTGGCCAGGGCAGCAGGAAGCACTTAAAGGAAACAGCAGCCTTTCTTACCATGGTGCCAGACTGGTCCATGGATGGCTCTGCAGCCATTGCATCTGGGTGGCCAAGTGCCTCATCTCTCTGAGTCTCTCCTTCTATTCTTTGTTTTGCCTCCTTGAGGATATTCTCATACCTTTCATTTCCTGTAGGAGAAACCAATGGGTGGTCAGGAAATAAGCACGGGTTATAGCCAGATTCTACCCCAGTTACACCCAGGAAACCTCGCTGAACCCTACCATGGCCCCCCACCTCTGAGACCCACTGAGGAAAATGCAGGGACGGGCCATACTTCCTTCCCTACAGGTTAGCTCTCTCCTCCTGCAGCTCTGCCATCAGTTCTGTTCTCTCCCAATTAGGTCCAGCGCTTATGATCTTTGCTCAACCTCTGACTTTCTTCTTAAAACTCCTCCCCTGTTTCTGTCCTCCTCCCTTCCCATCTAGGAACTTGCTGGTTCCTTCATAATCAAAATAGATACAACTGGCAAGAGCTCCTCCCCTGTCTTCTCCATCTTCCCCCCGTCTGACTCTTTTTGTCCCTGGCTCACCTGACATGGATTCTCCCCGTACTGATTCCCCCCAGATCTACCTTGCCGACTCCATGTGTTTGCACAAAAGTCACTGCCTCTCAATCTTGCTGTCCTGCCTCCAGCTCAAGCTAAGCCTGACCCAGAGTGAGCCCCTCATCTTTCCTCGCAGGCTCGCTCCCTTCCTCCATTGTCCTCCCTGTCACTGAAGCAAACAACCTCAATGTCTGATCTGAGTCCTCTCTTCCCCCCACAAACCCCATTCAGGTTATTCCAAAATCCTTTCGGCTTTTCCGCTCCAGCATCGATCAAACCCATCCTTCCCTCTGCAGCCCTGTGGTTATATCTCTTGTCCATCGCTTGGGGTCTTCTCCTGCCTTGACTAACCCCAGTCTCCTCCTCTCTGGCCCCCCACTTCCCTCCCCTTCAGCACATCCCAAATGCTGCTGTGAAAAAAACCTCTCCTCACACACCATGCAGAGCATGTGCCTTCCTCTCTGAATCCCTCCACCGGTCCCATTCATCTTCCTCCTCAATACAAGTGTCTCATTCCCACTGAGCTGTACCCCTCCCTGCCCCCATTCCCTCCTACCCCACAACTCCTTGCTCACCTGGACCCTTTCTGGGCCTCTGTTGTATCACCTGGCTCTCTCAATGGTACGGTCTCTGGGGCAGAGACCACATCCTCTCCTGCATTTGCTGCCATGTCAGTGCTCAATAAATACCACATGCCAATAGCAGCAGTTGACAGGTTGAAGATTTCGTTAACAATCCCCTGAGCCAATAGACTAGGTGGGGCCAAACAACCTGACTAGTGCTAGGATTGAGCTTGCTAAGTTTCTCCGATGGAGTTGCCTGCCATAGCAGGGAGTGGACTCCATGACCCAGGAGGTCCTTGCCAGTCCTATGGTTCTCAGAACCTACATGTTCTTTGGAAGTACGTGGGATGGTGCCCTATGAATGCGAGGCAAGGAAGTACTGGAGAGAGCCTTCAGCGAGTGTCTGGAACTGAGCAGAAGAGGGAGCGGTGGGCAGGGTGTCCCTACCTTTGATGTTTCTGGGCAGATCCAGGCAGATCCTGGGGAAGGTTCCCTCTCCTTTCAAGGTGATGCTCTCTGGCTCCAGGTGGGCCACCTGTATCTGGAAGGTCTGTTGGAAGATCTCAGGCACGCCAGGCAGGTAATAGACCTTCAGCACTTGTTCTTTTTTGGATTCAATGTAGCCCTGCAGCAGGAGGGAGACAGGCAGGACGTGGCACTGGGCAGAGAGTTCACTGAACACATGGGGATGCTGCCAAGAGCTGGGGTGGGGGCAAGAGGTGAGGAAGGGAGGGGCATCGAGTTGAGCAAACAGAATGAGGGAAGTTGCTCTCACTGGATTCAAGCGACGTGTTGTAGCTTCCATACACCCAAAAGCACTCATAAGCTCAAGCCTCTGTGTCAGAATACACCGTGAGGCCTACCCCGTCAGACCAGTACTAATGCAGGACTGGATGTGCCCTGGGTGCCTTCAGGGTGCACTGCTGGCTGATTCGGTCCCGGTCCCGGCCGAGCGGCTCCGGCTGGCCCGGCTCGGCCCACACGGCACCGGCACTCGTCCCGGCTGAGTGGCTCCAGCACGGCACGGCTCGGGCCCCACAGCACTGGCTCCGGTCCCGGTCGAGCAGCTCCGGCATGGCACGGCTTGGGCCCCACAGCGCCGGCCCCGGTCCCAGCCGAGCAGCTCCGGCCCGGCTCAGGAAGTCGGGCCCCGCAGTGCCGGACCTGGTCAAGCAGCTCCGGCCCGGCCCGGCTCAGGCCCCACGGCGCCGATCCCGGCCGAGCAGAGCCAGTCCTGGCCCCGGATGATTGGCCCTGGCCCTAGCCGAGTGGACCCAGACCCGGACCCGACCGAGCGGCTCCAGGCAGTGCAGTAAGGGTGCAGGGAGCAGGGAGGGGGTGTTGGAAGAGGGCAAGGGAGTTCGGGGGTTTGTGGAGAGGGATGGATAGGGGTCGGGGCGGTCAGAGGGCAGGGAACAGGGGGATTGAACGAGGGCAGTCAGGAAGGAGCAGGGGTTGGATGGGGCGGTGGGGGGCAGTCGGGGACAGAGAGAAGGGGTGGTTGGATGGTGCAGGGGTTCCGGGGGGCCATTAGGAATGCGAGGAGGGGTTGGATGGGGCGGCAGGGGGCAGTCAGGGGACAGGGAAGGGGGGTGGATGGGGCAGGGGTCCCGGGGGGGCCCTCAAGGAACATGGAGGGTTGGATGGCGCAGGAGTCGGGGGGGGCACGACCCCCTCGTGGGGTGAGGAGGGAACCTCTTAATATTTTGGCAGCTCATCACTGGACACATCGGCTCTGGGGTAGGACATTCAATGGACTTAGGGAGCACAAACGGGGCAACTCTAGAGAAATGTGCTGGGATATGCTGAGAGAGAGGCTGAAGTGCTTAGGAAAGTGTTAAGTGCCTGAAGGGATGCTGGTATCTCTCCAGTGGGCTGCATGGTGTGCTTTGTTATTATTTGTATTACAGTAGGGCCAACAGTAATACAAGCAATTGAGAGCACAGCCCCATGGAGCAGGTGCTATATACACAGAATGAGAGACAGTCCCTTCCCCAGAGAGCTTATAGTCCAAATAGACAAGGCAGACAATGTGTGGAAGGGGAAACTGAAGCACAGAGAGGGGACGTGACTAGCCAAGGTCACACAGCAGGTCAGTGGCAGAGCCAAGAGCAGACCCCAGAACTCCTGAATCCCCAGCCAGTGCCCCATCCCTATAACACACTGCAGCCCCGAGAGATGCATACTTTTTAGACAGCTAAGGGTAGTTTGGGGCCAGGAAGTAGCATTATTGGAGAAATGGGCTAAGGCTTAGATTTGTGAAGGTAGACAGGTGTTGCTGCATTCAGTGTTGCAACAGCTAACTCTATTAGGAGCCCAAATTTCATTTTCAAAAGGAATTTAGGCACTTAGGAGCCAAAACCCCATTGACGGTTGATGGGATTTAACCCCTACATGGGTAAATTGCTTTTGAAAATGAGACTAAGGCTCCTACATCAGTGAGGCACTGCAACGCTGAGCGCAGCAACCCCAGAGTACCTTTAAAAATCTGAACCCAAAGGAGAGATCAGCAGCTAGTGTCTAGAAGTTACATGGACATTTACTTAAACTAAAGGATGGCCGAAGGGAGGAATACAAGACAGTCCACTTCAGAGACCAAGGGAATTTTCTTACCAGCAAAATACAGGAGCCAGTGGGGAAAAGGGAGGAGCAAACGGAAATGAAAAGCTAACTGTGTTTTGTACAGATCCCATCCCTGGAGCACACACAACCGGAGGGCCATATTGGATGCAAACACCCTAGGCATATATGTAATTCTAACTGCAGAGGCCCCTGTGCTGCAGGATCACGAAGCTGGACTGGAAAGGAGACGGCTATCAGCCGGGATAGCAAAACACAGGCAAGTCCATGGCTCTTCTCTCGCGAATTCCAGTCCCTCTGTTGGGGATGTGTGGGGGGTCACCCAGCAGAGCAGTGCGATTGAGCAGAGCCGGTGTGCACTCTAGCACATTAACTCGCTCCGACGTGTCACGGTCATAACAGGTCGGCAGTAGCCAGTGGACATCGTGTGGTTAGCGCTGACAAGGCAGCACCTCGGAGAGTCCTGCAGAACAGCAGGTAAGAGAAGGCACTGGCTTCCAGAGGTGGCTCTGAAGGTGAGCTGTCCAGCCGCAGGGCTGGTAGGTGCTGTAGCCTTTAGAACTCACCTACGGCCAACATCTATGAGAAAACCAGGGGATCTCCCCAATGTGGGGGATCCTCTTTTTGCTGCTGTGCTCCTCCCTGCCTAGCCCCCAGCACCAGCCGCCAGCTCTCTTTGGCTCCCCGTGCACGGATAACCCTGGTCAGGGGGCAGGGGAGCATATATAGCAGGGGGCAATGCTGCTCTGAGCAGTAGGAAACTTCTGCAGGTTCTCTCGGTTGATGCTCTGCAGGACTGATTGGCAGCCTTCCATGCAGAGTGGCTATTCCCTGGCTCTGGTAGCCCCAGACCTGGAGCCCCACTCAGGCAGGGTCTGTCAGACAAAGGTATCTTTGTTCAACAGAGCCATCAGCCAGCATGCTCAGTGGGCACAGCGTAGTGGAAATCCCTGGGGAACACAAGCGCAGCCCGTAGTAAAAAGCCAGCCAGACCAGGTCCTCGGCTGTGTTAGCAGGGGGGCAGCAGCCGTTACAAAGCACTTAGCCCCCATCCAGAATCCCGGGCAGTCCTGCTTGCTGTACCTCAGGCAGGAGATCACAGTCTCAGAGAGGCTGCAGCAGAGGGCATCAGAGACTCATCTATGCGAAGATACCAGGCTTCGTGAAAGTTATGGGGCAATATTAGAGCCATTTGGCTTCCTCTCCTTGGGAAAGAGGAGACTTGAAAGGAGCAATAAGCATTGTTGTGGCAATAAGTGGCTGGTTGTAAGGTTTACAGCTCTCTCTGTCTCCAGTGATTTCTTCCTCAAACTGCTACTCCCAAGGATGTAACAGGTACATTAATCACACTGCCGAGGGGACATCACTGCAGCATGAGGGGCAAGCTGTGGCTTTCCCAGACCTATACCGAGGCAGTGAGATGGGGCTTCTCCTTCCATTTGGGGCTGAGCAATCTGCTTAATGGCATGGACTGGTTCCCCCGCTGCATCGGTCCTGCTTTGTGGGCAGATGAACAGCAGAGAGGGATTGGCTCCAACTCCTTCTGGCCCCCCTCTAGCCTTATTCTTTAATGGTTAATAATTGTATTGGTTGCCAACAGATACTACCCTGTTTCCCCGAAAATAAGACAGTGTCTTATATTAATTTTTGCTCCCAAAGATGCGCTAGGTCTTATTTTCAGGGGATGTCTTATTTTTCAGAAATGAAAAATGCCTTATTATCGGTGGATGCCTTATTATCGGGGAGGTCTTATTATCGGGGGGATGCCTTATATTACAACGAGAGGCAAAACTGTAAGTAGGCCTTATTTTCGGAGGATGTCTTATTTTCGGGGAAACAGGGTAATGTAATGAGCTGGAGGAACAGGGGTCTAGTCTAGTCTAGTCACTGCTAAGGAAAAGAAAAGGCTAAGCTAGTTCTATGGGCAACACCCCTAACATCCTGCTGCCCAGAGCCCAGAGACTGCTCTGGTGGGGCCTGTTGCAGAGTTATGGGAGCCTTCCAGCCCCCAGCCCAGCCCATCCAGCAGCACAAGGACCATCAGGACCTCAGGCAGTACTTTGCGCTAAGGAGAATAAACACAAGCTGCATGCAAAGCCCATCAAAGCAGAGAACACAAGCCAGTGCAGAGGCACACAGGTTTGTGTCCAGTGGAGTTGACTCAGAGGTCTGGGGAGAAAGCAGGAGTGTGAGAGAAAGAGAAACTGAGCAACAGACACACACTGGGCTTTCCTCACTCCTGAGATCTTCTCTGAGCCCATAAAAACAGCAAGGACTGTTCCCAAACGAAACGTGCCAGTACAAGTATACTCCTGAGCACTTGAAAGAGACACGCCAGCACGCTCGTGCTGAAGGAGTGGGTGGATAAGATGGCGTCTGTGATTGGGCAGGTGGGGAAGGAGTATCTCTTCCTGGGTTACAGACCAGGCTCTGAGGTTGGCTGGGCTGGGCTGGGCAATGTGACCCAGGTTCTTCTGGGAAGAAAAAAGAATCTGTGCAATCCAGTTCCATCGGCAGCACAAACCCAAAGCTCCCAGCCGCCAGGGCTCAGAGCGTGGCCAAAGCACTTGAGCTGCCTGCCGCTGGTCGTTTGATGGGGGAGCCTCCTGCCGCTCAGAGTCTATTAAGGAGCATGTCCATTTGACCTTCACTAGCTCCCAGCAGCTATAACCTTCCATCATCTCCCCTGCTGGATTTACATCCTCATCCTCTGGCAACACAGCTAGACAATCGCCCTTGCTGTGCCAAGGAGGGGGCTTCCCTTAGGAATGGCGATCAGCCCAGTCGCCAGCACTGGTGGGGCCTCTGGCGGGCACTGCCAGGATTTTAACTCTAGTCCCTCAGGGCTCCATCCATCTGTCACAATACTCACCGTGGCAGGCAGGATCAGTGGCACTCCTGGCGGAGGGTTGTCGGCGGAGGCCTGGCTCGTGTTCAGTACCATGTACCCAAATCCAACCTTCCCGCTATTGCACAGCGTGATTTCAGCTTCAATGACTTGGTCAAATAGCTGAGGGGAAACGAGCGGAACAGGAGAGTCAATACCAAGGCTTCTTTTCAGATTCGCTTCCCACATACTCATAACACGCAGACAAGGGGACATTCAAGGAAAGCAAGAGACAGGAAACGGTCTTCCAAACGTGGCGCTGTGGTCACGAGCTCGGCAGGAATCCAGCAGGACTGGATACTCTGTAAGAACATGCAGATTTACGAGAGAAAGGATTTAAGCAATCAGGAACCAAGGAGGAGTTTTGGAGGGGATGTAAATCCCCCTGGCTTCAGGGCGTAAATCAGCCTCTAATTGATGGGGATATTTCCTGGGGAATGTTTGTCCCATAACTACCTGCTTCAGGGTCCTGCACCTTCCTCCGAGGCCTCTGAGCCAATGTCAGAGACAGGACACTGGCCTGGGCGGCCCCGGGTCTAATCCAGCCTGGCAACTCCTATCTGGTAAGCAGGAGAAGCTGTGAATGAGCACAAAGATACCTGGGAGATCCCCCTCAGCTCCGCAAAGCACGAACATCTCCTGTTCTTTGCTGCCGTTTTCCAAATGTGCCTCTTCTGGGAAAGCAAAGATAGGTGAGATGATATCTGTTATTGGACCAACTGCTGTCGAAAGCTTGTCCCGTCCACCACCAGCAGTTAATCCAGTAAAAGATTGATTCACCCACCTTTATCTCTCTCATAACCTGAGACCAACACGGCTACAACACTTCAAACAATTGATTTTGGAAGATAATGCTGTATTTCGGACTCCCTGGATCAAACCGATCCCGGGGGTAACTCCCCTGAGGTCAAAGGAGATAGATCGGGGCAGATTTGTCCCATTCCAGTGATAGCATAATCCAACATATGTGATGTTAGTTGACATGATTATTTTAATAACGAATGAATGTATCATTCATCCTCAGGGAAAGCATCCAGAACACTGGATTCTGCCCAACACTGCTTGGATGAACCTGGAGGATGTATGCAGGAAAATGCTCCTATGCCCAAGTATTTTTGGAACCTGCAGTGGTAGGAAAAGGAATACAATAGGCGCATCAACATCTAAAGAGATTCGATAATAATCTCTTTGGTCTTGTTTAGTTGGTTTAAGTGAAACAGTGGTTCTCTGAGTTTTGATTCTGATGTCCGAGTCTCACACCATTTGGTCTACAATTACTGGGTTCTAGTTAAATACACTATTAATGGTGAAAAGGCACCACAGAAAACTGAATGACTGGTTAAAGGAAAGGAGCTCAATTCATCTGTGGTGCTTTAATACATGGATGAAACCGCCCCACTGCCTTTAATTTGTTTTCAGGCATTTGCAGAAGTAGAGGCAAAGATCAAACCAAATGTCACTAATTACTAAGTGCTCTCCTACAGACTCTGAAGGCATGTAATGTGTCTCCCAACTCCCCCTCCTCTGTCTCTTTCTCTACATGGTCAAGGAGGCTGGTCTCTAAGTAACAGAAAACCTCAGATTTCCCATATCTCGCTGTCATTGGGGCTGCCATGTTTTCTAAAGAACAGCTCCCTCCATGGGCAGGATGAATCTGAAAACTAACACAGATCCTTCAAAGGTTTATTCTTCCTTCATTAACGTGCAGGTTCATTAAAATCCCCTGACACCATAGTACATTCGTGCTGCTTCCTACGTTACCAGCAGAGGAATACCTTGCACAGGACTGATCATGGCATGAATCTGATTGACCTTTACCAGTGCGGCTGGAGTTAATCGATAGAATCATTTTTCCTACAAGCAACAGCAATCTTACTTCCACTGCTTCCCTTCTACTAAGCCCAAGAACAGTAGATACCAAAAAGCTGCAGGGCTGAAGAGGGTATGCTGCCCACAAGAGAGGTTGTTGGGGTACCGGCAATACCGGATTTACAATGGCGCCAGTGGGGCACTGCGCCGGGCCCACGCTCCGAAGGGCCCCGCCCAGCCTCTCTTCTCCCGGAAGCTTGGTGCTGCTGTGCTTGGGGCGCGGTCCTGCTGTTGCACGGCAACCGGCAGCCAAGCTCCCCCTCCCCCGGCATGTTGTGCACTCGCCCCTTCTCTCACTGGGTACGGCTTCACTACCCACCGTGTCGGCGGGTAGCGATCGATTTATCCAGGATCCATATATCGTGTCTCGTTAAGATGCGATATATCGATCCCCCAACGCGCTCACCGTCGACTCCGGAACTCCACCAGAGCGAGCGGCGGTAGCGCAGTCGACGGGGGAGCTGCGGCCGTCGATCCCGCGCTGTGTGGACCCCAGGTAATTCGATCCAAGGTACTTCGACTTCAGCTACGCTATTTGCGTAGCTGAAGTTGCGTATCTTGGATCGATCCCCCACCCCCAGTGTAGACCAGCCCACCCTCTCACCCTGCTCCGGATCAGCTGTTTGTGGGGGGAGGGAGCAGCAGCCACGCAGCCTGGACACTGGGCAGGGTGAGTCTGCTTCTCAGGAAGGAAGCAATATTTTTACAGGCTGCCTCCCAGATCTTCCTCCCTGTCCTCCTGCCCGGCCCGGGGCCCCCTCCTCCCACTTCCTCACTCCTTGCCCCTGGTGCCCCGTCCTAGCTCCAACTCCTAATGGGGGCGAGGGACCTTGCACAGCAGCACCTGGTCCTTCCTCCCAGATCCAGCCTGGGCTAGAGTAGGAGCCACCTGTCCCTCCAAGTCCTGGGAGCATCGGGCGGCTTAACACTAGTGAGGGAAATGCCCCTTCCAGCAGCTGCTGTCCCCTGAAGTGTGCAGGCACTGAGGGTCGGGGGGGCCTTAACACTGCACCCCCACCTTTACTCATCCCCCACTGCTATAAGGGGGAGAGCGGT
This sequence comes from Trachemys scripta elegans, assembly GCF_013100865.1. NCBI lineage: Eukaryota > Metazoa > Chordata > Testudines > Emydidae > Trachemys > Trachemys scripta. Next base: position 39,948,860 of record NC_048310.1, on the reverse strand, counting down.
AAAGAGCTATTGCATCACCAGCACTCACAAGGGGAGAAACACTAAATAAATACTAAATAATAATAAAGAAATAAAACACTAAAAGGCCAAAGAAATGCCTGTCCTTGACAGCAGCACAACCTCATTCCTTACCCCTCCCATGGGATACAAAAGAGGTGAGACGAAGATCCCAGACCCAAAATGGAACATGACCCTAAGTTGTAAAGGATGGGACTGTGGGCGTGCATTGCAGATATATTTGGGCCTGCTAAGGAGGAGGACGGGGGAATGGGAAATGAGAATAGGAAATAGGGAATGGGAAGGGAATAGGAAATGGGGACACAGGCAAGGCTCTGTGGCATCAGAGATGTAAAGGGGGACACAGGTTAATTTTTCTATCTACCCAATGGGACTCAGTGCTCAGTCTAAAAGATACCATCAGAGATGCCTAGTTTTGCAGTTCTCAAACTGTGGATTTGTGTCTCCAGAGGTAACCTGCTTATTAAGCGCAAAAATGTTTTTAATAAATAAATAAATAATGTATAGAGGTGAGAAATAACAGACCTCAACTCTATTGTCCCTCTGCAAATTTGTGTACACAGGGTCAACCCCTTACCTCTCTTTAAAAGTGAAAAGTTTCAAAAAGTTCAATGAATAAAAGATTGTTGGGGGCAGAATAGATCTGGACAAGGAAAAGTCTGGAGATAAATGTGAGAAGTGAGGGACATTTTTTTGTTGTTAAAATATTATGTTTGCTGTTGAAGGGAAGAAGTCCAGAATACTTAACATTGTTGTTTTAGTTAAATAAAACAATTTAAATGTCTGTCTGGTGATGTTCTCCGCCTAATACAGCATGGCAAGAAAATCCTCCAAATATTAATGATTAACCTGTTGAATTGGAGATAGTTCACCTCCCAGTGACTTCATAAATATCTGCTTCAATTATCTTTGGTAAATGAAATAACCAAACAATCATTCATTTTCTCATATAGCTATAGAACTCATTGGAAAAGTTTTCAAAATAAATCACGGTTTAAAAATGTATAGTGTGTACCTTCTAAAAATGAAACCTAAATCTATCTCTGATTTGTGAAGAATATGTTTTAAGGTTATAACAACCAAGAACGGACTTTTATGTAGAAACCCATGATTAAATCGAGTCTTCCTAACTAGTGATTTAAATCATGATTTAAATCACATCCACCCTGCCTGCTGTGCTCTTGCCCCTGTCCTCTTCATTCCCCAGGGGGCCCACAAATATGTTTGGCACCGGGCCCACAAAAAATTAATCCGGCCCTGGATACAGGTGTATATCATGCAGAGGAGGTTCTGCTGACAGCGAGAGAGGGGCTGTGAGGGGCCGTATAACGGTATCCAGAGACAGGGGCACCCTGTCAGAAGGGAACATATGACAGCACGGGATGATGGCACATCCGGCCAGTTGAATGGAAATTGGTGGCTCTGAAACTCAGGCCTCTCCTGTGTTTTACCTGCAGCCCATAGTCAATCTCCTTTATGTCAAAGGCGTAACTGATGAGTGAAGCCTCTCCGCTCAGCATGATCTCATAGGTAGGGCCTCCCTCGACTTTGCACAGCGCCTTGGCCCGGGCAGTGATGTCGGCGTGGCCATAAAAGGTGAACGAGACCTGCTGACTCTCGCTGGGTTGCAGCATTCCATAGAGGGGCAAGATGTCAAACACCTGGTGGAGGGAGGATGGGGGGGAGAGGGCGGAGCAAGGCAGACATGACAAAGTTAAACATTTCAAAGTGCAGAAATCAATGGATAGCAACTTCAAAAGAGCTTCATCCTGTCAAATGCCCTGGCATTCTCCTCTGCACAGCAGTTGTTTGGAGCAAGGCACAGATGATACTGGCTCCTCCAGTGGAGGCAGGTACAAATGGAATGTTTCTAATCTCCGGCTTACAACCCCCCTGATCTAAACTGAAGGGGCATAGGGGATACGTAGTCTCCATGGTCACGAAGGCAGCATTAGTGCGGTCTTGGGTGGCAGGAGGTCCTCTCAGGTGAGGTTCCTCTTCATTGGAATTCCCAGCCCTTGAAGGGCCTTCAGACAAAGTAAGAGTCAGCAGAGCCCAATGCAAGACACAGGGACTCAGTTCGGCTTACTCCCAACACGCCTGATGTTGTTCCTGTGCTGTGTGCTAAGGCAAACCACTGCCAGAATTGTTATTATTAACCAATTAATTAGTGAAGGGATGAGTATTGAAGTCTTTACACTCTATCCAGGCAAAGCTTTTATTGAAATCAGTGAAAGTGAAGTCATTGGGAGTTTTCCCTCAGAAAGGTGTTACTGCTCTTCAGAAGAAAGGTTCTAAAAGATACATAGACTTTAAGGTCCATGAGTCTTAGAACCAGTTAACACATGTTGCGATGATGGCAGCATCATACAGCGTGTGGTATAGGACATTTTGTGGGGCTGCTACAGGGGTGTCCCTGGGAATGATCCTTAGAAGTGAGGCAAGAGACAAGGGAGTGAGAGAACAGTCTTAAATCCAGTGAATCTCCTACTTACTTCTTCCACCCCTGTTGCAAGAAGGTCTTCCGACTCCACAAACCACAGTGATTCCTTGAGCTCCGCCGGGCTCTGAGACAGAGAAATGCCTTCCACCCCATCGGCACCCACCATTAGCATCTAGGAAACAAACAGCACAAGTTAGGGCAGTGGTTCTCAACCGGGTGAACGTGTACCCAGAGCTCTTCCAGGGGGTACATCAACTCATCTAGATATTTGCCTACTTTTACAACAGGCTACATAAAAAGCACTAGTGAAGTCAGTACAAACTAAAATGTCATACAATGACTTGTTTATACTGCTCTATATACTATACACTGAACTGTATGGGTCACCTGTGCAACCACACCAACGAAGCAGGCAATGCTGAATACACGATAATATTTATATTCCAATTGATTTATTTTATAATTATATGGTGTCATAAACATACAGCTAAGGGTAGCATAAAATCCCTCTTTACCCTGTAAAGGGTTAATCCCTTTTTTACCTGTAAAGGGTTAAGAAGCTCAGATAACCTGGGTGGCACCTGACCAAAAGGACCAATAAGGGGAGAAGATACTTTCAAATCTGTGGGGGGAGGTTTTTTGTCTGTGTCTCCTGGAGTCAACAAGGAAACAGGGCAGGGAAAATACATCTCCCTAAGCCATATCTAAACTAAGCATCTAGTCTTGCAAAAATAGTAAGTAATAGCAAAAAATGCATTAGATTACCTTTTGTTTTAGCTTGTAATTTTTCCCTGTGCTAAGAGGGAGGTTAATCCCTGTTTTTGTAACTTTGAAGTTTTGCCTAGAGGGGAAATTTTCTGTGTGTTTGAGTCTTTTGTTATTCTGTAAAGTACTTACCATCCTGATTTTACTGAGGTGATTCTTTTACCTTTTCTTTAATTAAAATTCTTCTTTTAAGAACCCAATTGATTTTTCATTGTTCCTAAAAATCCAAGGGTTTGGGTCTGTGTTCACCTGTACCAAGTGGTGAGGATATTATTCTCAAGCCTTCCCGAGGAAAGGGGGGTGCAGGGCTTGGGGGAATAGGACTCCAAGTGGTCCTTTCCCCTGATTCTTTGTCTAAATCACTTGGTGGTGGCAGCATACTGTTCAAGGCAAGGTGGAATTTGTGCCTTGGGAAAGTTTTTAACCTAAGTTGGTAAAATAAGCTTAGAGGGTCTTTCATGTGGGTCCCCACATCTGTACCCCAAAGTTCAGAGTGGGGAAGGAACCCTAATGTATGGTCAAAATGAGAAAGTCAGCAATTTGTTAGTAATAGTGTGCTGTGACACTTTTTGTATTTTTATGCCTGATTTTGTGAGCAAGTAGTTTTTAAGTGGGGTGAAACTTGGGGTGCACAAGACAAATCAGACTCCTGGAAGGGGTACAATTGTCTGGAAAAATTGAGAGCCACTGAGCTAGGGCAAGCAAACTGCCTCTCCCAATCTTGAGCCCACCCCTTCCTTTTCACAACGAACACTGCAGCCATTTTGCTCCTGGCTGGGTCAGTCTCTGAACATAGCACGCCTGCTGCATACATTATTGTATTACACATACATAGGTACATCTCATCAAAAGCCAAAGGCCCAGACCCTGGTTCAGAAAAGTGTGGGCACACAACTGATGTGCAAATGAAGCAAGAGGCGTAGTTAGGGCCATACTTAGCTACTAATATATGCATTTACCTGGTTCACCTGTGCAACTGTAACCCACACACCTCCTGGGTGTGGTGGTCTGTCCTATCTAGTGGCACTTAGAGAGAGAGAGATAAAATGTGTCTGCTCTACAGCCTTAGCTAAGAGCCCGTTGGCTTTTAGCTCATGCACTAACCTCCAGAGGTCCCCAGTTCAATCCTGCCCGCCGATGACAGGGGTCTGTCGGCGTTACACCACCACAGCAACCAAGCAGACAATGCTGAATACACTACAGGCCTGCATTTGAAAACGCGGCTCACAATGTATTTATAGTCACTGAGCACCATTTTTCCCAGTCAAGAGAAAATTTCCAGAGTGAATATTCCATTATGATAGTTAAATTCTTAACAGTGACCACCTGGTGACCCTTAACTAGAACGTACTGCAAACTTAACTTTGCCACCTCTTGAATTCTGTATGCTTCACAACATCATAATGATACTATCCAGCTCTTCTCCACTATTTTTCATCAGTCAACCTCAAAACAAAGGAAGCCAGTAGCACTACCCCCATTTTACAGGTGGGGAAACTGAGGCACAAGAGGGGAAATGACTTGCCCAAGGTCACCCAGCAGGCCAGTGGCACAGCTGGGAATAGAACCCAGGTCTCCTGAGTCCTGTGCTCTATCCCTTAGGAAATACTGCCTTCCTTTCATCTTAATGTTCCATTAACATATTCTCTTCAGTGGGATGCAGAACTAGGAGGCAATTCTGATAAACATTAACATCAATGTCTAAAGAAGCAAGGCTAACAGCTAAAGGTCAGAGAACTGAAGAGAATTTTCAAAGCCATGCATAAGAATTTAGCAAATGACAGACTTTGTGCCTTTTTCTCCAAAGCATCATTTCACACAAGTACCTGTTGACTTTCCTTGTCACCATCCCCCAGGGATTAAGAGATACAGGAAGAAGGTAGCAACTACATCAGTAGGCAGTTCTAGCTGGGTTTGAGCCGGTGTGGGGTGTTTGTAGGTCAGTCCTCAGTGTAGATTGCATTAGAAAAGACTAGGAAGTTAGAAGCTACTTGTGTAAATTAAGGAGAGAGTCAGTAACTGCTTTTGAAGTTAGTATGTAAACACAGGCCTAGCCTGGTGCTGGGTGAGAATTAGGTCAGTGGAGAAGAGAGGTGTGATTTTTCAAAGTGCTTAGTGTCGGCCTAATTTAGCTCCCGTTAAAGTTAATGGGAGTTTTACTACTGAGACGCTGTGAAGAGCAGAGTTAGAGCGCTGCAGTGAGTGTTTGAAAATCCCACCCTAGATGTATGACCTACCAAGTCAGCAGGCAATTTGGAAGGTTTAAAGGTAGGGAAGGTGACTAGTCTGATTCTGCTGGAGTGAGCAGGTGAAGCAGGTGAATGACTTGGACTTCATGGGATCCAGGCAATAGGGCTAGAGGAATTGATACCTTTATTTCTGAGGAATCATTTCTGTCCAGCGGCTCTTTGCGTTGGGTCTCCTCTTCACTCGTCCCATTGGCATGTTTCTCCACATCCATCTCTCTGGAGTTTCTGGGGAAACATACGGAGAGAAAAGGAATAAGTCACCAGAGCTTTACCAAGCGTCCAATAGATGTTTATCTCCTGCAGCCCGCACTAGTGGGAAATCAAACTGGGAAACGCACAAGTCCCACTGGGTTGCTGGGAAAGGCCATCTGTGACCGCCAGATCCTCTTGGACGGCCCTGACAGCTCACAGACGGGCCGGCTGTGGTGGAATGGGTCCCCGACAGAAAGCTCTGTCAGAATCCAACGCTTGAGGCTGACGATTTCTGTACAAACCTCACAGAGATGTTGCTGTCAGTTTGTTCTGAGGCTGCCTGGGGCTCCTGCTGAGTTTTCTGCTCATTTGTTGGTTCGGGTTCAATGATGGACTTACGTCCTCCAGGGCTGAACCTTGAAAATGAAATTAGGTTTAAACATGAGCATGCTGTGAAAATGCCTGCACCCGAGGGGGGAAATATTGATTTGAAATTCCCAGAGCTCCATGCAACCGCTCCCGAACTTGGCAGGGTGAGGTCCCAGGACGGGTGTTGATGTCGCTATGGGTACATCTGCCTGGCAATCAGGAGGCATGATTGCTGCATTCGTAGGCAGATCACAGCTAGCCTTGACTGAGCTAGCTGGCTACAAACAGTAGTGTAGCTGTGCCAGCCTGGGCTAGCTACTCGGGTACAATCCCACCCGGGACCCGGGTACGTACTCGGACAGCTAGCCCATGCTACCATGGCAACATTACTAATTTCACTGAGCAACTTTGATCAATGCTCGCTCAGGTGTGCCTATGAATACTGTCCGGATTGCAGTGCAGACATCCTCTATGCATGAAACTGCTCAACTGTCACTGCTCCCAGCTGCTGCGGGAACTGAGTACGAGTACCTAATGGACAACATTGAGTATTTCAGGCTGTAAAGAGGAGGGCAGGTCATGCTGCACCTCACAGAGAGGCCACTTTCCATGCAGATACTGTGTTGCCGTGTATTGGGGCAGCTGCTCCATTCTGGGGTGGAAGGGTTTAAAGCAAGCCAGCGAGGCTGCGCAGCGCCACAGCCAATCCTGGAAGGGCCTATTGGGAGCCAAACAAGTGGTGACTTAAAAGCAGCCAATCATGGCCAGGCTGGGCCCTATAAGAAGGCTGCAGGGCAGAGAGGAGCTCAGTCTCTCCCTAGAGGGCAAAGGGAGAACTGGCTCTTACAGAAGCACCTAAGATAGAGCAGGGCAGAGCAGGGCAGGGCAGGGCAGAGCGACCAGATAGCAAGTGTGAAAAACTGGGACAGGGGGAGGGAGGTAATAGGAGCCTATATAGGAAAAAACCCCAAATATTGGGACTGTCCCTATAAAATCGGGACATCTGGTCACCCTAGGGCAGGGTCAACAGAGGATGGGAGAGCTCTGGGTTGACAACTGCCAGACTGGGGCCCTTACACAAAGGGGCAGAGAAGGTGATGGGAAAGTGGCCCAGGGAAGTACGTAGTAGAGGAGAGTTGGAGGAGTAAGTGGCTGCGGCTAGAGGGTCCCTGGGTCGGGGCCTGGCCACCCCTCTTTCCCCCCCACTTGCCAGTGATGAGAGTGGCTAAGCCAGACTGCAGTTTGCCCTTGGAAGAAGGGGCTAGACTGAGGACTGCAGGGAGCCACTGAGGTGAGTGATAGATCCAGAAGCTGCTGGTCCCTGGAAGTGGGGAGAGCCAGCGGAGCGGGCGCAGCTGGACGGCAGTGTCCAGAAGCAGACGCCGTGGTCTGGGAGTGATGTGGGTCTGACTGTGAGGACAGTGGAGACCACGAGAGTAACGGTGAGCGAGACACCACTAGCGAAGGCGTACTGTTGAAAGAGCTAATTCCCAAACCAACCAGCAGGAGGTGCCACTGTGGTGAGGCTGCACCCCGTGACAGGCCGATGTTGGTGTCTTTGCATTTCATTGGAGCAAAGAACTAAGGGGGAAAGATACTGATGTACTGATACAAGGAGTAATGGTCTCAAGTTGAAGTGGGGGAGGTCTAGGTTGGATATTAGGAAAAACTTTTTCACTAGGAGGGTGGTGAAGCACTGGAATGGGTTACCTAGGGAGGTGGTGGAATCTCCTTCCTTAGAGGTTTTTAAGGTCAGGCTTGATAAAGCCCTGGCTGGGATGATTTAGTTGGGGTTGGTCCTGCTCTGAGCAGGGGGTTGGACTAGATGACCTCCTGAGGTCCCTTCCAACCCTGATATTCTATGATTCTATTGCGGGGCAGAGAGGTGTTGGGAAAAAGAGAGAAAGAGGGCAGGTTAAAGATTTGATTCTCTTGCCTCACCAAAAAAAAGGCTATGCTGAAAAATGAGAGGCAGTACATTTTCTGTGCAAGGAAACTATACCTGTGGAAGAAAGAGGTGTGTGTCTCATTACAGAGGGGTCACCTTCTAGCTAGAGCATTGCATCCCAATGAACACTACATCCAGAGCCTTAAAACCAGTCACTCACCCAAGTCACACATGTGCATCACAGCTAACTCTCTATGTGGCAAGGCTAAGCACGTCTAAGGATCTTAGTGGCATTGCAACGCAGTCTATTTATAAATAGCTCCAATTAGCAACATCCACTTGCTGTAACTTTCTTCTGTCTGGAGGCCAGTGGCCTTTGAAAGAGTGAGAATTTCTTTCTGACAGGTCTTTCTGACTGCATCTACACTAGACTTTTATCCCTGAAACGCCCATTGTAGCTGCCACAGGTACAGGTCCCCGGGTAGTAGCAATGATCTGAACTCTAGTGTAGACATACCACTGGCACCAATGGCCTTCCAACCACATCACCTAGCTCTGCTCAGGGCACGTGGAGACAGTTGAAAAAGAGCAGCAAGCCCCAGAGCCTTGTTTGCACTACAGCAAACCACCACTGTGCTATATCTGCCCGAGTGATGATGGGGAATTCCCTGGGGGGGGGGGAACCTAATGTTAGAAAAGGCCTCAGAGCACAAGGGAAAACAAATCAAGTGCTTCCAGTGACAGCTTTACAACTACATGTGCTGCTGACTGGCATAAGTGAGGAGCAAACATAGCAGCGGCAATACGAAGTGACTTTGAGAGTAAGCTTTGGTCCTTCTAGGTTAATATCCACAAATCCCTGACAGACGCCCCCCCCCCCGGGTTACGCAAACCCGACTGATGCAAATCCGCATTTACGGAAAAAGTTCCGTAAGCTAGAAATAGGAGGTGGTTTTTTTTTTTCTTTTTTTTTTTTGAGTAACGGTCGGGTATACGTTTCCAACTTACGCAAAATTCGAGTTACACAAGGCGTTCCAGAACGGAATGCTTGCGTAAGTTGGGGAGTGTCTGTATTTGACTGTATTTGTAATCTTAGGTGCCTGCGTCACTCTTGAAAACGGAATTTAGCGCTAAATTTCAAAAAGATGCAGATAGACACCCAGAGGGATTTATTCCTTAGGTGCCTAAATAACTTTGAAAATCTGGCCCCGGGAGCCTAGGTCCCATAGACTCTTAATGAAATTTAGGCTCCTAGTGCCTAAGTCACTTTTGAAAATGAGATTTCATCTCCTAAATCACTTAGGTACTTTTGAAACTATGACCCTTCATCAGCTAGTCAATGCTTGGCATTTGGTAGTCGAGCTTTGTGCCTCGTTCCCAAAGCTGCATGGTGCTGTTTCCGTTTCCTCATTGGCTGATGTGTCCTTTGCAAGTCACTTACATTTCCACCTGAAACAAGCTTCATTTTGCCATAAAATGATCTTTTATTCCCTTAACTAACTGAATCTTGGCTACAGGCTTGAAATCAGAAAAATTTTGGCAGGGGGCAAAGTTGTGTCAGCATATAGAACATTATATGTGATTAAATGATATCCCACAAAGAGTTGGGGCGAGGGAGAAGTGGAGCATATAGACAAAAAATTGGGGACAGTGGGGCAAACCAAGGTCGGGGGTGGGGGGGAACTGCACCTCTTAATCCATAGCAAATGATGCCCCTGCCTGAAATGTGCTTCTGATGAACATTTCTAATCTCAACATTTCACTCATATGAACTCTCATGAGAGGAGAACAAGAAGTGTGAACATTTCTGAACTGCAATCCAGAGGGCCCAGAAATGACTGTGAATCCTTCCCCTCCCCATGTACTCAGCTAGGGTCTCAACTCCTCTTGGTTCCACTGATTTCATTCATTGATTTCCATGGAAGTGAGGAGGCCTTTGAGGGTCTGGGCCTAGGCCAGAACATTTTGGCCATCCCTTTTGGTTATACCCACACTGCTAGCAATACTGCCTTCTAACGAGAAGCCTCGTGATAAATACTGCAGTTAATAGCAACTCACGAGAAGAGTAAAGCCCCCGAGATGGAAAATCTGTAGTCACTTATTAAATTATGCCCAGGTTTATAGAACAGCTTAAGGCAACTTCATTGGACCACAGAGCCTAGATAATAACAATATCATTCATCCTAAAGTGGAAGCCCTCTGGGATGCCATGCTGGAAGATAATATGACTGGGAGCTTCTGCTAAGGAGAAGCACAAAACCACTAAGACTTTTACCAGAGGAAAAAAAATGAACAACAAGAAATGAAACACTTAAAATATGGGAGTGAGATCATCCTCAGGGAACTGACAGGGGCCATAGGAAAGCTTATTACTCACAGTTAAGACAAACTCCATAGGGTTGGAACAAAAGGCAATTGCTGTTTTAGAAAAGCAAAAGGGATGGGAGGGGATACAAGACTGAGAGAATACCGGAATGAAATTCAAGAATCCTCAGTCCATAGGCAACTCTCTCACTGATATTAATGGGAGTTTTATCTAAGTAGGAACTTCAGGAAATGGCCCAAAAAGAGAGGAGGAAGTGGGGAATGGCTTCACAATGGCTCATCTCCTCCAAACTCCATCAGAGTTGGTTTCACGGAGGCATCCCCTAAGCTCCTCATCTGATCTTTCCCCTTATTTCCCTTTGTGCCTCATGCCTTCAATTGTCCAGCATCATACTGATCAATCGTCCTTCCAGAGCAGGGCTGGAGAAGAGCAGAGGAGAGGAAGGCTGGTCCAGAGGCTAATGTGCTAGCCTGGGATTCCAGCCACCCAGAGTCAAGTTCCTACTCTGCCAGAGACCTAGGGCAAATAGATTAGGGTACACTGCACACAGGCGGTGTGATTGAAGCACGTGTAGATACACCTTCGTTAGCTGGAGTACCAACAGCAATGAAGCAATGGTAGCACACAAGTATGTCAAATGAAAGAGAGGCCCATCCAATTACATCATGTAATGGCAAACAGGTAAAAAGTGACAAGTTTTAAAAGTGCTTATATACAAATGCTAGAAGTCTAAATAATAGGATGAGTGAAACTAGAGTCCCTCGAATTAAATGAGGATATTGATATAATAGGCATTACAGAAACTTGATGGAATGAGGATAATCAATGGGCCACAGTAATACCAGGGTACAAAATATATCAGAAGGACAGAACAGGTCGTTTTGGGGCGGGAATGGCACTATATGTGAAAGAGCCTAGAATCAAAAGTAGTAAACATTTTAAATGAACCAAACTGTTCCATAGAATCTCTATGGATAGTAATTCCATGCTCTAATAATGAGAATATAGCAGTAGGGATATATTACTTACCACCTGACCAGGATGGTGATAGTGACTGTGAAATGCTCAGGGAGATTAGAGAGGCTATAAAAATAAAAAAAACTCAACAACAGGGGATTTCAACTATCCCCATATTGACTGGGTACATGTCACCTCAGGACGGGATGCAGAGATAAAGTTTCTTGACACCTTTAAACGACTGCTTCTTGGAGCAGCTAGTCCTGGAACCCACCAGATGAGAGGCAATTCTAGATTTAGACCTAAGTGGAGCACAAGATCTGGTCCAAGAAGTCATTATAGCTGGACCGCTTGGTAACAGTGACCATAATATAATTAAATTTAAACAACCCTGTGGCTGGGGAAACACCACAGCAGCCCAACACTGTAGCATTTAATTTCAGAAAAAGGAAATACACAAAACTGAGGAATTTAAACAGAAATTAACAGGTACAGCACCAAAAGTGAAATCCCTGCAAGCTGCATGGAAACTTGTTAAAGACACCGTAATAGAGGCTCAACTTAAATGTATCCCCAAATTAAAAAACATAGTAAGAGAACCAAAAAAGTGCAACTGTGGCTAAACAACCAAGTAAAAGAAGCAGTGAGAGGCAAAAAGGCATCCTTTAAAAAGTGGAAGTTAAATCCTAGTGAGGAAAATAAAAAGGAGCATAAACACTGGCAAACGAAGTGTAAAAATATAATCAGAAAGGCCAAAAAAGAATCTGATGTACTGCTAGCCAAAGACTCAAAGTAATAGCAAAAACATTTTTAAGTACATCAGAAACAGGAAGCCTGTTAAACAACCAGTGGAGCCACTGGACGATCGAGATGCTAAAGGAGCACTCAAGGACGATAAGGTTATTGTGGAGAAACTAAATGAATTCTTTGCGTCAGTCTTCATGGCTGAGGATGTGAGAGAGATTCCCAAACCTGAGCCATTCTTTTTAGGTGACAAATCTGAGGAACTCCCAGATTGAGGTGTCAGAGGAGATTTTGGAACAAATTGATAACCTAAACAGTAATAAGTCTCCAGGACCAGATGGTATTCACCCAAGAGTTCTGAAGGAACTCAATGTGAAATTGAAGAACTACTAACTCTAGTCTGTAACCTATCATTTAAATCAGCTGCGCTACCAGATGACTGGAGGATAGCTAATGTGATGCCAATTTTTAAAAAGGGCTCCAGAGGTGATCCCAGCAATTACAGGCCAGTAAGCCTGACTTCAGTACCGGGCAAACTGGTTGAACCTACAGTAAAGAACAAAATTGTCAGACACAGACATTAACATAATTTGTTGGGGAAAAGTCAACATGGTTTTTGTAAACGGAAATCATGCCTCACCAATCTATTAGAATTCTTTGAGGGGGTCAACAAGCATGTGGACAAGGGGGATCCAGTGGATATACTATACTTAGATTTTCAGAAAGCCTTTTACGAGGTCCCTCACCAAAGGCTCTTAAAGAGAGCTCTCATGGGATCAGAGGGAAGGTCCTCTTGTGGATTGGTAACTGGTTAAAAGATAGGAAACAAAGGGTAGGAATAAATGGTCAGTTTTCAAAATGGAGAGAGGTAAATAGTGGTGTCCCTCAGGGGTCTGTACTGGGACCAGGCCTATTCAACATATTCATAAATGATCTGGAAAAAGGGGTAAACAGCGAGGTGGCAAAATTTGCAGATTATACAAAACTGTTCAAGATACTGGGACCAGGCAGACTACGAAGAGCTACAAAATGATCTCACGAAACTGGTTTCAGAGTAGCAGCCGTGTTAGTCTGTATCAGCAAAAAGAACAGGAGTACTTGTGGCACCTTAGAGACTAACAAATTTATTTGAGCATAAGCTTGAAGTGGGCTGTAGCCCACTTTAGTCAAAAAAGCGAACAGAATGTTGGGAATCATTAAGAAAGGGATAGATAATAAACAGAAAATATCATATTGCCTCTATATAAATCCATGGTATGCCCACATCTTGAATACTGCGTGCAGATGTGGTTACCCCATCTCAAAAAAGATTAGAAAAGGTTCAGAAAAGGGCAGCAAAAATGATTAGGGGTATGGAATAGCTTCCATATGAGGAGAGATTAATAAGACTGGGACTTTTCAGCTTGGAAAAGAGACGACTAAAGGGGGATATGATAGAGGGCTATAAATTCATGACTGGTGTATAGAAAGTAGATAAGGAAGTGTTGTTTACTACTTCTCATAACACAAGACTGGGGTCACCAAATGAAATTAATAGGCAGCAGGTTTAAAACAAATAAAAGGAAGTATTTCTTCACACAGTGCACAGTCAACCTGTGGAACTCCTTGCTGGAGGATGTTGTGAGGGCCAAGACTATAACAGGGTTCAAAAAAGAACTACGTAAGTTCATGGAGGCTAGGTCCATCAATGGCTATTAGCCAGGATGGACAGAGATGGTATCCCTATCCTCTGTTTGCCAGAAGCTGGGAATGGGCAACAGGGGATGGATCGCTTGATCATTGCCTATTCTGTTCATTCCCTTTGAGGCACCTGGCACTGGCCGCTGTCGAAAGACAGGATACTGGGCTAGATAGACCCAGGTCTGACCCAGTATGACCATTCTTATACTCTTATGTACCCTGCATCCTGGGTAGATGGGGCTAACGTGCTACTGTGGCTTCGCTGCTAGTGTTGTTCAAGTTCAAAGTTAGGTCAGGTACACCTACAGTGTAGATATACCCTTAATCAATCTGTGCCTCAGTACCCTACCTCATGGGGGCATTGTGAAATACCATGGTAACTGGGTCCAGAGAAGCACAATGGATAGGCAGATAGATAGAACTTCTCCTTTGGGAACTAGTTGATGTCACTCCTGAATAGGATGTAGAAGTTGCCGAAAAACTCCTGAGAGGTACTCTTGCTGTTCAGTGATACGCGTACTAGGTCAGCTGCCAGTCATGTGCATATTTGAATTCATAGAATCATAGAAGATTAGGGTTGGAAGAGACCTCAGGAGGTCATCTAGTCCCACCCCCTGCTCAAAGCTGGACCAACACCAACTAAATCATCCCAGCCAGGGCTTTGTCAAGCTGGGACTTAAAAACCTCTAAGGATGGAGATTGCACCACCTCCCTAGGTAACCCATTCCAGTGCTTCACCACCAGGGCCAGTGCAAGGAAGTTTTGCGCCCTAGGCGAAACTTCCACCTTGCGCCCCCCCCAGCCCTGCGGCAGCTTCCGCCCCCCACCCTGAGGCGCCCCCCCCTGCGGCAGCTCCCTCCCTGTCCTGAGGCACCCCTGCAGCAACTCCCCACCCCCCCGTCCCGGGGAGCAATGTGGCACCTCCCTACCCCAGCTCACCTCTGCTCCGCCTCCTCCCCGAGCACGCCGCCCCCGCTCTAATTCTCCTCCCAGGCTTGCGGCGCCAAACAGCTGATTGGCGCTGCAAGCCTGGGAGGCGGGAGAAGTGGAGCGGCGACCGTGCGCGCCGGGAGGAACGCTGTGAAAAAAAAAACTGGGGGCACTGCTTTTTGGCGCCCCCAAATCTTGGCCCCCTAGGCAACCGCCTAGTTCGCCTTAATGGTAGTACCGGCCCTGTTCGCCACACTCCTAGTGAAACAGTTTCCTAATATCCAACTTAGATCTCCCCCACTGCAACTTGAGACCATTGCTCCTTGTTCTGTCATCTGCCACCACTGAGAACAGCCGAGCTCCATCCTCTTTGGAACCCGCCTTCAGGTAGTTGAAGGCTGCTATCAAATCCCCCCTCACTCTTCTCTTCTGCAGATTAAACAAGTCCAGTTCCCTCAGCCTCTCCTCAAGTCATGTTCCCCAGCCCCCTGATCATTTTCGTTCCCCTCCGCTGGACTCTCTCCAATTTGTCCACATCCTTTCTATAGTGGGGGGGGGGGAACAGAACTGGATGCAATACTCCAGGTGTGGCCTCACCAGTGTTGAATAGAGGGGAATGATCACTTCCCTTGATCTGCTGGCAATGCAGTCCAATATGCCGTTAGCCTTCTCGGCAACAAGGGCACACTGCTGACTCACAGCCAGCTTCTCATCTACTGTAATTCAGTTCGGTATTGCCAACCCCAAGCTTTCAAAAATCACAAGCTTGGTTTTAAAATGATTGGACTTTTAAAAATAATAAATGGGAGGTCCTTTCTTTGTCTTCCGGTTTCTGGCCTTTAGGTCGCATTCACTTCACATTTTCAAGCACAAGTCACACTTTGTTTTGTTAAATAAAAGCTGAGATTTCTTTTGTAATGATGTGGCTCCAGCAGTTGGGCCCTTACGAACAACACCAAGTATTGAAAGACTTGTGATAAAATTCCAAGAGTTTGCAAGATGGCAGGAGACTGCCTGGAGCCTGTGTGTCACTTCAGAATTTGCTGCCATCATGGGAGCAAGGGAGTAAGATGTGTTATGGACTCACTTTACTGTGGGTACATCTATACTGCCATCAGGAGTGTAACTGCAGCATGTGCAGACACCCTCGAGCTAGCTTTGATCGAGTGGCAGCGCAGCACAGGCTAGATCAAAGCTGGCTCGGGTATGTCCTACTTCTGGCTTGCAGCGTAGACATGTCCTGGGTGGGAATGTGCTGTCCCAGTACTCCGCGGCAGAGCTGGCCCAGTATTTCAGGTGATTCTGTTTGTTGACTTCACCAGCACTGAAGGGAAGAAGAGGAGTGCCTGGAAAATACCTGATTTTGACAGTGATTTCTTGCTCTGTAAATCAGAGCTTACAATGCATGATCAATCAAAATATAAAGATAATGGGAATACACTATGTACGGCAGGCAAGCCCAGAGCACACAGTGGCAGGCACAATAGGGAGAGTTTGTACAAGCACTAAGATGCACAAGGCTGGTTTGCACAAGCATGGAGCACACAACGACAGGCCTGGGAAGCAGTGCTTTATATAGTCATGGATTGCACATCGATTACGCAATCACTGAAAACACAGAAACCAAATGAATGCCTGAGACTTTATCCCTTTTCAAGTTATTTCTAGTGCAAATGATGGGCTTACACTGACATCCCTTGGTATAACAGCTCCATATGATGTTCTATGGCAGGTGGCAAACTAAAAGTAGATTCTCTCCAGTGCTACCTTCCACCATCACCAATCTATCATGCAACAATGTGTAAGGTAGCTGACCAGCAGGAGTAATTTCCTAGCACTCACGGGGTTCATATCAATCGGTTCTGTAAAGCACAGAATCCTTGCCTGTGATTTGATTCACTGGGAGAGAGGGGTGATTTTTGGGTTTACAGGACTTAAGACTTCTAGGCCACCTGGTGTGCGATTTTATAGGCAAGCAGGGCACTGGAGACGTTAACGTTACATCAACACCTACAAACTTTAGGACTGAAACAGGCTTTTCCAGGCTGCACTGTAATCTTAACGAAACCAACACACACATTTCCCTGGATATCTCCTTTGTTCTTTCATAGACAATCATTTTTGGAAGGATAAACTGTCTAACAGGTCTGAATTGTATGGCTGTGTTAGATAATGTAGGTGGTTGGAGCCTTCTCCAGACAATCTGAAACCTTCTTTTATATTGCCCGTTTAGAGAATGCTGACACATTGGTTGCATTGTTTGCTCCATGGACAGGAAAGCTTGGCAAACAGCTTAGCAGAAAAAACCTCACCGTCAGCAAGGTGTTATGCTAAATCATGTTTACAAATGAAAGTAAAATAATTTAACATAATATAAAAGTGAACAGAAAAACTCCCATCTCTGTCCCATCTAACTGGGAGTGGACATGACGTGGAAGACAATTTGTACTGACCAACAATTATCACTAAGCCATTTTCACTCAGCATGACTATTGAGAACCGTGATATATTTAACATGATAGATTATTAAGAGGATGTGTCACTTTTTAATAAAACTATTTTAAAAACTAATAATCCCTACCTCTTGCATAGCACTTTTCATCTGTAGATCTCAAAGCACTTAACAAAAAGTCTGCATCAGTGTCTCCATTTTACAAATGGGCAAACTGAGGCACAGAGCAGGGCAGTGACTTGCCCAAGGGCACCCAGGAGGAAGCTGGCACTGCTGGGACTAGAACTGGACTGAGATTCAGTCCAATGCTCTAGCCATACGGCTTCCTACCTTGTTCGAAAATGGCACTTTAAACATTTCCCCATCATGTTTAGCAGTTGTTTAAGTGACATGGATCCAAATTCATTTTACTCGTCAGGCCAGGTCAATACTTTTGTTTCAACTGCCCCAGCCTGGGTTTGACTAAATGAGAGAGAGAGAGAGAGAGAGAGAGCACCAAAATCTATGTATTCTGGGATTCAAGAACAATTCTGTATAGAACTCCAAAAGGTTAGATCAGCAAGACATGAAAGATCAGCCATTTGTTATTTGTCAAGGGGGAGCCAGCACTGAAACAGACTTAGGGTATGTCTACACTACAAAATTAGGTCGATTTAATATAAGTTGATTTGATACAGGCGACTATGTGTGTCCCCACTTAAGACCATTACGTCGGCGGAGTGCGTCCACAGTACCGAGGCTAGCGTCGACTTTCGGCGCGTTGCACTGTGGGTAGCTATCCCACAGTTCCCGCAGTCTCCGCCGCCCATTGGAATTCTGGGTTGAGCTCGCAATGCCTGATGGGGCAAAAACATTGTTGCTGGTGGTTCCGGGTACATGTCGTCAGCCCCCCGTGAAAGCAACGGCAAAAAATCATTTCTTGCCTTTTTTCCTGGGTTACCCATGCAGACGACATACAAGCATGGAGCCCGCTCAGCTTACTGTCACCGTACGTCTCCTGGGTGCTGCTGGCAGACGCGGTACAGCAGCAGCTCCTTGCCTTTGCAAGTTAGCAAAGACGGTTAGCAGCTGTATTGTACCATCTGCTGCTGTCTCCTGGTTCCTCCTGGCCGGCCTCAGTGAAGTCGGTTGCAGGTGCCTGGACATAAATGGGAGTGACTCCAGGTCATTCCCTTCTTTAAGTTTCATCTAATGGAGATTCAGTCCTGCCTGGAATATCAGGCAAGCCTACCAAAGAACCAGCGAGGCAAACGGCTGCTCCGGGTCAGAGCCCCAGACATCCCACTTCTATGATGAGCTGCATGCCAGGCTAGTGGGTGCCCCTACAACTACCCCACCCCTGGGCTACCTTGGCAGTTATCCCATGTGTGTGATGAATTAATAAAGAATGCATGAATTTGAAACAATGACTTTACTGCCTCTGCAAGCGGAGATCAAAGGGGGGAGGGGAGGACGGGTGGCTTACAGGGAAGTAGAGTGAACCAAGGGGCGGGTTTTCATCAAGGAGAAAGAAACAGAACAGAACTTTCACACTGTAGCCTGGCCAGTCATGAAACTGGTTTTCAAAGCTTCTCTAATGCACAGCGCGTCCTGCTGCGGTCTAACTGCCCCGGTGTCTGACTGCACTTAATCATTTCGTCTTTTAGAATGGACTTCTGATACCACGGATTCGTCTCCCCAGACAGCGATCAGATCCCGTACCTCCCATTCGGTCCATGCGGGAGCTCTTTTGCGATTCTGGGACTCCATGGTCACCTGTGCTGATCAGCTCGGCATGGTGGCCAAACAGGAAATGAAACTCAAAAGTTCGCGGGGCTTTTCCTGTCTATCTGGCCAGTGCATCTGAGTTGAGAGTGCTGTCCAGCGCGGTCACAATGGAGCACTCTGGGGTAGCTCCCGGAGGCCAATACCGTCGAATTGCCTCCACACTACCCCAAATTCGACCCAGCAGGGTCAATTTCAGCACTAATCCCCTCATCGGGGAGGAGTACAAATATTGATTTTAAGAGCCCTTTAAGTCGACAAAAATGGCTTCGTCATGTGGATGGGTTAAATCGATCTAATGCTGCTGAATTCGACCTAAACTCGTAGTGTAGACCAGGGCTAAGATACTACCTAAGCAGCAGTGGTTTTGGCTCAATAGTCTCCACTTCCTTATAATATTTTCAGCTCCTGTTTACATAAAAACAATCAATAAGAATCTGCTGGGTTGCAAATATAAACATTAAGAAATGTTTACTTCTCCCTCCCCCCATTCACGGGGGGGGAAGCACTGTGCCAAGTTTCCGACCATAAAGAATATTGAATTCCTTTGCTAAGATAAGATTTGTGTGTTTACCGAACCATGCATTGAAATTCAAATCAGACCGCGGAGAGGAAGAAAAGAGCAGCAGCACTGCAGTGAGATTTTAGGTTTCCTGCATCAGTTTTCTATTTGCTGGAATTAATTGGCAGAAGATTTGGTGTTAGTGTGAATGCAATGAGCAGTCCCGTGGATATTTCATTGTGACTGAGTATCAATTAACTAGCGGTTAGAAAGCAGTGTTGAGAGAGACTTATTTTAGTCAAAATGGCACCTTGGGGTGTATTTTGGTTTCGTTCTTTTCTGGAAATGCAGAAAGATTGGGACAGGAGCAGGGACTCAGAATGTTGCTATTGAAAAGAAATGGAACACCTTTGGTTCCACATTTACAAGAAGAATTCCTGACTACATTTAAGCAGGGTTATGTATTATGGGTTTGGTTTTCAGCAGCCTTGAGCATCAACAACTCTGGTTGAAATCCAGGAGACACAGGTGGTCAGCTCTTCTGAAAACCAGGCTTCATCTGTACCTCCACTTCCAATGACAGCAATCAGAGAAAGGTCAGTTAGGTCATTCAGTTCATTCCTCAAGGGTCCTTAGACTACGTTTTCAAATGCTTTATCTGGTGCAATTTCACATGATTCAAAAACTTGAGCTACCACCGTTAAGAAGCTTTTCCAAAGTCTAAGAAATCTCACTGCTCGCAAATGCAAAATTATCCTTCACTCAGTTCCACCCCATTTCTCCTCATTAAACCCCCTTTAGATCACCCTACAATTCCTCAGCCCCAACAGTGTTTAAATCCTTCAGATGCTTCTCTAGAGTTACATTTTTCCTTTGGGCTGCCATTTGGTCAAACCATAGGTATTGTAGGAACAGAGACGACATGTGGGGAGGCATGCAGGGTAACATGCCCCCCCCAGATTTCTGCCCTCCATTTAGCAGAGGTTTTCAAACAGTGGGGTGCGTCCCACTGTTTGAAAACCATCGCCTCCTGCCAGGAGCTGGCAGATTGATAGCTGGTGCGAGCCGCCCAGCCTGCTTGGGCCCCTGGTTCTCCAAGCTGTGGGAGCTGGGGCAGTGGCTGGCTGCCCAGCAGCCCTCCCTGCCCTGCTTCCCGAGCTGGGCCCCCTCTGCACAGCTGGGCGCTCCCCAGGCAGGGCGGGCAGCACAGCTCCAATCTGTGCCTTTGACATGCTTTTGCCTCTCCCCTGAAGGAGCCCAGCACTGGCCAGTGATACCCCCCCTACAGCCAGCCCTTGCCCGTGGAGCCCGGCTCCATGGGACACTCCCCGAGGTGCTCGCTAGCTGCTGTCCTGGCACTACTCCTGTTCCTTCAGAGGCAAGGCATGAGGCAGTCACGTGCCCCTCAGAAACTTTACATTGTGCCCTCCCTCCACTATCAGGAGTTTCACATCATCTCTGGACAAATTTCCATTGATTTTACTGGACTTACTCTGGATTTACACTGGGGTAATCGATAGGAGAATCGGACCCATGTAGTTCTCTTCCTTCCTTGCGCTTCACATATCAGTTACCTGACCCAATGGAATTACAGACTGCCCCTCTACTGGGAAAAGAGGTGCTTCTAAATCAGCCTTCAGCCAAAGGTCTCTACTAAACAAATGATCATGACTCCAATAATAGTACAATGTAATGTCTTTTGTTAGAAATAAACCAATCCATAATTGGGAGGATGTTATTTAAAGTAATCAGCAGCAATTACAATCTTATCAATTACTTCAAATCACTCCTAAAGCTATCTGATGGTATCTATTTCTATAAATCATAACAAAGAGTGAGTGATGTGTCTGAATAGCACAGTTCACATCAGAGATCTGGACATCGGCTATTTAATTGCATACATTTCTCATGCCAGATCTTTAATATACAGGTCTGTCGCATCTTAAGCGCATTTAACATGCGCGATTTCAACTTTATGCGGTCGGCAAAAACAAAAAACAAAAGAGAAAAACAACAATTTTAATACTATACCTGTATTTCGCCCGCCATTGAACTCAATGGGGCTTTGGCTATACGCGGTTTTCGCTTTACGAGTTAACTGCGGACCGGAACCCCCGCGTAAGAGGAGACAGACCTGTAATTCACAACAGGTCCAATCTTGACAGGTGTTGAGCCACCTCAATTTCCACTGAGAGTGCTGTACCGCTCAGCATCGGGCCCTGGATAATAGGCTAGATCACTGCATTCAAGCACAGGAACAGGTCATCGGGGTGGCTCCTAGTCTCTTGAAATCAGTGGTAAAGCACCTGCTGACTTCAATGGGGCCTAATTCTCTCAGGCACCAATTCAAAGAACCAGCCCTCATCAGCAGATCACCTAAGCATGTGCTTAACTTTAGTTGACTTATGAATGTGACTTATGCATGTGCTTAAAGCTAAGCATAGATGTAAGTGCTTTGCTAAATAAGATGGACCTAAGCACATGCTAAACTGCTTGGCTGTAAGCCCTATTCTGTGAAGTGGTGTGTATCCTTAGGTCCCCATGACGTCAATGGTAGGTGAAGGACGCTCTGCATCTCACAGAACCAGGCTCAAGAGTACACATGTAGCGGTGTGTCTAACCACTGAGCCACACTGCAATTGGACTGAAATGAGCATTCTGGAGATTGCAGGACAACTAGTTTTAAAAAAAACACCACTATACAGGGGCTTGGTTTTTCGCTTGGGACACTGCTATGCCATTTCGGGCTGGGTTACTGATCTTCCCCCTCTGCGATGGTGCATCTTGGGAACAGTGCAGCAAGAGAGGGGGGAGCTGAAATAAGAACCACTAGGTCTACATCTACACTGCAATCACGACATGTGTCTGCAGCTGGAGTAGATATACCCAAGCTAGCTAGCGCTGGTGCCAGAGTGGCAGCACAGGCTTCAGTGCAGGCGGTACCTGGAACCCTGGGTAATTAGCCCTGCATTAAAGGCGTTGCTGCTCCAGGAGCCGAGCCAGCGAGTTTAAAGCTAGCTCAGGTATTTCTACACAAGCTGCAATCACACCTCGCTTGCAGCAGCCACACCCATGTCTCGAAGCCAGGGAATGTTACACCAGCTTTTATCCTCTACGTTTCTATCAGCCAGTTCTGCTAAAGCCCCAGAAGGGGTCTCCACAGCCACGCTGTCTGGTGCAGGCGACTGCTTGGGGAGCTGTGACCTGTCGCCTGTGCTCACTTTTCAGACTTGGTGAGCAACATCTTCCGAGCAGGACACTCATTTTGACAGGATTGTTTAATGTTTATAACTGACAGAGAAGGCAGGAAAATAAAAAACCAAAACTATGAAGAAAAAACAGGAGCATGAAATGCAATATATTCTTTAGGGTCAGGCTCTGAAGTGAACTAAGCAGGTACTACATTACAACACAGTCCCAGTGTACATTCTGCTATCCGGAGCTGATACCTTGTTCAGAATAAGTCGAGTTCTACTCAGAAGCAGGTACAACCGATAGATTTAGGGCCAAATTCAGTTCTTGCTGTGATTTATGTACCCCCTGAAGCCCCATGTACATTATTAATTTAACCTTAAGTTTACTTATGACTAAAGGACAGGTATACAGCACAGTTCATTTACTTCCCACTTTAGCATGACACAGTAAAACATCCTGCAACATAAGGGTTTGTGGTCGGTGGGTCTGATCCTACAAACTCTTATTCGCAGAAACAATCCCATTGAATTCAAGGGACTCACGTGAGTCTGCTGGACTGGCCCTAATCCACACTAGGTGAAACCAAGACATAGGAGGACCGTTCAGGAAAGATGATGGGTGGGTGGATAGGTTAATAATCAAGAGAAAGGAGGAGGTTGTGTGTGGAAAGGTGGTTTTCAGGGGGGCGGAGTAAAGATGCTTGGTGATCAAGAGCAGGATAACTGTTCCAAGCCTAAGGATAGCATGAGACACGGCACAAAGCAGGCAGGGCAAGGACAGAAACACTTCTGTCTGTTTACGTTGAGTCAGAGGGGTGACTATAGCACTAACATACCCACGCTGGCTTGGAGAACAAGAGCGGTGCAGCTGCAGCAGCACTGGCAGTAGCATGGACTAGCCACTCAAGTACTTGCCGAGGCTCATGGGTGGACTTGTACAGGCCATGCTGCCATGGCTTTGCTTCGGTTGTTGCTGGAGCTATCTAGATCCATGCACATGCTGCAGGGCCGCCTCTGACTGCACCGCAGGTATAACCCAAGGTAAAAGGATTGGGGAGAAGACAGGGAGCGAGACTGGGAGCAGGAAGGAAACAGAGCAAAGACAGAGCAGGAGGCAAATGAGTAAACAAGCAACACTCCATGCTACAGCCTGATTCTCCGGGATGCTGAGCACACACAGTTGCCATTGATTGCAGTCAGCTGCAGGCGCTTGGCACCTCTCAAAATCAGGCCATAGGTTTAGTTAACATTCAGACTGTGGCAAACCTACAAGCGTCTCACCCCAGAAATTACCTGATCCTTCCACAAGTTCATGTTTAGGGAGATTTTTCATAGGGGAGAAGTTATAGTTACTCTTGTGAGAACAGAGTGGCTGTAGATGACATTAATTAGGCACTGTCTATTATTACTACTATACTAGGCAGAGCAAAAGGGCTCCTTCAGACACCATATGCCTCCGACGGCTCTATTCTAGGCTTCTCTCTACTACGCAGACTAAAAGGAAAGCAAAAGCTTCAAAGAATAGTTACTAACCTTTTGTAACTGTTCTTCGAGCTGTGTTGTTCATGTCCATTCCTCGTTAGGCATGTGTGCGCCGCGTGCACCGTTAGAGATTTTTCCCTAAGTTGTATCCATCAGGCCGGCCCTAGCACCCTCTGGTATCGCGCACTTATGCACCATTATAAGGGAGGCCACCGGCCCTGCACCCTCTCAGTTCCTTCCTGCCAGCTAACTCCGAGAGAGGGGCGGGTGGTTGTGGGGGTGGAATGAACGTGAACAACAGATCTCAAAGGACAAGTTACAAAAGGTTAGTAACTGTTTTTTCTTCTTTGAGTGCTTGCTCATGTCCATTCCATGTTAGGTGACTCCCAAGCAGTACCCCAGGAGGTGGGCTCAGAGTTCATGGACATGTTGACTGCAATACCACTCTCCTGAATCTGGCGTTGTCCTGGGCCTGTTGGGCGTTAGCGTAGTGGGATGTGAAGGTATGTACCCATGACCAGGTTGCAGGCCTGCAGATGTCCTGGATTGGGACCTTTACTTGAAACGCTGCTGAGAAAGCCTGGGCTTTTGTGGAGTGAGCATTTAAGATGGCCAGAGGCAGGACATTTGCTTGCCACTTGCAAGCCTGAATACAGGTGATTATCCAGGACGAGACCCTCTGGGCTGATACAGGAAGCCCTCTCATCCTTTCTGCTATTGCTACGAATAGTTGCATGGATTTGGAGAAGGGTTTAGTCCTCTCAGTATAGAAGGAGAGGTCACACCTAATGTTCAATCAGTGAAGATGCTGTTCCTCAGAGTTCTTGTGAGGCATTGGGAAGAAGACTGGCAGGAAAATGGCCAGTTGCTATGGAATTGTGACACCTCCTTTGGCAGGAAAGCCGGGTGAGGGTGCAGATGGACCTTTTCCTTGAAGAACACTGCATAAGGCGGTTCTGACATAAGGGCCTTGATTTCAGAGACCCTTTAGGCCCAGGTCATTGCCACCACAAACACAAGGTTCCAAGAGAGAAGCAGCAGGGGGCACAATGCTAATGGTTCAAAGGAAGGCCCCGTGCGTCTCAAAAAAAAACAGGTTTAAGGCCAATGGGGAGATCCACTCGCAGACCTGAGGATAGAGCCTCTCCAACCCCTTGAGAAACCATACCATTGTCTTGTGGGAGAACATTAACCTGCCATTCACGGGTGGATGGAAGGCTCAGATTGCTGCTAAGTGCACCTTGATAGACATGAGGGCCAGGCCTTGCTGTTTTAAATGGAGCAAGTAGTCCAAGACAGACAGAAGGGAAGATAGAGTTGGAGAGAGAGAGAGCGCGCGTGTGCTCATTGAGATGCCCATATTGAGAAGTGCTTCCACTTGGCCAGGTAGGTAGCCCTAGTGGATGGCTTCCTACTACTTAGCAAAACCTGCCAAACCTGTTTCAAACAGGCCTATTCTTCTGGGTTCAGCCATGTAGCAACCCTGCATTTAGGTGCAGGGAAGCAAGGTTTGGGTGAAACAACTAGCCATGCAGAGGCACCAACTTTCCACTTAACCCGGGGGTGCTTGACTCCTGCTCTGCCCCAGGCCCTGCCCCTCTTCCACTCCTTCCCCCAAGGCCCCACATCCGCCCCACCTCTTCTTGCCTGTGCTCTGCCCTGCCCTGCTCCCTCCCCCAAGTGCGCCCCACCCTTGCTCCTCCCCCTCTCCCCCAGTGCCTCCTGCATGCCACTGAACTGCTGATCACCAGGGGGGCGGGAGGCATTGGAGGGGGAGGGGAGGTGCTGATCGGCGGGGTCCACTGGCAGGCAGGAGGTGCTGGGGGGGAGGGGGAGGAGCTTATCGGTAGGGCTGCTGGTGGGTGCTGATCACCCACTGTTTTTTCCCCATGGGTGCTCCAGCCCTGGAGCATCCACAGAGTCAATGCTGATGCGGCCATGGTCTTGCAAGATTAGGTCCAGACAGAGTGGGAGTGAGTGGAGCTGCTACTGATAGATCCAGGAGTGGGCTGAACCAGTGTTGACATGGCCGTGCCGGGGCTATCAAAATAACCCTAGCCTTGTGAACCAGAGTGAATGGGGGAAAAGTGTAGAATAGGAGCAGGGAGCAGGAAAGCATCAGAGATGGAACCCAGGCTGTGCCTGCGCAGTGAGCAAAACCGATGGCATTTCCTGTTCTGTTTGGTCGTGAACAGGTCCACCTCTTGGTGAAGTGACCACTCTTGGTGAGAGGAAAAGGATCTGCTGAGGTGATCCACCAGTGTGTTCCGGGCTCCCAGGAGATGACACACCTCATGGTGAATGGAGTGCTTTGCGCAGAAGTCCCATAGACAGATGGCCTCCTGACATAGGGCTGAGGATCGAACCCCTCTCTGCTTGTTGATATAGAACATGGCCACTGTCAGGACTTGCACCACCCCACCTGAGATCTGGGGAAGGAACACTTGGCATGCTAAGCATACCGCCCTGAGCTCCCTGACGTTTATGTGCAGGCGGAGTTCTTCTTGGGACCAGAGGCCCTGAGTCCTGAGGTGGGATCCCCACCCTAGGTCTGATGCGTCCAAGACTAAAGATACTGATGGTTGTGGGATAACAAAGGGCGCCCCCATCATTATCAACCTTGGGTCTTTCCACAAGTCCAGGAAGGCGAGGACCAGGGGAGGAACTGTGAGCACTGAGTCCAGATGTTGTCTGCTCGGGGAGTATACTGAAGCTAGCCACATCTGGAGGGGCCTGAGGTGCAACCTTGCATGCTGAACCATGTAAATACATGGAGCCATGTGCCCCAGTAGCTTGAGGCAAACCCAACCTGTCATAACTGGGTGGACCATGACTTTGGATATCAGGTCCAGTATAGTCTGGAATTGGGACTCCGGTAGGAAGGCCCTGGCTTGGGTCAAGTCGAGTACCAGCCCAATCAATTCTATTCTCTGAGTTGACTTTTGTTAATTTATCAACAGACCCAGAGCTCTGAAGGTGGTTAGACTGTGCTGATGCTGTTCTGTACTTGAATCTCTGACCGACCCTTGATCAGCTAATCACTGAGGTACAGGTAGATCTGGACTCCTTGGTCTGCAGAAGGCCACTACTACCACCAGGCGCTTTGTGAAAACCCAGGGGGCTGCAGACAGGCCGAATGGGAGAGCAGTGTATTGGTAGTGGCATTGATTCACAATGAATTTGTTAAATCTTCTGTGGCCAAGGAAGATAGACTTGAAAGTATGCATCCTTTAAGTCAAGGGCAGCATACCAGTACCATGAATCCAGGGAGGGAATGATGGAGGCCAGGGAGACCATGCAGAACCTCAGTTTCTTGAGATATCTGTTGAGGCAATGCAGGTTCAGAATGGGCCAAAGGCCGCCTTTGGGATTAGGAAATATGAGGATAAAAACCCCTTCCCTCTCAAGTCTTGCAGAATCTCCTCATGGCCCCCATTCATAGGCGCGATTCTTCCCAAAAAGTCCAGTTTCTTGGTGTCCTTTTGTTTGGGGGCATCGCTTGACTGGCACTGCCTGTCCCTTTTGTTGGCTGCTGACATCACCCGTGACCTTGGAGGGGTGTGTGTGAAGTATTCAAACCCACTCATTGGCACATAATATTTCTTCTCTCATCTCTTTGAGGCGAGGGCAGAGAAGAAGGAGTTTGCCACAGGGCCTTGACCGGACCCATCACAGCCTCATTGATGGGCGAGGCCACCTTGGAGGGAGCTGCTGCAGACTGAATGTCAATAAAGCTGTGGGATGATTCCTTAAACTCCTCAATCTGTAGCCCCAGGTGAGCTGCTATCCGCTTCAGGAGGTCCTGATGGGCCCTGAAATCGTCCTGAGGAAGCAGGCTACTAAGTCCCATGACAGCCTCATCTGGAGAGAATGAAGAGGCAGCTTGTACCGGAGGAGGAGCTCCTTCCTCTTTCTCAGCCTCAACAACTTCCATCTCCTGAACGTCTGTACCAGGCTCTGTACCAGAGGCGGGGTCCAGTGCTGAGCAGGAAGGAGCGGTAGTCTGCCTCTCAGAAACCACCAAGTCAGAATGATGGGAGGGAGGACCTGGTACCGGGGAAAACCCCCAGGAGTTCCAGTAAGGCCACTGCATTGACCAGTGACCCGCTGGCCAGGTGCTGGTGGGGGAACCAGCACTGAAGTCCAGTGGTGCATAGGCTGGGTGGTGACCTCTAGGTTGCACATAGGGGTCCCTTTTAGACTCAGAAGAGGAGTCCTCTCCCAGAGACCACGGCAGAGAAGTACCTGTTTCTGTTTCCATGCTGTGCTGGTGGTCCAGGGACCGGCAGCAAACCAGAAATAATTGGAACATGGGGATCAGGGCTGGCTTGCCTCTGGAGCAGGGGTGAGCAAACTACGGCCCACGGGCCAGATCTGGCCTACCAGCCATTTTAATCCGGCCCTCGAATTCCTGCTGGGGAGCGGGGTCTGGGGCTTGCCCCACTCCGGTGTTCAGCTGGGGAATAGGGCCGGGGGCTGCTCCATGCGGCTCCTGGAAGCAGCAACAGGGCCTTCTGCAGTTCCTACACGTAGGGGCAGACAGCGGGCTCTGCTCTGCATGCAGCCCCTGCCCCAAGCACTGCCCCATCGCAGCTCCCATTGGCCAGGAACTGCAAGGGCGGTGCCTGTGGATGGGAAAGCATGCAGAGCCACCTGGCTGCGCCTCTGCGTAGGAGCCGGAGAAGGGACATGCCGCTGCTTCTGGGAGCCACTTGAGGTAAGCGCTGCCTGGAGCCTACATCCCTGAGCCTCCCCCTCGCTCCCCAACCCAGCCCTGATCCCCCCTCCTGCCCTCCAAACCCCTCGATCCCAGCCCAGAGCACTCTCCTGCACCCCAAACCCCTCAGCCCCACCCCAGAGCCTGCACCCCTAGCTGGAGCAGATGCCCGCCCCAGCCCGAACCCCCCTCCTGCACCCTGAACTCCTCATTTCTGGCCCACCCCGGAGCCTTCACCCACAACCAGAGCCCTGACCCGCTCCTGCACCCCAACCCCAATTTTGTGAGCATTCATGGCCCACCATACAATTTCTATTCGCAGATGTGGAAGTTTGCACACCCCTGCTCTAGAGGGTGCCAGGAGGCCCAGTGCCAGGAAGGAACTCAATGCTCCTTGCTCCTTCCTGCTTCTGGTCATCGGAGCTGGCAGGTGTCCCATCGGAGTTTGGGGGACCAGGAGAGACAGTAAATCCCTGGCCACTTGAAAAGCCTCCAGGGTTGATGGGAAAGTCAGATCGCTGGTGCCACAGTGGCTTCCAAGTGTCGGTGGAGGGTCTCGCACCGGACTCAACGCTCTGGACGGAGTCAATAGTGCCATTGTGAGATCAGGAGTGGAAGAGTGGCCTGGCACAAGTCTCACTGTGCTTCCTTCCCCCCACTTGTTCGGTTTTTGCACAAGCGAGCGCTCCCTGTCAGTGCACTGCTTTTTGTGCTTGTTCCTCAGCAGTGGAGATGGTGAATGGCGCCAAAGTGTTTGGTGCCAAATCGGAGCAGCTTGGCTCTGAGGCAGATCTGAGGGCAGCTTCCATCAGGATAGCCTTCAACCTCTGGTCTGTCTTTTTTTAGTAAGGGGTCTGAAGTCCTGACAGATCTTGCACTTGTCCCTCACTTGAGTTTCCCCCAAGCACTTCAAGCAGCGGGAGTGCTGGTCGCTCACAGGTATAGGTTTGTCACAGGAAGCACAAGGTTTGAAGCCGGGGGACCAGGGCATGCCTGGCCCCTGGGGCGAAGACATCCCTCGACGATAGGGACTAACTATGTACACTAACACTACTTACAATAACTATATACACGAAACTATGATAAACTAAGAAACTAAACGTTATAGTCCAAAAACAACTGGGAAGAAGCTTTGCTAAAGCAAGAAGCGTCATTCCAAGCAACCATCACAGGCAGTAAGAAGGAACTGAGAGAATGCACGGCTGGCTGTGCCCCAATACTGGTGCATTAGTGCGCAGCACCAGAGGGCACTAGAGCTGGCTCGATGGATACCACTAAGGGGAAAATCTCCGGCAACGGTGCACCCAGCATGCACACACCTAACATGGAATGGACATGAGTCAGCACTCAGAGAAGAACCATGCTGACATAGTCAAAATTATCACTGGAGTGATCTTGAACTGTCAAAGCACGTTAGTTCTTCCACTCGTGCTGCTGGCAATCCTCCTCTGTGAACACCAGATTGGCGAATGAAACTGCACAACAGTTGTGCCTTTGTTTAATGCTTAGTGTATTTTTGCTCTCAGCAGACAGCAGCCGATGGCAGTTAATAAGAGAGCAATCAGTTCTCTATTAATATCTGCAATGTGGGGAATTCCCCTGGTCCCTCACAGCTCTACATGTTCATTGTGAAGGTACTAACTAGACTACAGACTAGTAGCTACCTAGTGTCAAACTCACATCATAGGCTCTTTGGGGTAGGGATTGCATCTTCTTAAGAGGACATACAGCCCTGAGCACAATGGGGCCTTGAACCCCAATGGGACCTTCAGGATCTACCCCAATGCACATAAGACATTTAATAACAATAATAAATAGCATGACAGACAGAACCCAACTATAGTCAATGGAGATGCAGCATTTAAACCAAGGCTGAATTTGGTCTGCAGAAAGTGTCATCCTCCGGGAACGCTTGCTGCCTGACAGCCCTTCCTCTGACTAGCTCCCCACCCTGGCTGAGCAGACTCCTCTGAGGTGGGGGCAGGTATTTTCACTTCTCTGTGCTCTACAGCGCAATCTGCAGGTGGGATTGAGGAGGAGCTGAGACACCTTTAAGGACAACGCAAGACCTGATTGCTGTTGTTTCCTTTTCCCAAGCTAGTGTCCTCTTCTACAGGACTCTGCTGTCTGATAAAAGCAGAAGGAATGGTGCTATGAGCCTCAGGGACTGTGTGCACAACACTGCTTACTACTACAGGACTGCAGCCAGGAGACAATTGTCTGAGCCTTGCCTTTTTATGGGTACAAATGTCACCCTCTCCCATGGCGACACTCTCTTGCTTTAAAGAGCTGAAGTGTCTTCTCTTTGCATCCAGCTGCCTACCCCACCAAGACAAAAATCTGTAGACTAATGGCAATGTATCCCCTAAGCCCTGAAGTTCTCAGCTGGGATGTTTTAATAGGCTTTCCCAATGTTTATGAATCCTAATGACTGCTCCCTGTTTTCTCCCTTGGCAAGGACAATATACCTGCTTCAAACAGCAGCATGGAAATCAATGCTTCTGCGATACAGCTAGAGCAGTGGTGCCCAAACTTTTCCTGTCGCGCCCCCCATTACCAGTAATGGAATCTGTCTGCATTCTCCTCCCCACCCCCCCCCCGCACAGTCGGCTCAGCAGAGGAGCTTAGGCTGACGGAGGAGCTGGAAGCAGAACTGGGGATGGGAGAGGAGCTAGGGGCTAGAGGTGGAGCAGGGATGGGGATAGGTGGAGCGGAGCTGTGGCTGGGGGCAGAGCAGGGCTGGGTGGCTCTCCCTCCCCCCACTCTCCATGGGGGCTGGCCCAGGCCCCACCATGCACCACCCCGAATATTCCTCTGTGCCTCATAGGGAGGCACGCCTCAGTTTGGAGACCACTGAGCTAGAGGGAAAACAATAAAGGCAGCTCTTAAGGTGAGAGTTTAGTGTTTTCCAGGATGGATAAGTGACATAGCTAAATAAAAGATTATTTTTGATAGGGTCTTTCATACAATCTGGGAGCTTAGCTGGTGTATACTGCCATAGCAACATTAACTTTGATGTTGCTATGCTGTTTTTCATCAGCTCAGCTTCTGGCCCTGTATCTCAAAATATTTTGTTCATTTAAATAATCCATGACATCACAGACCACCATTTTAAAGTCTAAACCTGATTTCTTTTAAACACCCTTTGCCTGGGTAGGTTCCATGACACTACTCCTAGGGGAATTCTGCGCCACTGCGTGTGCGCAGAATTCACGTCCCCTGCAGATTTCTTTCCTTCACAGCAGAAAATGACTTTCTGATGGAGAAGCAAAGGGAATCCGCAAGAGCGGTCAAATGTCGCTCCCCAGCAGTGTGGGTGCATCGTTTCAGGTGCCAGGAGCAGCTAGCAGAGAGGAAAATCACTGGAGGGGAGGGCTGGGGATGCCCCAGCCAGTGGCTTCTACCCAGCTGCTAGTCCTGGCTGGGCTGGGGAGGACAGGACTTCCTCTTCCCCTGCAAGGAATGGCCACGCTAGGTCAGATCCACCCCCAGAAACCTCTCTGGCTGCAGGAAGCTCCACACCTCTCCACTTCCTGCCTCCATCGCTCCTCAGCTGTGGGAGGAGGGCTCACTGCACAGGGAGCTGCTCCCCCATCCGCCCAACCCCCTGTGGATCTGGAAGCACCTCATATCCAGATTGCCCCACCAAACCTCACCCCTTGCACCCAGAACCTCCTCCACTGAGCCCCTTGCACCTTAAACCCACACCCCGACAAGCCTCACCCTCTGCATCCAGAGTCCCCCTGCACCCTGACCCCCACCTTCCTGCCTCCGGACCCCACCCCTGCACCCAGACCGCCACCCCACTTGCACATGGAGCACTCCGACAAGCCCCCCACACCCAGACCCCACCCCACTGAGCCACAGCAAGCCAGCACCCAGACCCGCACCCCATGAAGCCAGCACCCACTCCCACCACTGAGCCCTCCACACCAAGACCCCCCAGCAATGAGCCCCAACTATCTTCACCTGGACTCCCTGCAGAGTTCCAGTACCTCTGCACCCAGTACCCCCCGTACAAGCCCGTTCATCTAGATCCTCCACACCCAGGCCCCTCCCAAGCTGCCTGGACCCAGACTGGTCCACACAGAACCCTATCACCCCACACCTGGATCGCCTCACACTAAGCCCCCTCCACACTGCTGGGCTGAGCCTGCCTGCCTACATCTAGTGTGCTTGGCATGGAGGGGCAGGGCCCTGGGGTGTTTCTGGGGCAGGTCTGGCCCATGCCCTGTGTCAGCGTTGGGTGCAGCCTCACCACCGAATCTGTGTCTGGAGGGGTGGGCTGCAGGGTGATCTCCCACCTCTGTGCCTGTGCTCCCATTGCCAGGCTGAAGCCTCCACATTTATTTATTGACAAATAAGATTTGCAAAATTTTAAAATATTGTGTGCAGAATTTTTAATTGTTTTGTGCAGAATGCCCTCAGGAGTAATGACAGAATGCACAAATGCTAGTATGTGGGAAATGGCACATGGTGGGAAAAATGAATTGCTAAATTGTGGCAATTAGGGGGACGGCATTTATAATTTCCAAAAGCACTTGTATAAGCTGAATGTATTGTATTGAGCTCTCTCTGCTCCGGTGCTATTGGTACGTAGTACCAGTCACTTTGGATGACTCAAAGCAGCAGCCAACAAGCCCTAACTCCTCCCTTACTCTCTGTCACAAAGGTTATCTAGCAATTATCTTGTAGCTTGTGTTCCCCTGTGCTGCTGATTCCTTCATTGGTCAGCCCCATCAGTATCTCTGCCTTATGCTGCATGCCTGTTGGACTAAATTTGGGTATTATTTCTGCTCTGAGCTGGGCCCACTTCCTGCTTCCTCATTAATATATGTGGATGATAGAGCTCCAGCACATAACTGGTAGATCCCTTCTGAATGGGAACCACATGGCTGCATTTCATGGTGAATATTCTCTCTGACTGTGATAGTCTTCTCACCTGCCCTAAAAGCATCTGATAGGATCCTGAGGTACTTTACAAACAAACTGAGATGCACACTATTCAGGGAGCACTTCACCCACCAAAGGCTACCACCTCTGGGGTGAAAAGCCACAGTGTTAACAGAAGTAAGTCACAAGAGCATCTGTGTCGCTTTCTTGGGATGAGCCAAGAGAGAGCACTTGATGGCAACAGGAAGATTATTTTTCAGTGGTCTAGTGTATAAGATTCCTGAGCCCATCTCAACAGAACTAAGCCCCATATCCTCAAAAGTATTTCAGGCACCCAATTCACATAGAAATCAATGGGAATTAGGTACCTAAAATACCTTTGAGGATTGGTTCGAAGTCACGATTATCCATAGGGATCTGCAGCCATACCGGCTTGTGCTATGATGGTACTGTCTGAGCTCACAGGTTACCTGGGCTGTGCTGAGGCAGTCCTTAGATGGCAAACCATTGATGGTAGGTGCTTTAGGGTGCACCCTGCCCACTCAGGACTGCTTATTTCTTTTTAAAGTGTATTTACTTTTGATTAGACATAAATCAGAACCAAAATCTCAGGTTCAAACACTCCCAAACGGAGGGTTATAGAAATCTGGATCCAAATTCCATGGCTTGGCCCCATCTCTAAGCCTTTAATAGCACTCAGATACTACAGTGATAGGTATCAGAGGGGTAACCGTGTTAGTCTGGATCTGTAAAAAGCAACCGAGTCCTGTGGCACCTTTAAGACTAACAGATGTATTGGAGCATAAGCTTTCGTGGGTGAATGCCCACTTCGTCGGATGCATGTCGTGGGCATTCACCCACGAAAGCTTATGCTCCAATACATCTGTTAGCCTTAAAGGTGCCAGAGGACTGTTGCTTTTTACAGTGATAGGTGTGATATAGAAACCAGAATAGAGTAGACCAGAATAAGATGAAAGAATATCAATAATGAAGGGAACAGCATTCTTGGACAGAATGATGCCGGAGGATCTGAGTAGCTCTCCAGCACCAAATACTCAGCGCAATTTATAGTACTGGGGCACATACTGCAGGAGATACCAAGACGAAGTGGGGAGAGGGAAAGAAACCACTTGGAAAATAAGACAGGGCAGGTCTGGAGGATTGTGACACCCTCAGTGTCATTGCTTCACACAACAGGGGAAGGTCAATGAGCAAACAGAAGCAAATACCATATCCTGCCATAGAGATTTCATCGACAGCACATGTAGTTAGTGCGCAGACAGAAAAAAGAAGGGAAAGAGACAGCAATGATTCCTAAATCGATGCCAATGCCTGAGCTCAGCCCTGATAGATACCACAGCACACTGCTCCCAACAGCTGAAATCAACATTGTTTCATAAATAACCAATAGTGTTACCCCAGTCAGAATCATGCAGAGCACAACCTCTGAGTTTCAGTCTTATATAAACAGACAGTG
Source organism: Trachemys scripta elegans (assembly GCF_013100865.1). Classification (NCBI taxonomy): domain Eukaryota; kingdom Metazoa; phylum Chordata; order Testudines; family Emydidae; genus Trachemys; species Trachemys scripta. The sequence goes on along the minus strand of NC_048310.1, from coordinate 39,913,818 downwards.
AGCAACAGCCGTCTACTTAATACAGGGATAGCGGCATTTACATGTGGGAAATTTCAGTCTGCAGTGGAATTGTACTGAAGTTTCAAATATAAAATAACCATTACGAAATTCATTCAGAGAGCAAAGAAAAAAGTCTAATTCTCTCTGGCTCAACTGGTTCTCCCGTCACTTGCAGTGTCTGCAGTAGTCACTGGCACAAGAGAGGAGAAAAGTCACCATACATCTATGTGGCATCAGAGTTGTCGCATTCTAAATATCTAAAAATAGGAGTGTAGTGAGGCGGTGTGGCTCCCCACCGCCCTGGAGTGGGAAGAGCCCATCCGGAGGCTGGAGTGGGCGGAGCTAGGGAGCTCAGAGCCCACCCCTCAGAGAGTCAGGCGGCGACCCGCAAGTATAAAGTCTCGCCCTCAGAACTCAGTAAAGCCCGAGCCACGGGAGAGGCCAGACGCCTCCAGCCTAGCTCGTGACTGAGAAAACTCCGTGGCCCAAGGTGGTCACCAGGACTGGCCGGGCCTGCTCTGCGCCTGCTACCCGGAGGAGTTGCCGGGCCTGCCGCTTGCCTACTACCCAGAGGAACCCATGGTACTGGACCCCCCAGAGGACAACACCCTGACCCAGATATGACCCGAGGGGGAGGTAGGAAGTAGCCCGGGGCAGCCGACCCTAGTCTGGCTGCTGCACTGCCAGAGCCCGTGTCAGTGTGTTGCGACCAGGATCCCCACTGACAGCAGCGGGTCTTCTGCCACTGCTAGGGCCCCGGGCTGGGACGCAGTGGAGTGGGAGGGCCTGTGTCCCCCCTGCCACCCAACCCGTGGGTGGCCGTCTCCCCTTCTCCCAGGCCTGAGGAGGCTTGGGCCTATTGCTATTGCTCAGCCCTGCCTGAGGGCCGGAGCCTTTGACTCTTTGCTGCCCTGCCCTGCCCCAGGGCCTGGGCTCCCAACCGTTTGTACTTACTGCTCAGCCCTGCCTGAGGGCCTGAGCTCCTGACCCAGTGTTGCCCTGCCCTGACCCAGGGCCTGGGCTTACAGTATTAGTTCCTGTTACAGCAAGGGCTGCCGAGGGAGACCCCCGCAGCCAGACTAATTCCCCAACATCAACTGTGTGTAGTGCGCCGGTGTGGCTCCCCGCCGCCCCGCAGAGGGTCGAACCCCAGCGAACCCTTGTACAAGGAGAAGGAGAGAACAGCAGCACAGTCACTGCCACCAGCTAACTGCAGACCACGGGGGATGTGGGTATCTTGCAATGTTCTGTACTGGAGACTCCCATTACAACTGCTGGTATAGGATGATGCCCTCAGTTGTCTGATTCTATCCTGTATGGGACTTGCAGCACTTTTAATCCAAGCTGTGCGTTTTCTACAACCCCCAAATCTTTTGTACTAATTACATCACACTCCCCATTCAATGGTCTGCTTACTACTCAACCATGTGAAAGCATGACGTGAGCCACACATCTAGGTGGGAGAAATGCAGTGCCCATCAGTGCCAAGCTCTCAGCCCTGAATAAACAAGTAACACATTCAAAGTCGCCCTCAAATTACACCCCCCTGTGATGTTGCACTCCATAGGTTTTATGGAAATATGCTTATGAGTGTGAATATGATGTAACTGGAATATGCTTTATGCAAAAGGTCTCTTGTAAGATATCATTACAAAGGTTATAACCTACTGAATATATTCCTCCTATTTGTATGCATGTATCATTCTTGTATCTGAAGCTAGAAATATGAAGTATAACTGAGATCCTACTGTAATTATGCAAAGTGTGAGCCATTAGTGGTGGTTTAGAATCTTGATGGCTCCCACTGACTAGGACAATTGGTTATAAATGGTTTATTTACCTGCAAACCTTCCAGGAAGAATGGAGAGTAGGAGTCTTACAGTGACATGTGATCATGTCACATGATACTGCAATCCATCTTCATCTTTGTACTTTTCCATTGATGAGGCAGGGGTGGGGACAAGCACAAACAAAATATTCCTGCCTTGTGCCAAAGCTATAAAAAGGTGTGGAGCAGGACCAAGGGGGCTGCCAGTCATGAGAAAACCCCTGCTTACCACCTGAGATGTCTGCTGGATCTAAGACTGTACCAGGGGAAAGGATTGGGCCCAGACTAGGAAGGAGTCTAGTCTGTGAAAGAAGCTTATTGGAACATCTCTGAGGGTGAGATATTACCTGTAATCAGTTTCATAATGTATTAGGCTTAGACTTGCATGTTTTGTTTTATTTTGCTTTGTGACTTACTTTGTTCTGTCTGTTATTACTTGAAACCACTTAAATCCTACTTTTTATACATAATAAAATCACTTTTGTTTGTTAATAAACCCAGAGTAAGTGATTAATACCTGGGGGAGCAAACAGCTGTGCATAGCTCTCTATCCGTGTTATAAATTTATTTATTTACCCTGTATAAGCTTTATATAGAGTAAAACGGATTTACTTGGGGTTTGGATCCCATTGGGAACTGGGTGCTGGAGACAGGTAACCTGCTAAGCTGTTTTCAGTTAAGGCTGCAGCTTTGGGAGCGTGGACCTGACCTTGGGTCTGTGTTTGCAGCAGCCTAGTGTGTCTGGCTCAAAAAGACAGGGTTCTGGAAGTCCCAAGCTAGCAGGGAAAACAGGCTCAGAGGTAATTTCAGCACATCAGGTGACAGTCCCAAGGGGATCTCTGTGACTGAACCCGTCACACCTCCCACTGAATCATTCTGAAGATTTTGATCTCTTTTGCACAGTTGTGCTGAACCCGATGGAATTACCCCAGGTTTGCACAAGTGTAGCTGAGATCGGAATCTGGCCCTCAGTACCTAGAGAGTGAGCGGACCGCAAACTTCAGTTATAGTGCTGGACACTCAAACAGAAGGGGAGCAGTGATAAGTCTACATGGCACATGCACGCCATAAATCCCAGTTATTCCGAGAGCAGCAAAGCACTGAGAGGAAGGAGGTGCGGAATACTGCAAACTGATCTGCGTTAAGAAGATGAACCCAAACAGAGAGGGAGGCTTGCAAAGACACTGAGAAACAGCAAATAACCCTCCCCTCTCCTCCCAATATTGAGCTCTCTGCGTTTAGGTCTTAAGATAAGCTCGGCAGTGACACAGATTTACTTGCTCCTGGCTCTGGTTCCTTTTTGAGCACTCATATTTTATTTATTTTTAATCTTCTTTGGGGAGCCTGGTATCAAAGCTGCAATAGACTTGCGCTCTGCCCATATGTTCTGTTTGATGACATCTTCTCAAGTTCCCTAATATCTGTCCACAAGTTCAGAGACACTCATAAGCCACTCACAAGTACAGAGACACTTGTTCTTTTCTCTTGACATTCATGATATTCAGACTGGCACATCAGAAGAAAAGGTCAATTGAAGCCCAGAGCCTTAGTTACATGAAGCTCCATCTATAGGAAATGAAAGACCATTTTTCTATCATACCAATCTGTCAAACTTGTCTCTCCTGTCAATGGAGGAACAACACCGCTAAAGAAGGTATTCTGTTGTCAGATTTATTCCAGGATTTCTACCTGCATTCATTTGCCCATATCCCACTCATTACTAGTATTATTTATACAGCATTGCACATGTCCACGGGGTAGCTTACAGTCCAAATAAGACATAACAGAGCAAGTAATAACAAATAACAGCAGTGATGTGGGGAAAGGGTGAGAAGGATTTAATGCCCTTATCATTTATCTCAGGCTCTCCCGTATCAGAGTCCTTTCCCCATGAAGTCATTCTGTGGATTCCAATGTATATTACTGCTGCTTGTGTTAATATTTTTCTATTCATTGGCTGTCAGTCCATTACTGTTGCATTTTTGCCTTGTCTTGTTTTTCATTGCATATATATTTTCTCTTTTTTTCCTTAAGAAAATTAAAAAGGAACAAAGGATGCATGCCAGCATCAAGGCTGAAATGTGGATTGCAGGGCCTTGTAATGTGGCACACCAGGTTATGGGGGGAGAGCAAGGAGGATTACTGGAAGGTGTTCACACCACAGGAAGCCCCATCAGGGAGGGAAAAAAGATCCTATTTTGTAAAAAGGAATTGGCTGGGAAAATCCTAGCCGGAGAGGGAAGGCTGACATAGTTTGATCCTATATATTTAACACAGCAAACTTTGAACTGAAGTAAGAACTGGATCAGGCCCTTAGGTACTTTCCATTAAGAATGACCTCTAGCCAAGGGGTTCATGTTCTCTACAGATGTCAGCTCAGCAAAGGGAAGACGTTCTATGTATGGCATTCAGACACTGGTAAGACCACACACAGAGATGCAGAACCATTCTGCTGACTCACCTGGCAGCTAGATCTGGTGGTTCCTTTTAGCTCTAAATCAGGTGGTTAAAAAAGTAGTATCTCTCAGACAAGAGGGAACTAGATACTGGGGCAGAGGAGTCATGCAGGAATAAACCTCAGGAACAGCAGTGCTCTGGAGAAAGTTGAGGCTTGTTATTTAAGTTAACAAAGAAGGGAAACCTTAGGAACCAGGTAAGTTTGGAGACTATCCAGAGTGTGTGCTCTGTTAGAAGAAGGGAGGGAGCACTACCTGCTTAGAGGGATCTAACCAGTTATTTAAAAAGAAAGTCATGTACATCCTTTGAGTTTTGCTTCTTCAGTCTATAGAGGATTCCAAACAATGGGGGTGGGGGGGTTGTGGAGTTTGACATCCCCTTCTGAATACAAATCAGCCTTCTGTCCACAGTCCAGGGAAATTCATGAGAAACTTGACAAGAAATACAACACGAGATTTGAACCTGGACCCAGCCCCATCCTAACAAAGTTCAAGGTTCTAAGTATGGTTCTGGAGTTTTGTTTCAACCCAGTATTTTATTAGGGGTCTTCTGCAAAACCTGGATTCAGATCTGATCTAACTCAATGGTCAGGGATGTTTGAATCTGGGATTTTGCTTCAGGTCCACCTATAACTACACAGGTCCAGAACAATAAATGCCAGGCTCAATAACTCAGAGAGGCAGCTGGCCGAGCAAAGACAGAGAAGGCGACTGAGCTTTGGAACCCTGGGTAATAGTGCAGGAATGATTCGGCATGTGCTGCTTATCTGCTGCTCTGTTCAGAGTGGTAATAGAGAAGCAAGAGGGAAGGAGAAGAAAAATAAAAATAAAAGGCACAAATGAATTAAAAGAAGAAAAATCTGATTGCAGGATCCTGTCCATCCAAAGGAAATAAAAATAAAGACACAATCTTCTCTCCCAGCCAAAATGGACATGTTAATCTCCATGAGACTCAAAATATGCCAGTGGTTGGCAATGGGTGAATGGGTAGACAGATGGCTAAACTATACTGATTTCAATTCATGGAACCTGGTGTTTAACTACCACAATGTCAGGCCGAGTTAGCACCATGTGATTTTTTAGACTGTACAATACCCAATAGTGTTTAATGCAGAATAGAAATATCTGAGACGATGCTCTGAGACTGGCCACTTAATGAGGAATTTGAGGTGTTAGCTCAGAGATGCATTTGGGGCCCCAATTCTGCCATGGAGAGTCACGTAGTGTCTGCTGAGTGAGGCACAGAGAGTACATTGCTGCTTAATTAACACGCAGAGCAGAATAGAGAATGAGCCACTCTTCTAAATTCCATCGCATTAACAAGCAAGAAAAGGAAAAAGCCAGAGCCCATTGGAGCATAGGGCCCCATCCTGCCAGGTGCCCAGATCCCTCAACTGCCTGTGGAGTGAATAGGAGCTGAATGCACCCCGCACCCAGCAGGAGGCGCTCTGCACATCACAGGCTCAGACTCAATGGAACAGGATTTAAAGGGACACGGGTCATTAAAACCTGGAAGCGGATTTGGGCCTTGTGTTTCCAAAAATGCAATGATATTTAAAACATAACAACAGCTACCTAGGCACTCAGCCAGCGAATGGTCACAGATTAAATTAATTCCATGCTGGCTTCACAGTAATGTGCTTACCTCACTTACCTTACTCTAAAATGTATAACCACTGTTCAATAACCAACATTAGAGTCTCTCTTTAGCTTGTAATTAAACATTAATCTAATTTGCCTGGAGATGACTGGAGCCACCAAGCTTTGCTATAACAGCCCATGCCTTTCCCCAGCCCACCGTATTCCACCTGCTTTCCCTGCCTCTTCTCACTCTTCTCTATCCTGGAATCCTTGCTAGCCTGATTCTGCAAGGGGCATAAACTTCAATGGCTGAGTTTTCTCCCCAAACTCTCCAAGTATCAATATCTGATCTCCTCTACTTCCCAAAAGGTCCCTCCTGTGGGCCAGACCCCAGTTTCCTAAGTGAAATTGTTTACTGATGGTCTATGTTATTCAGAATGGCAGCACATCAATACCCAGCAGTTAAGTTTGTTAGGTTTCCTGGGGCATTCAGCTGGCTAAAGAAGGAGCCTCTCCACCCCCCCCCCCCAAGGATACTTGAAGGAGACTGAAACAAAGGACAGTAACTACAGGGGGTGTGAGTGATTGCTGGACCCAGGCTAAAAGGAGATTAGCCTGTAAAAGGGAGCACTCTGGAACTGATACTGGTGTGCAATCTGACCGTCACTAAGGTATGTCTACACTGCAGCTTGGAGCCAGCAATGCCCCTCTGCTATGTACATTGGCCAAACTGGACAGTCACTATGCAAGAGGATAAATGGACACAAGTCAGATATCAGGAATGGCAATATACAAAAACCTGTAGGAGAACACTTCAACCTCCCTGGCCACACAATAGCAGATGTAAAGGTAGCCATCTTACAGCAAAAAAACTTCAGGACCAGACTCCAAAGAGAAACTGCTGAGCTCCAGTTCATTTGCAAATTTGACACCATCAGATCAGGATTGAACAAAGACTGTGAATGGCTATCCAACTACAGAAGCAGTTTCTCCTCCCTTGGTGTTCACACCTCAACTGCCAGCAGAGCACCTCACCCTCCCTGATTGAACTAACCTCGTTATCTCCACACTGATTTATACCTGCCTCTGGAGATTTCCATTACTTGCATCTGAAGAAGTGAGATTCTTACCCACGAAAGCTTATGCTCCCAATACTTCTGTTAGTCTTAAAGGTGCCACAGGACCCTCTGTGACATTTACTACTGTAATTAGAATAACTGCCCAAACCCTACTTTTGTATTGTGCTGAGCTGGGGAGAGCTGCTGGGCACGTATTTACAGAAGTGCTCTGATGGTTATACTGCAAGATTGGATCAACCCATTTTCCTTGGCTTGGGGACCCTCAAAACAAAGCTGAGCAGTTCTGATTCCCTAAGGACATTCAGGCAGACAACACTGATAGCTGACCAGAGAACATTTATGGCTGAGCTACAGAACTCACTATTCCTTTACAGGTTGTTTTGAACAACAGTTCAGTGCATGTGATAAGCACTTTAATAGGTTAGAAAAAAAGCCCTACTAGGGGCAGAATCCGACACTGGGCCAGGAGGCCTGATAAAGCCCTCCACACCACCTTACACCCCCACCAGGGCTGCACCAGGGTTGGCAGTGGAGCAGAGGGGCAGTAGTTTGGGCCACTGCACTGTCATGAACAGGCTGGTGGCATGGGCAGAACTATGGGATATAGGGCTTTGTGAATCTATTGGCCCCATCACCTTCCACAAATGATATGAAAGGGCTTCAGTTGCGATTGAGTCCATCGATTAGACAAGCAGCTGCAAACTCCTCTGCCAACTCCTATCGTGGCCTTGGTTTAGCAGGATGGATATTGCCTCCCCAGCACAACCTCCCAACACCTCATCTGGCTTTCATGCAGCTAGCCTTGCCCAGTCAGACTGGCAGGTTGTCAGAGCAGAGACAGCGGGAACTATTTCCAAATGGAGGAAGTTGAAAGCAAATCAGTCCAATTCCAAGCAAAGAGTCTTGGGTTTCACGAAGGAACAAAACACTAACACGAGAAAGAGGAAAGCTCCAAGGATAATAGATAAGGCAATGCCACATCTACCTTATCTGGTTCTCATAGTTGTCCATCAGGAAGGACCAGTGGTACTTGACGAGAAGCGGGCTGCAGTTGGTCATTTTGATGTAACGTACAACCTCAGTGTCATTCAAGATGCAGCCAAAATCCAAATCCATAGTCTGGAAGTGGAGGTTTGGGAAGTGCACTTCACCCCGAAGGGTGACCTGGTCCTCATGAGGGTGTTCCAGATACCGGATAGTCAGGACCTCCTCTGCAACCCGGGTGTTCAAATCCTTTCTGTAGGAAGGGTCAAACCTGATGGAGAGATGCTGCTCCTCTCCGGTCTCTAGTGTCCTGGGCTGCATTGAGACAGACAGGGATTAATCACTGTTGGACTGAACTTTACCAGTCCAATGGTGTGAAATGCACAAACACACATTGACAATCCGTGAAAAAACCACGGGCATCTCAGCCCATCCATCTCTGAGCCTCATTATAGCATGCCTAAGTGTCTGGCAGATCAGCCCACAATGAGTCGCGTTTCAGACCTTCTCAGATTCACACACATTCCTCTGCATTGCATCAATCCAGCAGAAAGTTTTGCTGAATTTTGAACCCCTCAAAGTTTTGACTAACCAGTACATTGCTGGGTTCATGTTGAGACTAAAAAAAAAGTAAACAGTACAGAGAGAAAAAAAAGCCAATGGAAGAAATAAAGACAGCATATTGTGAACTGGCTGTGATTTGTGTGTCACTATTGCTCCTATATAAAACTGTGTAAAATAAGAACTGCTCCTCTGTGTCTCATAAGCCCTGTTCTGTTAATAGTTATAGAGCATCTCCTGCAACTGAAGTTCTAGGGGATGGTGCTTTTTGAGCAGGAGGTCTGAGGGTTAGCTCTGTTGTCACTATTAAGTGGCTACTGTTTGCAGCAAATTCGTAACCACGAAGTCCTAGATACGAGAAGTCATTCCCTTATCACTAATACACAGCACAGGATTCCCTATGTTCCTGGTTTTGTAAGTGAATATCCATTTGGGTGGGGGGAGGAAACATGAGTCAAGAAAAAGGGTCAGGAACTCAAACTAATTCTATCAACCCCAAAATTAGTCTGAGGTTTGCAAAACCTCAAGCTCCAATGGCTTTGCCCAACCCAAACCGAGGAGAAAATCTCCTGCCAGGAAACGATGTGGCAATTTCATGCAATACTGTGGCAAGTGTGATGAGTCAGCAGGCCTGATTCTGATCTCACCTGCACTGATTTTACTTCCGTGTAACTCCATTGCTCATCATTTACACAGGCGTGTCAGAACACGAGGTGGTTGGCTGGAGCAGGGGCTGGCTAGCGTGAAACAGGCATGGACTAGGGCAGGAGCCGGAGCAAGGGCAGTCTACCAGAACTACTAGGCAAGGGGAGTGCTCCTGGCCAGGTAGTGATATTGAGCAAACTGGAGCAACTGTCTCCCTTGAACAGCCTATACACCAGCCTTGGGATCATAGGCGCCAACTTCCTCTCTACCTGGGGGTGCTCAACCCCCCCCCCCCCTCCCCCCCCCCCCCCCCCCCCCCCCCACCCCTTCCCCCAAGCCCCACCCCGCCTCTTCCCACCCTCGCTCTGCCCCCAGCCCTGCCTCAACTCCACCCCTTCCCCCAAGTCCACACCCCACCCCACCTCTTTCTGTCCCCACCCCGCCTCTTCTCGCCCCTGCCCTGCCTCTTCCCCGCCCCTTTCCGCCCTCTCCCCCAAGTGTAACCCACACACTCCTGGGTGTGGTGCTCTGTCCCATCTAGTGGCACCAAAACCACTGAGACAGAGATAAATGAGTCTGCTCTACAGCCTTAACTAACAGCCACCTGGCTTTTAGCTCATGCAGTAGAGGCTCATGCCCTAAGCTCCAGCTGCTCCAGGTTCGATCCTGCCTGCCGATGACCAGGGTCGGTCGGTGCTACACAAGCACCAAAAGAAGGCATCACTCCGCTGCTCCTCAACCCTCCTAGGCTTCAGAACAGCTACCTTAGACCAGTGTATTTCAAAAACCCAGAAATGTGTGTGTCAGATGATCCAATAGTTTGCTTTGCTTTCAGATTTAACTCAGATCAACACGCTGATGATCATATAGAATTAATCTCAGTGCTACTCTTGGAAGCCTCTCTGTTCTTTGCTCCTCAGACACAAACACACCAAGGAGCCTTACATGAAACCTACAGTCTGCTTACCTGAGCCTCTGCAGGCAGCGTTTGCTGGTCTGTATCACAGAGGAAGAAGGGGGCTTGTAGGGACAGGAGAACGCTGAGTGGCAGGGAGGAGACGTTCTTTAAGATCAGAGGTTCATACTGCGAAGTCAGGACATCACTGGGGCGCTGTGTAGATGCAAAGCTATGTGAGAAAGGAAGAGAAACCCCGAGACAAGCACATGCCCACTAGGACTACTGTGCTGCAGGCAGGCAGCTGGGCCTGGAAGGGAGATTTCAATCCTCCGCCACAGCACAGCAGCTCATTTCTACAGCTTTTGTGGCATAAGCAAAGTCCAACATGCCCCATCAAGTCTGTGTGTGGACATGACAATGCTGGCTTTGTAGGGTGACACTAAAGCATTTTCTGAACGAAGCAGGGTATAGCGGTGTGTTTCTACAATGTCACAAGAAAAAATAAGGATAAGGAAATAAGGCACACAATTTTAAGTGAGAGTAATTAGCCATTGGAACAATTTACCAAGGGTCATGGTGATTTGATTTTAAAATCAAGATTGGATGTTTTTCTACAAGATCTGCGCTAGGAATTATTTTGGGAACGTTCTGTGGCCTGTGGTATTTAGGAGGTCAGACTAGATGATCACAGTGGTCCCTTTCTGGCCTTGGTATCTATTATTCTTTTTCTCATTTCTTCCTGGGTTCCCTTTCCCCAATTTTCAAAATGTTCCAATTTGAAATTTCATCAAAATTCAAAAACCATTATGACCAGCTGTATAACTGGTCAGAAATTGGGGAAACTTTTCAATGACAATTTTGTCAATTTCTCCCCTTCCCTCTCCCCCCCTTTTCTTTTTCTTATTTCAAAATTCTCACACACCCAAAATTGGCAAAGTTTGAAAAATTTCAACCAGCTCTATCACTATTAATACTTTCTAGCCCTTTTCTCCCTCAAATGCATTTACTTTACAAACCATAACATGTGAGGCTGGGAAGTATTACTATCCCCATTTTACAGATGGGGAAGTAGAGGCACAAAGAAGTGAAATGACTTGACCAAGATCATACAGGAAAGTGCAGTGGCAGAGTGGGGAACAGAACACAGGTCCCCTGACTCCAAGTCCTATACTTTAACTAATAGACAGTGAATCTTTCTCAGTCTAACTGCACAAAGGGCTTTTATTCACAGAGTAAATCCTGCCAACCTTACTGATCTGAGGCATCCCATTAAAGTCAATGGGGTTTCTTGCATGAGAAAGACAAGCAAGAAAGTCTTTGAATCTTTCCTAAATCAGATGCACAGAGAGCTCACATAGTGGGGTGGGGCAATGGTTTTACTGGCATTCATGTGTGATGATCTGGAACCCCGCTCGTGGCCTCAGCATTGCTATGGCACCATCCCACACGGAAGCTGATCAGTTCTTTATTTCTCAATACACTATCATGCGACTTGCCCAGGGGCCTTGGGAAGGTCACTTAACCGCTCTTGCGGTTTATCTACACTCCAGCGGGGAGGTGTAATTTCCAGCTCAAGCAGACACCCCCACCCTAGCTAGTGTGGTAAAAATAGAAGTGCAGCCGCCTTGGCTGGCCGCCCTAAGTATGATCCTGGCCAAGATGAAAAGTAGGTACTTGGGCAGCTAATCCCTCCCACTGCTTGCACCTTATCTACCCACAGGCATAGCGGGACGCTGAGGAATTAATTAATGCTTCTAAAGGAGATTGACCATGTAAAACACTATTAAAAGCGAAATCCCACTGAAGTCAATTGCAAAACTCCCATTGACTTCAATGGGGCCAGGATTTCACAGTCTTTGCACACGTTTGTACACACACACACACACACACACACACACAATATCCTTTCAAACAGCTATTTGGCTGACTATCTATTAAATGCCAGCAGTCAGCCTAATGCTTTACCTTCTCCACTCGGAAAGTGACCTCTTTGGAGGAGAGGTGCAGAATGGGTGCGATGAATTCACATGTGACGTCCACTTGCATTATCCGTTCCTTCCCAGACTGCTTCCCTATAATGGCATGGCAAATCAATCGTTCCTTCACTACCTGTGCAGGAAACAGTCACAGCTCATTGTCAGTGCGACACTAGCAGCAGTACTGAGATACATCTTGGCTGCTGGTACAAAGCCAATGGGTTCCATGTGCACGAACAGCAGCCTGTTACCTATTCTTGGCACTCACTGGGCACCATAGCCTATAGGAATAAAGATATATACATCTGTCTGTAACATTTCCTGTGTTTCTCTATACTGCACTCTGTTTTTTCAATACTAACATTTCCATAATACCATGTGTTCTGCAACTCCTGATGAAGACACTTCTGAGTTAGGTGCTACCTATGACCATAATAACTAAAGCATCAAATTAATATTTTTATGATCTATCCCTTTGCCAAGCACAAAACTTTTATAAAACTGGAGGGAATCATTTTTTAAAAAATAGGTGCTATATTAAGGAAAATAGATAAAGGAATCCTGATGCCAGCAAACCTGCCCTCAAAACCATCACAAAAATTATAGGCAGAAAGGACCCTATAATCCAGTCAGCTCTTTTCCTTGTCAAAGCAAGATTCTTTCCTCCTCTATGTTTCTGTTTGTCTGATCCAGTTTTAAAAGTCCTCTGCGTTGGGGCTTGCAACACATTCCTTGGGAGTCAACTGGCCAACCCCACAATTCTCACGTCAGGAGATTTTTCTGAGTCACCTTACACAAGAACATAAGAACGGTCATACTGGGTCAGACCAAAGGTCCATCTAGCTTAGTATCCTGTCTTCCAACAGTGGCCAATGCCAGGTACCCCAGAGGGAATGAACAGAACAGGTAATCATCAAGTGATTCATCCCCTGTCGCCCATTCCCAGCTTCTGGCAAACAGAGGCTAGGGACACCATTCCTGCCCATCCTGGTTGATAGCCATTCATCCATGAACTAATCTAGTTCTTGTTTGAGCCCTGTTATAGTCTGGCCTTCACAACATCCTCTGGCAAAGAGTTCCAGAAACTGACTGTGTGTTGTGTGAAAAAATACTCTTTTGTTGGTTTTAAACCTGCTGCATATTAATTTCATTTGGTGAGCCATAGTTCTTGTGTTATGAGAAGGAGTAAATAACATTTCCTTATTTACTTTCTCCAAACCTGTCATGATTGTATAGCCCTCTATCATATCCCCCCTTAGCCTTCTCTTTTCTAAGCTGAAAATTCCCAGTCTTATTAATCTCTCCTCATACGGAAGCCGTTCCAGACCCCTAATCATTTTTGTTGCCCTTTTCTGAATCTTTTCCAATTCCAATATATCTTTGAGATGGGGCGACCACATTTGCATGCAGTATTCAAGATATGGGTGTACCATGGATTTATATAGAGGCAACACGATATTTTCTGTCTTATTATCTATCCCTTTCTTAATGATTCCCAACATTCTGTTCACTTTTTTTAATGGATGTTTTCACAGACTTATCCACAATGACTCCAAGATCTTTCTTGAATGGTAAAAGCTAATTTAGACCCCAGCATTTTATATGTATAGTTGGGATTATGTTTTCCAATGTGCGTTACTTTGCATTTATCAACATTGAATTTCATCTGCCATTTTGTTCCCCAGTCACGCAGCTTTGAGAGATCCTTTTGTAACTCTTCACAGTCTGCCTGGGACTTATCTTGAGTAGTTTTGTATCATCTGCAAATCTTCAATTTCATCCCATTACTCCTAAGCTATCCCCTATGGTGCTATAACAACACTTTTCCTCCTTCCCTGGAGTTTGGCGCCCTCCCGGTACTTGCTAAAGTTGTCACATAACCAAGCTACGTACTCAGAGCTCTTCTCAGTCTTGAGGTGAGGCCTGCAGAGCTGCCAGGCAGTGAACACCTACATGCTGCCACCGAGCAGCATCTATAACCAGCTCATGCTCCACTACCCAGGCCTGCTGCAGGCACAGACCACAGAAAGTCCTGCCTCAAGGGGTCTGAGAGGCAGCAGCCTCATGACTCCTGATTGGCTCCCCACCCTAGGTAAACCCAAGGGATGGTCCACGAAGTGTCTAGGCAACAGCGTGGATCTCCTGCAGCTGCCATGATCATTCCCGTTCTTGAATTCCTGTCTTTGACCTTGGCTTGATTTGGATCTCGCCTCCTGACCTGGACACTGACCCCAGCCTGGAATTTGACCATGAACTCCTCTGCTACTCCCAGCCCCAGGTTTCACCTGGCTCTGATCCTTGGTCCCAACTGCCCTTGTCAGGATCCAGACAGCAAGTCAGTCCCTCTAGCCTCTTGATCGTTTGATTCTCTTCTTTAGGCCCAATCCAATGTGTCAACATCTATCAGGTAATGAGGTGCCCATAACTAAATAGGATACCCCAGTAGCAGTCCTAACAGAACCGTACAGCAACCAGAATCTCTGCTGCCTGGAAAAAGCCATGCAGAAGTGTGAAAACTGGGTTTTCTTCTGCCACCAGTTGGGACGGACAGGGTCTCCCCCTGCGACACAGCACAAGATTTCCACCCCACTAAGCTCATAGACCATTGGGGATCTGCCAGAGGGAAGGGCAACCACATTGCTATACTATCTATTCCCTTGGCATGCAATAGCCCAGGAGGGAACAGAAAACTTCCTCCGAGAGGGTCAGCTAGCTGGTGAGTACTCCAGAAACACCTCTCCCCCGGAGCATTCCACAGCACTGACATCAGGGACAACCCAAGCTAAGAAACATTCCCTCTGAATTACTATGCACAGCTATGGCCTGCAGTTCTGAAGCAGGAGAATCCAGAACAGCTTGACTGGCAACCCCCTCTTCTCCCTCCCTGCCTGTTAAACCAGAACCCTGCAGAAGGACTTCCATTGGGCAAGGGGAGGAGAGGAGCAAGCTTCACTCCCACTTCTGAGTCCTCCCCAAGCCTCAAACCAATGGTGCAAGGCTCCCTTTCACTCAAGGAAGGAAAGGGGAGTGTGGGGTCAGTGGAAAGGGATGATTAGGTCCCTGTGCTGTAATGTGCATACACACAGCCCTGAACTTTGTTGTCCATTATCACATCTAAGTCTCTTTCAGCATTCCCGGTTTCCCCCCCGTTAGCCGGTTGGAGCCTGGGTTTAGTGCCTTTCACAGCATGCTGCAGTGCTATACTTGATGTCCCATGCTGTCCCTGGGACAGAAGGGCAGGGCATACTGGGATGGAAAATATTGATGAGAAACGAGCTGTCAAATATAATGATCTGTGGGAACAGCCTCTTAGAGTGGAAGATATCACTCTGCGTTCTTTAAAAACAATGCATTAGGTCTAACGTTTCCCGACAGGACACAGCATGTTAAATGGACATTTTTAAAATTTCTTTATAAATATAAGTAATGCCTGTGTTCGAGGTGACTGGCCCCGTTACATAGCTGTGTTTTGGATTATTCCCCTCTCCCATTATATTACCTTGCATTTTTCTAATTACTTTCTGGCTGTGATCCTAATCTCTCCAGACACTTCAATATTATTTCTTCAGACTTCCCTTCTGCCTCAGCACATGACTCCCTGTAACTTGTTGCTTGCCCCAGAAGTCAGCTGGTATTTTTGGCATCTGAATGTTAGGTTTATGGTAGCTATAGTAACAAGAAAAGCCTTAGCGACTAATAGTGCCCAAGCAAGAAAAGCAACTGGTGCTACCATGGTAACTTGTGGCATTACAGCAATTCTTGAAAGAAATTGATCATTTTCTAAGATAAATGTCAAGGGACCAGCCTAAGAAATACCAGTGGCAACAATCTAATTGAAACGCTGCAGCTCTTGCAGTCCTTTACCTTAGGGGTGTCAGAGGAGCCTTCCAGCATCACATCCATGGTCTTGCCTGGGATCAGCTCCATCCTTAATGGTCGAAGCTTAAACACCGGAGAGGGGGTCTCTGGTTTCTGGGGGGAGTTCTTGCCCTTGGCATTACCGATAGCAGGGAAATGGTTACGCTGGCGAAATGGAGGGAAACCTTCTGTCATCCAGTAGAGCTGATGGGTTCGTCGTCCACGATTGGTTATCTTGAAGCGATAGCAGCAGGGATCCAGACTAGAAGAACAGCAGAATAGAGGCAGATGGAAAAGGTTACTGATGGTGGGGTGTCTCTATTGAGAGAGCAAAAGGTCATTTATTTAACTGGGAAGCTACTAGAGAAATGTATAAAACATTCAATTTGCCAATACCGGGGGGAGGGAGGAGGGATGAAGAGGTGATCACTAGCAGCCAGCACAGATTTACCAAGAACAAATCATGCCAAACCAGCATGATACCATCATACCTTCTTTGACAGGGTAACTGATTTGGTGGATAGGAGGAATGTGGTAGACATAATATACCTGGACTTCAGCAAGGCTTTTAACACAGTCCCACGTGACATTCTGATAAGTCAGCTGGAGAAATGCGGGTTTGGCGGAACTCCCATTAAGTGGATACAGAATTGATTAAACAACCACAAACAAAGAGAAACTATTAATGGAATGATGTCAGTTTGGAGGGAGGTCTCAAGTGGGGTTCCACAGGGATCTGTTCTGGGTCCGGTGTTATTTAACATCTGTGTCAATGACCAGGATGTAAGAATAAAGCGCATACTGATCAAATGTGCAGATGACACAAAGCTTGGGAAGGAGTGGGGGGGAGACTGCCAACACTTTGGAGGATAAAGCTAAAATTCAGAGGGATCTTAATAAATTGGAGAACTGGGCTAAAGACAAAAACATGAAATTCAACAAAGACAAATGTAAGATGCTACACTAGGGAAGAAAAACCAAATGCATGAATACAGAATGGGGGAGAACTGGCTTGGCAGCAGCGCTGCTGAGAAAGATCTGGGAGTTGTGGTGGATCCCAACCTCAACATGAATCAGCAATGTGATGTTGTGGCAAAAAAAGAAATGCAATTTTGGTTGCATTAATAGAGGCATAGCATGGGAGTGATAGTACCGCTCTACTCAGCACTGGTTAGGCCTCAGCTGGAGTACTGTGTCCAGTTTTGGTCACCAATGCATAGAAAGGATCCAGAGGTGAGCGACAAAGATGCTCAAAGGACTGGAATGCAAGTCATATGAGCAAAGGCTGAAGGAACAGGGTAGGTTTACTTTGGAAAAGAGGAGATTAAGAAGGGACATGATAGCAGTCTTCAAATATTGAAAGACTGCCATAAAAAGATGGAGAAACATTGTTCTCTCTTGCCCCAGAAAGCAGGACAAGAGTCAATGGGTTCAAACTACAGCACAGCAGATTTAGATTAACTCTCAGGAAAAGCTTCCTATCTGTAAAAACAGTAGGCCAATGGAACAGACGCCTAGGGAGGTTGTGGAAGCTTCTTCACTGGAGGTTTTCAAAAGGTTAGTTTAGACCCAACAAATCTTGCATCTTGCCAAGGGGTTAGACTAGATGACCCTTGTTGTCCCTTCTAACCCTATGATTCTATGATTGCTGGAACGCAGCTATTCAACTGCACCCACAGCATTAACACTAACTCTTAACAGAATGCTATGTTGTGACATCCCAAGAGACTTGTGTGGCTTGAAGCGATGGCTAACACAATATATTTTTTAAAGAGCCACTCTGTGCCAAATGGCCCTCAGTTTACGGAGCGCCTCCTAACAAGCTGCAATAAAGAATCAGGGCCAGCTCCAGGCACCAGCGCAGGAAGGGGCGGCACGTCCGCGTCTTCGGTGTCAATTCGGCAGCGGGTCCCTCGGTCCCTCTCAGAGGGAAGGACCGGCTGCCGAATTGCCGCCGAAGAATGAAGCGGAGCAGTAGAGCTGCCGCCGAAGTGCCGCCGATCGCGGCTTTAGCTTTTTTTTTCCCCCCTTCGCCACTTGGGGCGGCAAAAAAGCTGGAGCTGGCCCTGTAAAGAATGAAACAGAAAGGACCAAATCTCAGCATTTGCAGTAATTATGCTTCTCCTTCTCTCTCTTTAATATCCTCTACGTATCTGTGCAAAGCTAGTCCCCAGAGTCCCACAAAGTGAGCTGGTTTAAACTGGCCATGGCAGGAGAGGCAAACAAGTACCCAGCCCTGTTGTCTGTTACAACTTCCCTTCAGTGCAGCCGCTGAGCACAGGTGGTGGCTCGGGCTAGGCACAGGAGTACAATCCTGCCTGCCCCCTGATATGAGCAGCTAGCTCGAGCCACTGTGGCCAGACTGCTGTTTTCAGCACGCTAGATCAATCAGATTGTAGACACCTCCCAGCTGCAGTGTAGCTACATAAAGATCCATCTACATTTTACAAAATAAACCTTGGAGGACTGGAGGGGAGATATTGAGCCTTTCCCAACATGACCCTGAAAGGACCGAATCCTGTCTGTGATTCCTCTCATTAAGATCTCTGCACTGCCAAGCCAATGGAGCTTGACAAACCCCCAGGCCTCCCTGTGGGAACTGGCTGAGATAACTGGATTCATGCACGACCTCCAGGGATTTCAGACTAAAGGAAAGAAAGGGCACTGGGTGGCCTGCATCCTGCAACTCCATTTCCTAGAGAAGCTAAAGCTTTTTTTGCTGCTAAAGAGATCCTCTTTCATTGCAATGAGAAAACACAGTGTGCATCTGTATTTGAACATCTGGGTAGACTGTCACCCTTTTCTTCAACTGCTACAGATTAATGGCCTGCTCCAGATAGGAGCGGAGTGCCTTTAACTTCTACCCCACCAGGAGGTGCTCACCACCTAGCAGGATTGGGCTCTAAGGCTCTGTTCTCATTGAAGAGATTCTGAGAAGACGGTGGTAAGCGTGCTACAAGAACTAGACAGAGTCAATAGTTTCCCCATTAGCTACAGTGAGCACAGGGCCGGGCCCTGTCTGCTGTTAGACTGGAGTGACATCAGGGGCTAAATAACAAGAGCTAACATGAAATGAATAGTCAATGAGACAGAAACATCAAGTGTAAGGTAGTAATTATTTCACTGGATACTAATATAAGCATGACTGGCAGACGAATTGTTCATGGCACAGTTACTGTCTTGTTTTGGAGGTAAAGAATATGCAGCCAATGAAAAGTGAGTATAACATACCTGGCTAAATACAAAAACAGAATTTACACCATATTCCAAATTAGTCTGTGAAAGAAAATGTTAAAAATGCATTTGAAGCGTACAATGGCTGTGTGAAATATGCCATCTCGTGCAATGCGCAATGACAGATCTGAACTTTAAATCAAGTTCTGTACAGATGCCTTATTTCTGGTTCAGTAAAGGCCAAATTCATCTTAGTATCTATGCCCCACTTCACTTTATTTAGTTGCAGTTTTGCAGCTAGTTGCAATGGTGGCTTAACCGCAGGAAGATGCTGCAGGATAGGAGGAGAAAGACGGTCAGAAGAACATGAATTGAGTAATGCTGCCAATATCTTATCACTATGCATCCAATCTGGCCTTCAGGACATGTCTGATCAACCATCAGGAATAGCCATGGAAACAGTGGTGGACAAACCCAAGCCTTTATGGAGCTTTTAGTTAAGGCCGCAAGTTTGTCACGGAAGTCACGGATTCCACGACTTTGCGTGACCTCCATGATTTCTGCAGCGACCGCTACACCTGGCCCTGCAGCAGCGCAGGCAGCCTCTGGGCCAGTTGCACCAGCCGCTGCTGGGGAAGTCTCAGGCCACCGCGCCCCCTTCCCCCAGAAGCAGCAGGAGTTTGGGTGTGGGAGGGGGCAGGGGGTTGGGGCAATGGACAGGGTGAGGCAGGCTCTGGGCAGCGCTTACCTCAGGGAGCTCCCCCGAAGCAGCAATATACCCCTTGCTTAGCTCCTAGGCAGAGGCGTGGCCAGGTAGCTCTGCGTGCTGCCTCTGCTTGCAGGCACCACCCCCCACAGCTCCCATTGGCAGTGGTTCCTGGCTAAGGGGAGCTGCAGAGCCGGCGGTCTGGGCAGAGGCAGCACACAGAGCTGCCTGGCCATGTCTCTGCCTAAGAGCTGAGCGAGGGGGATGTCGCTGCTTTCGGGGAGGCACGGAGCCAGGTAGGGAGCCTGCCAGTCCCGCCAGCACCAGTGGGGGTCCCGGGCTGCGCTAGGATTGCCAGGCATCTGGTTTTCAACCAGACTGCCCGATCGAAAAGGGACCCTGGTAGCTCTGGTCAGCACTGTTAAATGTCCGGTTGGTGGCACAGCGGGGCTAAGGCAGGCTCCCTGCCTGCCCTGGCTGCGTGCAGCTCCCAGAAGCGGCTAGCATGTCCGGCCCCTAGATGCAGGGACGACCAGGGAAGCTCCACGTGCTGGCTCTGCCCCCAGCACCGGCTTTGCAGCTCCCATTGGCTGGGAACCATGGCCAATGGGAGCTGGGAACCATGGCCAATGGGAGCTGTGTGGGTGGCGCCTGCAGGCACAGGCAGCATGCACCACACAGAGCCTCCTGGCTGTGCCTCCACATAGGGGCCAGACAAGCCAGCCACTTTCGAGAGCAGCGCGGAGCCAGGGACTGCCTGAGGTAAACGCTGCCCGTCTGGAGTCCGCACCCCAAACAACCTGCCCGAGGTCGGAACCTACCCCCGCACCCTAACTCCCTCCCAGACCCCGCACCCCACCCCCTGCCCCAGGTCAGAACCCCCTCCTGCACCCAAATTCTCTCAGAGCCTGCACCCCCTTCCACACCCCAATCACCTACCCCAGCCCTGAGCCCCCTCCTGCATTCCAAACCCCTTGGCCCCAGCTCGGAGACCCCTCCTGCACCCCAAAACCCTGATCCCCAGCCCCACCCCAGAGCCCTCACCCCCTCCCATACCCCTGCCCAGAATCCCTTTCCACACCCTGAACCCCTCATTTCTGGCCCCACTTGGAGCCCTCACCCCCAGTGAAAGTGAGTGAGGGTGGGGCAGAGCAAGTAACGGGGGGGGGGGGCTGGAGTGAGTGGGGGCAGGGCCTCAGAAGGGCAGGGGCAGGGTCTCAGGGAAGTGGTATTTGGTTTTGTGCAATTAGAAAGTTGGCAATCCTAGGCTGTGCACTGCTGCCCTCCCCCCTCCCAGCACCAGCGGGGGCCCCGGGCTGCACATCACTGCCCACCTCCCTTCCAGCACCAGCGGGGGTCACGGGCTGCACATCACTGCCCACCTCCCTTCCAGCACCAGCGGGGGTCACGGGCTGCACATCACTGCCCACCCCCCTCCCAGCACCAGCGGGGGTCACGGGCTGCACATCACTGCCCACCCCCCTCCCAGCACCAGCGGGGGTCACGGGCTGCACATCACTGCCCACCCCCCTCCCAGCACCAGCGGGGGGTCACGGGCTGCACACCACCGCCCTCCCTCCAGCACTCGTGGCGCTCCAGGGCCGCTCCCCCCCCGCCCCCAGCATCCCGGGCACCCCAGGGCCGCCCCACTCCAAGATTTATTCAGGGTTATATAGTAGAAGCCATGGACAGGTCACGGGCCATTAATTTTTGTTTACTGCCCGTGACCTGTCCGTGACTTTTACTAGAAATACCCGTGACTAAAATACAGCCTTACTTATAGTTAACCAAGGATCACAAAACGCCCCAGACATCTACACTCAAATGGAACTAAAGCTCAAAACTAGTCTAGGTGACTGAAAACTATCGTATCTCAAACCCTTAGAGCTAAATTCTTCCATTTGAGACTCATCTCTTTTCCATTCACCATCCAGGGTCAATGGACTTTTGCTTTCCCGCAACTATTTTCAAAACAGGATCTTGCAGTCATTCTCTCTTTTCCAATCAAGATATAAAGCTTTTCTTCCAGCTTCTGCCCTAAAGCCAAGAGAGATTGGTGGGAAAAGATGAGGCGCAAGAGGAGGGGAGACATGAAGAAAGATGAGAAGAGAGGCTAACTGTCATGACTCGCAGGTCTCTAACCAACCTGGATCTGCAGGTTTCCTGGGCAGCATCATGCTCCAACCCCCCCACTGATGACTTACTAGCATATGCTAGAACCAGGACTCCTTGAAACCTAGCTCACTCAGAACTCGCCTTTGGGCCCCAACTGTTGGAAGACTGGGGCTCCTGATTGGCCTTCTTCCCCTGTTTAAGCCAGAAGAAGGAATAAGACGTCATAGAATGATAAAATCATAGGACTAGACGGGACCTCGAGAGGTCATCTAGCCCAGTCCCCTGCACTCATGGCAGGACTAAATATAACTGGGTTCCACCCTGCTTTGGACTGCACATCCAACACTGCCTGCTCCTGATCTCAACCACCTGGTTTCCTGACTCAGCCGGATTCCTGGTATCTAACTTATAGTCCCTGACCTTCTAGTCCTGAACTCCAGCTGGCAATGGGGACCTGCGCCCACCCCACAAGATAACCACTAGCCTGACTGCCTACGTCCCAGCCCTGACACTAATAGACAGAACTCCAGCAGGGGACCCATGGAATAAGTGAGCTAGGGAAGGTTCAAGGACAAAGACAAATTTTGCTGCTCTCCCAAGGCGCTGAGGTGTGGAGCCTGCTGCAGGTAAAAAGAAAACAGTACTGTTAATTTAGAAGAGGGGCTGCTAAAGAGCAACATCAAGATTCATTGCTGCTGCAGGGGAGTGGGGGTCATGACCCACCCATCAGGTGAAAAAAGGAGCAAAATGTTTGAATGATCAAAAAATAAACGGTTTTTTTATGCATCATTTGTCAATCTTCAGCCTCCTGGACCTTCTGCAATTTCCACTTAGTGGAATTTTGTCAACCACGTCCCATCTTCTTAGCATTCTAAAGTGACAAGTGACTTTGAAAGGGCTACAATATGTCTTCCAATGCACTTATGTAGCGCCTATTTAAGTCAATGGGAGCCATGCCCTTGTACCTACAGTCCTAAGGGACTATAATAAAAAAACGTCCTTGCTGGGGCTCTTTATTTGGTCCATGGAGATGAAGAAGCATAGGAAAAAGAGAGCCAGAGAGATGACCTACCTGAAATGGGGTCCCAAGTTGAGTGCTGGAGCAAAGGGTTTGTCCGTGACAATCGTGGTACCAATGCCAACAGCCTGGACTGGGATCACATAGGTATTGCTGTTTTGTATGAACAAGTTCATCTTGTCTTGGAATTTCACCGTGTCATCCAAGTTAGCAATCAGAGTCAGCGATACCTTAGCCTCCGGGGGAACTACACCTTCACTGGGCTCAATCCTCCACAACGAGTGACTGCGAGCCTGCAACAAGATCCAGAAGCCAAGATCAGAATAGAGCCATTGGCCTCAATGTATCAGTGAGGCACTACAGGATATGGTTAAAAGGAAAAGAAAGCAATGACGGGCAGGGAAAAAGCAGCATCTCAGGCTAAAATGATTTCTTAAGGAACTCTATGTTTTAATGTTCTAATTCATCACATCTAATAACGAAGGCTGAAACCACATGAGGACTGTTGTATTAATTAAGGTCTTGCAGGCCTATGTGAATTGTGAGCCAAACTGTTGGAAAGTAGGTAAAGGTTCATGAATTATTACAATGACCTGTTATATAAAAATTGTTTAAGAAAGATTTGGGAAGGAGACAGACTGAATTAATTTAAACAGAGCCGGTTTACTGATGCCACTCAAGGACTGTGTTAAGATCATGCCTGGTAGACAAGAAAAGTGTGAAACTGGAAATCGGTGGACCAAAATTGGTGCTTCAGAAATTGGGCCTAATTGGTAGATACAATAATGAGAGGATGAGCCATTCTGCACTTTTTGAGGCCCTTAGAAAGGGAAACGGGGGTGAAACCATCACCATGGCTGCAACGGAAAGATTTTTTCAAAGACACCAGACCCTGAAACTCATCGCTACATCAGTGAGGATCCCAGCCTGATGCATGTGAGATCCTGCTCTGTCTTCCCCTTCCTCAGGTGTCCCTTTCTGTCCTACCCCCACCCATGGCTTGTCACCAGATCCCGAAATCAACTGCACCAGCCCATCTAGTTCTACTCAGCCTGTGACGGACCAGTGAAGGAGAGGAACCTGACCAGACCAGGCAGATGATGTCCCTGACCAGGCAGATGAGCTGGAATCTAGAGCAACAGCTGTTATGCCCAAACTGCCAGTCCAAAGCACCATCCAAGACTGACCTGCTGCCCGGTAGCCTGAGAACATAAACAAAAGCCGTATTTCCCCCTCCCTGTTACTACCCTATCTCTTCTCTCCCTTTTGCATCTGTTTTGTCAAAAAGCAGGAAGGTTACTATTGTTCCCCGACTCAAAATTGAACGGAACTAATCCTTTCCTCTCCACTAAGGAGGACTGTTTGACAGCTGAGAGACACTAACCGATATTCACCCTTTCTAAAAAGAGATTTTGATACGTTTTGATTTTTGTTTTACATAGCCACTCAATTTCAGTTTCAATCCCTTTTGCCTTATTTGATTCCTTTCCTTTTGTGTATTTCAATCAATACATTTCTAACTTCTGGCATGACTTTGCTGGTGTGCTTGCCATGGTACTATGCAGGCCACGGTCTCTATATACCAAACCCCAGACCTTCTTTAAAACTCTTTTGTGTTGGACAGTTTCAGGCTCCTGTTAACACTTTAGATCAACTATATGGGCCCAAAGAGCCAAAATTAATACAACAGGACCCAGGAGATAGAACCTTTCACCTGCAAGTCACTATTTCAAATTCAGCTCATGTCAGCAGTGACCGCAAGCGATTACCATCTGATGGCTTATGGCCTATGTGAACTCTATGAAATTGGTTTGATGGTCCTGTTCCAGTTCCTAGGGGAAATAACCAGATTAAAAAAAAAAAAACCCACAACCTCCACCACTGACACTAATTAGCATCCTTGCTGTCAGGGTAGGCAGAGGGGCCACGGACTAAATGAGCCATGGAATCGGAACCCCCTGCTGCTGCAGGGGTTACTTAGTTTGACAATAAAGCTGTAAACTAAAGGAATGACTCTGCAAAACCAACTAATCAAAATCCAGATGCAGCCAGCAAGGTCTTTTCTCAAGAGTTAGGCTGTGGTTTTCAAAGGCATCTAAGGGACTTTGGCATCCAATTTCCAGTGAATTTCAATCGGACTAATTCTCTCAGGCTTTGGAGAATCCAAGTCGTCAAGGTTTATGACAAAACAGTACGTTAGTTAACGATTATAAAGGAAACCAAAACTGAGCCCTGTGATCCGCGTTTCCCAAGTACTCTCCTCCTTCTGTCTCCTAAGTAGCCCTTCTCAGAGACCTGCCCTTGAAGGCTTGTGCGATGAGGGTGGTAGAAACTGAGCTGAGTTTTTCATAGGAGGCCAGGTAGTGACAAGGACCCCGTCAGAGTTGCCCTGCGATAGACACATTTTAATTGGCTCTTGGCCAGTGCTAGGATAAGCTCAAGATGGAATGCAGATAAACCCTAAACATCATAGCTGTATCGGAGAGGATCTGTGGGCCATTTGTGAACTCTGAGATTTATTCAGAAGGACCCATGCAGGTCGTTTCCACCAGCATCATCCTTAGGCTCCTGTTTCAAGAGAGACTAACTGTCCTCAACAGAATCCCTCAGTGAGCTGTCTCGACAGCTGGGGTAGAAGACACAATCTCCAGCATCTTTTAATTGTATATTTGTGTTTTACTGCTCTGAATAATGCTAAAAGAGGGAAAGGCCATTAAACATGGTCTAGGAGATCCAGAAGGACTCACTCACAACCACCTGAAACAACATGGGAACTATTGGAGAACAGCATTTTTATGAAAAGCCAGGATTTGCTCACTGCTTGAAATGGACTGAAATGCTGTTTGCTTCAAGTGAGATCAGCTCTACTGAGTTTCCGTCCATCAGCCGTGGAGCTCTAACATTATGACAGCCAACTAAATGGAGAAATACATCAGAAAACAAAACAGCATATCAAAGTGCAGGAGCATTGAAAAGGATTCCAAATAACCTCCCCACACAGTTTTAGGTTACTGGGGAGAGGGTGTCTAAGGAAGTGGGCAGAGCCAGATTTTAACTGAAAAGTGAAAATGATCCCATGGAATGAGTGTTTGGGGCTGTGCTGGTTTCTGACAGAGCGGACGGGCTGCTCCCCAGTTCTGTGACAGGTCTGCTGCAGACCTGGGGCTTTACAATGACATTAAATACATTACACTGGCAACATTAACAAACTCAGTCCGATCCAGCTGATTTGCAGCTCCCCACAGCCTCAGGGAGAGGAATCCTTAAAATAGAACCGCAAAGCAAGAGGAGACAGCATAGCAGAGGACGGTCTGTTATGTCTAGCTCCAGTGCCATGCTTCACTGTCTACATAAGGATGGATGCAGATCTAATTACCGGACCCACTTTGCTCCTGCACCTGCTGCCCTCTCTCAGATACAGTCTACTCTTTATTCTTTGGCTTTTGGATCGTGTGTTCCATAACTCTGCTGCTTGGACAGCTACCACGGTGTTATCTGCCTCTTGTTTCAGATTCCAGGACCTTGTGTTTGGATGTAAAAAAAGCCAAAATCATTCTGGGATGTATTAGCAGGAGTGGTGTAAGTAAGATACGACAAGTAATTCTTCCTCTCTACTCTACGCTGATTAAGCCTCAACTGGAGCATTGTGTCCAGTTCTGGGTGCCACGTTTCAGGAAAGATGTGGACAAACTGGAGAAAGTCCAGAGAAGAGCAACAAAAATGATTATTGGTCTAGAAAACATGACCTATGAGGGAAGATTGAAAAAATTGGGTTTGTTGAGTCTGGAGAAGAGAAGACAGAGAGGACATGATCATAGAATCACAGGACTGGAAGGAACCTTGAGAGATCATCTAGTCCAGTCCCCTGCACTCATGGCAGGACTAAGTATTATCTAGACCATCTAGGTGTCAGGGATGGTCTAGATAATACTGTCAGGATGGTTTAGCACTGGAATAAATTGCCTAGTGTGACAGGGTCAGGCCAGATGGCTACAGAAGAGCAATAGAAGGCAGATATATTAGTCCCAGATTAAGTAGATCCCTTTTCCCCGGGTAAGGTAACAGGGGCAGTTCCAGAACAAGCAGGAACTTGCTGGAACCAGTTAAGGCAGGCAGGCTAATTAGGACACCTGGAGCCAATTAAGAAGCTGCTAGAATCAATTAGGACAGACTGGCTAATCAGGACACGTGGTATAAAAAGGCTCTCACTCCAGTTAGTGAGGTGTATGTGTGTAAGGAGCTGGGAGTGAGAGGACATGCTGATGGAGGACTGAGGAGTATAAGCATTAACAGACATCAGGAGGAAGGTCCCGTGGGGAGACTAAAGAAGGTGTTGGGAGGAGGCCATGGGGAAGTAGCCCAGGGAGTTGTAGCTGTCGTGCAGCTGTTCCAGGAAGCACTCTAGACAGCTGCAGTCCACAGGGCCCTGGGCTGGAACCCGGAGCAGAGGGTGGGACTGGGTTCCCCCCAAACCTCCCAACTGATCTGGACTGTGGGTTCTACCAGAGGGGAAGGTCTCTGGGCTGTTCCCCAACCCACATTGTGAATCTCTGAGGCAAGAAAATCCACCAATAAGCGCAGGACCCACCAAGATAGAGAAAGAGCTTTGTCACACTAGGGAGGTTGTGTAATCTCCATCATTGGAGATTTTTAAGAGCAGGTTAGACAAACACCTGTTAGGGATGATCTAGATAATGCTCAGTCCTGCCATGAGTACAGGGGACTGGACTAGATAACTTATCGAGGTCTCTTCTAGTCCTACAATTCTATGATTCCATGTGAACACCACAACTCTAGCATTCCCATTGAAATGCATGGGTGCTAAAGAAATCTGTGAATAAAACGGTAACCATTGCTCACTCCCCCGGTCAGACCACAGATGATGCATAAAGCCTTCTGCACCTTCTCCAAAGCATTACTGACCAAATGCATTCACTTCTTTTAAGCTCTTGATCATTTAAAATCAATGACTTGAAGACATCGCACCATAGAAGCCAGGAGAAGCCCAGCTTGTTCTCGCCATCCCTCTCCACCTCTCCTACAACCATTACACATCTGGTCACTAGCACTAGGGAAATCCAGTAGGGTGCAGCAAAACAGAGACTATTCTATTAGCACTTTCTATTTCAAGCCGGAAGACATTAGGTTTAGATTGACAGTAATGTTCAATCTATTTTCTGATTCATGCTGACACAAGGTAGCTGGCCTGAAAAGGAGACCTGATAGCTTTGCTGTAGAAGTGAATCTGCGAGACTATCAGATGTAGCTTATTTATCAATGCTTGGCGCAAAGTCAGGCAGCACATAGTTTTTGTGGTACAAACACTGAGGAATAGTGATGGAATGGATAGATGAAGGCAGCTGTGTGCACTTCCCACCATAACACAACACAGACCCACAGTGCTCCAGCAGCCCTATGGCTGACCGCTTCAGAGAGGGGACATTAACTCTGGATAAAAACGATTTGCATAACATACTAATTAGTTTGGTGCAGGTCCAAAGGAAGGACCTAGTGTTAGTGAACAGGACACTGCAATGACAGGAAAAAGATGACGAAGACATATAGGGCCAGATTCACTCCAGTATCTGTGTTGGCTTCTGCCAACATAAATCCAGGGCGTGGCCAAAGAGACAGAAAATCTGCTACAGGAAGGAGAGGTCACAACTTCCCCACCCCACACAGTGCCTATAGAATTCCAGTGCAGGCTCCAACCCCCACCCAAAAAAATGGATATTAATAGCCAGGAAGAGGTCATGACCAGCACAACTGGAGCAATTAACATCCTCAACCAATGAGGTTCCTGTGGCGCTCCAGCTGTAACTTAAAGTGCTGCCAAGCAAGGCTGGCAGAAGCAATGCCACCTGCCCTCTCTCAGAGAAGGAGGCCAAACTTGCACAGTCAGAAATAATTTACACCACCCCAAACCACGCACGGACCACCACATTTGGCAATCATTGCCCAAGGGGAAGGGTTGGCACTAGAACTGGAGAGAGCAGGAACCAGAGGAGTGGGCTGATGTAGCTCCATTTGGTGTGAGGGGTGCAGATGGGAATGTGGGGGGGGGGTGCAGGAGCTCCCATTTGGTGGGACTGGGTATGTGGGGGGTGGGTGCAGGAGTCAGGGAGGGCGGGGGCTGGGTGTGTGGGGGGGTGCAGGAGTCAGGGAGGGCAGGGGGCTGGGTGTGGGGGGGGGCAGGAGTCAGGGCAGGGGACTGGGGGTGTGGATGCTCCCTGCCCCACCCCGACCCTGAGAGGCTCACGGCAGGGAGTGGTATGTGTAGGGGGAGTGCAGGGGCCCCACCTTTGCTGTGCGGGGGCCCCACCTTTGCTCTGCCCTGCCCCAATTCCACTCTCTTCCCCAAGGCCATGCCCCTGCCTCTTCTCTGCCTCCTCCCCAGAGTGCACTGCGGCCCCGCTCCTCCCCCTCCCTCCTGGAGCGCCCTGGACGCTGGCAAACAGCTGTTCGGCGGCGGGGGCAGTTCTGAGAGGGGGAGGGGCGGGAACACGGCGTGCTTGGGGAAGGAGGTGAGGAAGGGGGGAGCTTGGCTGCCGGTGCAGGCGGAGCCTGCAGCAGGCGCCGGCAGGACCAAGCTTCTGCCCCCGCAGCTGCCCAGCCCTGGGGCCCCTTGTCATTGCAGGGCCCTGTGCCAGGGTACCCTGTGTTTTACTGTAAATCCGCCTCTGCCTGCAGATATCAACAACAGTCTACTGCAGGTCTGGAGGACTTTTCAGAGAATTTGACAGGAGGTCTTTCAAGCAGAACTAAAGATGTCTGTTAACTAACTCACCTGACTTGTATTTTTTATGTCCAGACAACATAAAATTACTCCTACCAAACTTTGTGAATAAGGCCTGGTATACACTGGGGGAGGGGGAATTGATCTAAGTTACGCAACTTCAACTACGTGCATAAAGTATCTGAAGTTGACGTACTTAGATCTACTTACCGCAGTGTCTTCACTGCAGAAGCTCCCCTGTCGACTCTGCCTGCGCCTCTCGCTCCGGTGGAGTACCGGAGTCAACGGGAGAGCACTCAACAGTAGATTTATCGAATCTTCACTAGACACAATAAATCGACCCCTGATGGATCGATCGCTCCGGAAGTAAGTGTAGATATGCCCTTAGTTAAGGCAGGTGCTAAGAAGCTAATTCCTGACACTATATAGTTGGGTGGTCACCAGAGGCAACTAAGCTCTACCAGAAATTCATATCTGCTGGTAATGCCCAAGAGGCCATTCATAAAAACAAGGAACTCAGTCAATTGCAGGACCAAACCAGGTACGATTGATGGAGAGAGACAGTCACAAAGATTCATTCTAGTTGGAAAGCCTGGCAGACCATCAAAAACTATCTGGCGATTCCAGCCTTGGCAAAAATGAATTTCCAGTCACCGCAAACACTATCGCATCCCAGCTAGTGGCTAATAGTTGTACACAGAACTTGGACAAGTCTTTCAGCCCTGTGGTCAAAATTGAGGTCACAGAAGTGGCAAGCTCCTAGTGTGGATTCAAACCTGATGTCTCCCTTTTCAGACAAAGGGCTATACCAGGCCATAAAGCTTATGGGAACAGGAAAGGCTCCATGCCAGGATAACCTTCATCTGGAGTTCCTTCTTCATGTAGGCCCAAAAGTTGGCTGCTCTGTTTCTTTAATTGATATTTCCAGGGCAACTGCATCCCAAAAGTCTAACCCATGGCAAAGGTCATAGCTATTCAGAATCCAGGAAAACTGCTGGAAGATCCTAAGAGCTATCAACCCATCTCTCTCCTTTATGTTACATAGAAGCTGATGGATAGCTTGATTCTGATGTGCATCAACCAGGTTATCGAACCACAACAGCCTTCATTTGAGGACATTGTTCAGGCTGGCTTCATTTGAGGACATTGTACCCAAGATAAAGTAATTCACTTAACACAAAACAAAAGATTCCTTTGAGAATGTGGTTGCTGTTCTGGTGGACTTGTCAGCCACATATGACACTGTCTGACACGTGAGGCTGAACACCAAGTTGTTGCAGACTATTCCCGATAAGCTCAGGGCGTGGTTCATTATGGAAATGATAATGAATCAGAGCTTCATCTTGCAAGGTAGAGACAAAGTTAGCCAACTTAGGCAGCTCCATAATGGACTCCTACAAGGATCCATTCTAGTTACCCTCCTTGTCAACATATATACGTATGACCTATCAGTAGCTAAGGCAAGTATATATATGTGGATGACATCTGTCTCTCTGATGTGGGTAACAATCTACACAATAACAAAGGGTCACTTAGCCAGGACATAATGTTCTGGCCACCTACCTCTCTCAGTGGAGATTTATACTAAGTGAGTCTAAGACGATGGCCACAACCTTCCATTTGAGCGATTGTCTACTGTGACGAAGCGGGAGGTTTTCTTGTTTTTTCAATAGTTTGCTTGCAGAGGGTGTGGGACTCAGTTTCCTTGTTTGTTACTGGTTTAAGAGATGGTGGGAGAGGGAGTTTGTTGTTACAGAGAGCCAGCGGTGGCACTTGGGACCCTGGACAATGTCCTGGAGAATGAATACCCCAGCGACTGGTGACCTGGTGACTGGGAGGCCCAGCTCGGAGTCACAGCCTGTTCTGGCCAGTGGAAGGACAAAGGACTGAGGGGAGAGGACCTCCGTGACCTGACCAGCTAGTTCCAGCCATTGGGGAAACAAAGGACGGATGATAGGAGAGGCTGAGAGGAGAGGAGGTCCATTCAGCCTGTTTACCTGGGACAGAAGACAAAGGACAGGGGTGGGGCTTGAGGGAAGGTGATATGGATGCCCAGCTGGAAGGAGGGGGTTTCTGGACTGGGGAGAGAGCAGCCGGAGCCCACCTGGATTCAGGAGAGACCTAGATGTACTGTGCTGAGGGTTGCTAGGCCTGAGGGCCCAGAGAGTTTCTTATGCTGTGTTCAGATATTCAATAAATCCTCCTGTTTTACGTTGGCTGAGAATCACTCCGGTCCAGATATCAGGGTTGCATCATTCTCTCTGGGAGTGGAGGCCTTAGGAGTCCAGAGCGAGTGGACTCCCTGAGGGGGCCGACGGCGAGAGACAGGCATGCTGAAGGCTCAGAGAGGTGTGGTTCCAGGAGGTGGAGGGGCCTACAGCTTAACCCTCAGAGAGTGGACCCTTGAGAAGGTCTGTCACACTGAAGTGGGTTCTTCCCAGGGACCGTACGGAGCCATGAGAGAGCACGAGTCCTGTGAGTCCATGACAACTGGTCAATCAACCCTTTACAGTTTGTGGTGAGGATCACCCATTCCCTTTCCAGCCAGTTGTCACTTACTTCAGAGTCAAATTGGACCACAGTCTAAGGTACCAGTTTCATTTAGTATGTTGAAAGAAAAAGTTCACCTCCCACACTGCCTTGGTCCACAAGCTAGCAGGAACCTTCTGAGCAGTAGAGGCAAATGTTCTACAAACCTCAGTCCTGGCACTGTTATTTACTCCAGTGGAATATTGGGCAGCAGTTTGGGGCAGAAATCAGCATATGCATCTCATTGATTTGGAGCTGAACATAGCCACCTATAGACTCTGACTTTAAAGGTCAGAAGGGACCATCATGATCATCTCGTCTGACCTCCTGCACATTGCAGGCCACAGAACCTCCCCCACCCACTCCTGTAACAGACCCATAACCTCTGGTTGAGTTACTGACGTCCTCAAATCATGGTTTAAAGATTTCAAGTTACAGAGACTCTGCCATTTACACTAGTTTAAACCTGCAAGTGACCCCTGCCCCACGCTGAAGAGGAAGGAGAACCCACCCCCACCGCCTCCATGTCTCTGCTAAGCGGACCTGGGAGGAAATTCCTTCCCGAGCCCAACTATGATGATCAGTTAGACCCTGAGCATGTGGGCAAGACCCACTAGCCAGACATCTGGGAAAGAATTCTCTGTAGTAACTCAGAACCCTCCCCATCTAGTGTCCCATTACCTGCCACTGGAGATATTTGCTGCTAGAAGTCACAGATCGACTACATGCCATTGTCGGAAGTTTCATCAGACCATCCCCTCCACAAAATTATCAAGCTCAGTCTGGAAGTCAATTAGATTTTTGGTCCCCAATACTCCCCTGGGAAGGCGGTTCCAGAACTTCACTCCTCTGATGGTTAGAAACGTTCCCCTAATTTCAAGCCGTATTATTAGTAGTGGTCTTAGCCACACATTCACACCTAATTTGTATATGTTGGCTCATACAGCTCCCTCAAAACTTCAGTGAGATGCTATCACCCTTAAAACTGCCTGGAGGGCTATGACAGATGAAAACATCCGGCTGCATGTAAGGCTGAGTAAGGCTCCAACAGGTGCCAATAAGCAATGCAAACTTCCCAAAAGAAGAAAACACCTACACCTGCAGTTTTTTGACTTGCCATGATGGTCTTCACAAATTCCTTCTAAAGTGGCTGTTCATGCACTCCTGTCTAGTGCTGCCAGCCCCGTGCCAGTCCTGGATGAACAGCAGCATATCAGGGTTGAAAGCTATGTTCTCGCTGCATGGCAGCAACTCTGGGATAGAGAAGCAGGTGTGCTGACAAACTTCAGAAGTCTTGATTTCCATCCTTTTGTTTGCAATCTGGGAAGCAGATCCTGGACGAGGCTTCCCAGGCTGCTGACTGGAACAGCCAGAGTGGACGATAATGCAGAAATTTGGCTCAGCCCATTCTTCACAGTAGGGCTGCAGGGTAGCGATGCAGCCAGGCAAACGTGCTGGAGGAGTGCACAGTTAGAAAACATCTGACTACCCTCAATGATGGAGCAATCAGACAGCTGAACAACCCAGATCAACCTTTTTTCGTATGCAGACCCCTAAAATATTTCAAATAGAGGCGTGGACCCCTTTGGAAATTTTAGACTTAATCTGCAGACCCCCAGGCATCCATGGATCACAGGTTGAAAACCACTAATCTAATGACTTGTAATGCATGCAAAAGAAGAATGTGCTAATCATCATAGCCCAGGAGGGGGTACTGGTGGGGATCTGTTACAGACCACTGAATCTAACCAGAAAACAGGATGAGTTACTCCTTAAACACCTATCTATAATGTGTGGAAAGAAAAATGGTGTTATGTGGACTTCCAGTTGGGAGACATATGCAGGAGTATATGTCTCATGCAGCCAGCAGTAAAACATCATTGGAAGTTTTAAAAATTATGAATGATAACTTTGTAACCCAAAGAATTGCACCCAACATGAGGTCTGACAGATAAAAACCAGAGGCTGCTGATTGCTTAGGGTCCAGTGATCATAACCTGCTTACATTCAATAAGGGCAATGAGAACAGTCCCAAATCTATCTAATTTCCCAAAGCTGAAGAAAGTTATGAGCAAAATTGATTGGTAGGAAAATTTTCAACATAAAAATGTGAAAGAAAATTGAGTGTTCTTTAAGAAGAGTTTATTAGATGACCAAAGAGACAAGATTTAACAATTGAGAGAGACGACTACTGTGACTAAAAGCCCATCTTGGTTCAGTGACCAAGTGAAGACAGCAATTAGAAATAAAAAAGCAATATGGGCTCAATGGAAAAAGTACAGACTGTATACAATTATTATACTCTGGAAGTTTGAAGTGCAGAAAATTGATAAGGGACATGAGTTGGGAGCCATGACACTCAGTTCAGTTATAGCCAGCTAATTAGAAGGATTTGGTCACTCTTTTCAGGGCCTTGCACCAGTGAAACAGAATTTTGGCCCTTCAAATCCAGCAGTGTTTAGTTATTCTTACCAGTCCATCTACCCAGAGTGACTACATTCTCTCAGGTGGGATTTTTAAATGAGGTGGCAATAGGCCCCAGTCCAACTACAATACAGCTTTCTTGCATGAAGCAACCTTTTCACACCCGCCCCCCCTCCCCACCACCACCACCACCAGTGAGGGCTATGACAGTGAATGAAGAGTGGCCAGTTCAGAGTCTGAACAACATGAATCAAAGTAACTTCTAGACAATTACAACCACAATGCCCAGATTACCAGGTACGGTCTGATCCTGAAGGACTATCACTGCTAGCCGCAGTTCTTAAAGAAGAGTGAAAAGAACAATGGAGACGAGCACAACAGTGACAGCAGAGTCTAATGCAGAGCCAGTGCTAGGCATAATTGCTTAGGGCTGCGAGCAGCTCAAGGAGGCCGTCGTTAGTTATTAGTATGTGTCCTGCTTAGGGCCTCCAATGGGCTAGCACCATCACTCTAATGGGACATTAGCCTGGCAGGGAGATACAGTCCAACTTTCAGTTGCACAATGGCCCCAACCTTCAGAGTGGCTGCTCCACAACACCCACCTTCTCCTATCAGGGGAGAGGACAAAACCTTCCTCAGAGAGTCGACCACATGCAATTCAACGTATCACTAGGCAACAAAACATCGTAACCAATGAGGCCCTCATCTTATCAACACACAAAGCCCTAGGCTTAAATCCAGAAATACTGGCTGCACTTCTAAAGACGGAGAGACCTAGTGCAGAAAAGAGAAACAGCTCCTTTCACTGCAAAGATTAGACATAGGAGCTTCCCCTTAGGAATGCCAGAAACACCATTGTAACAGGGTGGTGGCTTCTAGGACCCTGAATCAGAATGGGGTGGGGCTACCCTAAGCTCCAGCACTAGAATCCTAAGTGAAGATGTGGAGCAGTTACTGCTGACTCACGCCGATAGGTGGATCATGTTAGCTCCACCCAGGATGAGAAGTTGGAGAGTCTCTCTGAGACAAAGAGAATTAGGCATTGAGACAGAGATGGTCCTGCAAGGAAATCCTAGGAGCAGCCCGAGAAGAAGGACGGTCTTGTGGTTAGAGCACCCAACAGGGATCTGGGTTCAATTCCTATCCCTGCTACAGGCTCCCTGTGTGACCATGTACAAGACACTTATCTTCCTTTCTTTCTTGTCTAGTTAAACTGCAAGCTCTTTGGGATAGGGACGATCTCTTATGATGTGTTTGTACAGCACCTACCACAATGATGCCTCGATCTCCGTTCGGCCCCTCTAGGCACTACTGGAATACAAATAAATGGCAGCAGCAGCAGCTCTGGGGAGCAGTTAAGATTTATTTTTATTTTTATCGGAGCTACCAATAAAACCAAACCCAGGAAAATTTAAGTTTGCAGCCAAAGGGCCTGCTTCATCACCCACTCAGATCAATGGAAAGACTCCTATTGCCTTCACTGAGGGTTGGGTCAGGTCCAGAGATGTGGTATACAAATGGCACAGCAATCAACTGATCAAGTTGACTAGCTTCAGGATTCACACCCTGCAAAATTCTGTCCTCTGGCAAGTTTTAGAAGGTCATTTCCTTACTCATTAAAGAGACAGGCAAATGTACCCCATCATGTACCCCAAACAGAAGGTGACTGTCCACAACATTTTGGAATTTGGCAGGATAAAGGCATGTCCCACTGGGCCAAGAACCATCCTCAGATGCACCCACACTCTCCCAATGAACTGTCCTGGCGTTTTTAGCCTTTGCTCAAATGGTGCAAAATGTTCCCCTCCGTTTCAGCATCCTGGAGCGTATTGAGGATAGAAGCGGATCTTGGCATCAGGCAATTTGAACATATCCATTGGTTGCAGGAACCTCATTAGCTTGCTCCATAGCAGGCAATTTGCACAGCAAAGTAGAATTATCTACTGAGATGAGGTTAGTGTAGGTCTTTCTTATTGATAGTCTCTCCTAACTGCTCACAGAGAAGTCAGCTCACAAAGGAAGGGTCTAGCTAGGTCAACTGCTATTGTCATCATGCTCTAATTCCATCAGGATTCCTATGGCCTGAAGCTGACATGCATTCATCTCCGTTTTACCTTTGCAGAGATAGTAATACTTAGCATTTCATAGATTCATAGAGCTTAAGGGCAGAAGGGACCATTAAAGCATCATACACAGTATAGAGCACCTTCTACCGTCAAAGCACTCTACACATTCACCAATTAACCCCCATATTGTCCCCAGGAACGAGTTCAGTATTATGCTCATTTTATAGGTGGGAAACTAAGGAAGAGAACTGAAGTGGCTTATTCATGGCCCTAGAGAGAAGATTAGATCTCAAATTCCTGGCTTCCAGTCCAGGACTTAGACCATTGGTTCTCAACCTTTGCAGACTACTGTACCCCTTTCAGGAGTCTGATTGGTCTTGCGTACCCCCAAGCTACACCTCACTTAAACTCCTTACTTACAAAATCAGACATAACAATACAGAAGTGTCACAGTGCACTAGTACTGAACAATTGCTGACTCATTTTGTCTGTATGAAATTGTAATTTGTACTGACTTTGCTAGTGTTTTTATGTAGCCTGTCATAAAGCTAAGCAAATATCTAGATGAGTGATGTACCCCTGGAAGACCTCTGCAGAACCCCAGGGATACATGTTGAGAACCACTGACTTAGACCATTCCTCTCTCATCTAACATGCCACATACTCACACTAGCGTTGTCCCAAAATCCAGATTTTTGGAGTCTAACCTAAGCCTTTAGGTCACATTTTCAGATACTCTCTAATTTTGCAGGCACAATAAATCGATGGTGGAAAAGTTAGAGGTGCATAAATGACTAAACTGAGTGTGCAAATCAGTGCATGTGGCTAATCAGGTGCTTCAATAAATAATTATCTTTCTTCACATATCTCTGCAACTTCTTTACAGAAGTGTTTTTGCTAATGACTTAATGGCCAGAGAGATTCCCCCGAGACTGAGCTGTGCCTTATGGGAGGAGGTGCTGTCCTTGTTTTTACTTGGATGTTTTCTTCTTTGAAATACACACAAAAACCAATGAATGGTATAGAGAAGGCAGACTGAGTCCTGCTATTTACCTTCCCTCCTAATGCATGAGCAAGGGGACATGCTATGAAACTGAAAGGCAGCACATTTAAAACTGGTAAAAGGAAATACTGTTTTACACAAGGCATAATTAACCTGTGGAACTCACTGCCACAAAGTATCAGTGAGGCCAAGAGCTTAATAGGATTTTAAAAAAATGAGAATAATTATTATTAAGAATAATATACTCAGCTCTTTTAATCAGTAGATCTCAAAGTGCTTTCCACAGGAAGGTCAGTGGAACAGACTGGGAAACTGAGGTACAGAAAGGTGAAGTGATTTGCCCAAGGTCACTCAGCAGGCCAGTGGCAGAGCCAGGAAGAGAACCCAGGTTTCCTGAGTCCCAGTCCAATGCTCAATCCCCAGTTACTTTAGGATGAACATTTATAATGGATATGAAGGCTCATGCTTCAGAGCATAAGACAGCTACTAACTGATGAGGGGGTAGAAGACTCTTTCCAGTGGGCAGGTTATTCCATAATTTTCTGGCACTTTCTTCTGTATCATTTGGTACAGGCTACTGCTAGCTTGCTGGGTTAGAAGGACCCCCAGGCTTGAGTTGGACTGGCAACCCTATGCTGCTACGAACATCTCACCACATTTTTTCCTGTAGAAAGTTGGGAGGCCCTGGAGTGGATCTTGCTGATGGCTGCAAGGTCTGTATGTTTGCAGTCATGGTTTGTTACACAATCCCCTGCTAGGTGTAAATCAGTATATAGTCATTTACATCGATGGAGTTGTACCAAAGATGATGATTTGGCCCTTGAAATCTTTAGGGCAAGGACTAGGTCTTCATGTGTGTTTGCCCAGCACAATGCTGGGGCTCTAAGCTTGTCAGAGATTCGAGGGTGCTACAGCAATGGAAACATTCAGTAATCAAAAACAACAAGGAGTCTGGTGGCACCTTAAAGATAACAGATTTATTTGGGCATAAGCTTTCGTGGGTAAAAACCTCACTTCTGCAGATGCATAGAGTGAAAGTTACAGATGCAGACATTATATACTGACACCTGGAGAGCAGGGAGTTACTTCACAAGTGGAGAACCAGTGTTGACAGGGCCAATTCAATCAGGGTGGATGTAGTCCACTCCCAATAATAGATGAGGAGGTGTCAATTCCAGGAGAGGCAAAGCTGCTTCTGAGCCAGCCACTCCCAGTCCCTGTTCAAGCCCAGATTAATGGTGTTGAATTTGCAAATGAATTTTAGTTCGGCTGTTTCTCTTTGAAGTCTGTTTCTGAAGTTTTTTTGTTCAATGATAGTGACTTTTAAATGTGTAATAGAATGACCAGGGAGATTGAAGTGTTCACTTACTGGCTTTTGTATGTTACCATTCCTGATGTCCGATTTGTGTCCATTTATTCTTTTGAGGAGGGACTGTCCGGTTTGGCCAATGTACATGGCAGAGGGGCATTGCTGGCACATGATGGCATATGTAACATTAGTGGATGTGCAGGTGAATGAGCCCTTGATGGTGTGGCTGGTGTGGTTGGGTCCTCTGATGGTGTCGCCAGAGTAGATATGGGGACAGAGTAGGCAACGAGGTTTGCTACAGGGATGGAGTAACATCTCCCAGTACTCCCATCCCTTCCGGGGGGTGGAGTAAGCTTGGCCTGGCCCCGCCCCCTCAGGCTGAGAGAGTGGCTCCTCACCCTCTGGTTCAGAGGGAGACCACACCGGCTCCCTAAAAGCTACTTGAGAGAAATCATAATTTATAGCACACTTAAAAACTAATTTGCCAACTGCAGGCTGCTCAGACTTCATTCAGAGCAGACACAGACATAAACATAATTTGTTGGGGAAAGTCAACATGGTTTTGTAAAGGGAAAGAGCCTTCCCTCCCCCATGCACATCCAATTCCATCAGCTGATAATGAAATCTTCGATCAACCAGAACAAGTAATAGAACCACTGAGGCAGCATCCATTTATCTGTGGCATTTTTTAAGTTTCACTAAAAGTCGTCGCTTGTAGCAATTTGGCCATCTCTTTATTAAAGCCAATCATGGGAAAAGCTTGAAACAAGCTTGGATGTGACTTGGTAAACGAAACAAATTCTGCACTAATGGGGAGAGATGTCGGTAAGGGAAAAGGATGCATAACAAAGTTCTATTTCCCTGCGTGCTCTGTGATATTGACTAGGAGTCTTTACAAGCTGCTCTACAATTCAGCAAACATCTGTGCCAATGAAACCCATCAATTGCATAGATACTAGCTACACTTTTGTATAAGCTAAACCCTGTCTCTTCCTCCAACTGAATTTGAACCTACCTCCAGTGGTCGATCTGCTTTGGGATTAAGTAAGGTGGTCCACTCTCCTCCCACTCCCCCAGTGCCAAATGTCTTCAGAGGTGGCTTTGTAGCCGGTTCCCAAGCAAACTGAGCACTATCTACTGGAATCCTCACTTCCTCCCCCTTCAATCCAGCCAGATGTCCTAGGAGGACTCAGCAGCCTGCTCCCCTGTCCCTCTGATGCAGCAGAAATAAGTGCCCCTGATTCTTGAACTGCTCATCAGGTGGTTTTAAAATGTAAATTTTAGAATAGGGTGCAAGTTAGGGGTGAGTCACAAAGTGTCTTGACAGGTTAAAGCAGCCAGTCAGCAACCCATTGGAAGAGCTTCCTGCTGCAGCAAAGTGAGGGGAAAAATCAACCACCAGCCTGCCCCCCCCAATCCAGGAGACTCACCCCTTGAAACCTGGAGATAGGGTCCTAGACTACAGGGAGTGAGTGGTACCACGAGGCCAGTCTCCTGGATTAGACCTGTGGAAGTGGGCCATTGTACTATGACCACAAAGAAGACATAACCATGGATCATGATGGTTTCCACCATGATGGTTTCGTCTATATTTTCTCTTCTCTCACCAAGAGCAAATAGGAACACAGGGTTTGCCGTACAGCACCACCCCCATAATCACCATCAGAGGCTGAGAGCTTCTTAATGAGGCTTTGATCCCTAAGCCCTTTAGCACCCATCAACCCTTAACCAGGACATGGGGCTACGCAGGAAGACCTGGACTTTAAAAAGCCCACTCTTAAGCAACCAGTGGAGCTAGCGAACAGGAGCAGCTAACACAGGAGTTTTGTGAGGGACATCTCCTGGTGAAGGAGAAGCGATTACGTGACCCGGGGGGGGGGGGGGGGGGGGGTGGGGGTGGTGTGTGTTGGGGGGGGGGGGGAGGTGTCCGTAGTGTCTGTTTGGGTTTGTGGTGTGCTTGCTGCTTGACTGAAATATACCATGTGATCTGTTTGTTTGTGGGACCATGTGCTGAACCTAGAGGCCTGCTAGGCAAGGCTGAGAGCTTCTTAATGAGGCTGTGATCCCTCAGCCCTTCAGCACCTCTTAACCCTTAACCCAGGGGGCAGGGCTACTCAGGAAGACCAGGGCTTTAAAAAGCCCACTCCTAAGCGACCAGAGGAGCTAGTGAACAGGAGTGGCTAACGGGAGGTTTTTTTTTGGGGGGGGGGGGGCGCCTAGATACACTTAACATTCCTTAAACTTAAAGCCAAAAACACCCTGATAAAAAAAACAAAACATCAACAAAGGAACAAGCCTCAGGACTAAAAAGAGAATGCAGGCACAAGTCCAGCAACAGAGTGGGGGCTATCCAGTTTATTGCACCCAATGCAGCACGTATGGGCACTTGGCGTATGTGTGCATTCGGTGCAAGGAGCTTCTGGCCCTCAGATACTGAATATGGGCATTGGAGACCAGAGTGGCCGAACTGGAGGAGCTGAGGGAGACAGAGAGGTACACAGATGAGACTTTCTGGGACCCAGTAGAACGGTCCCACCCCTGGTCTGACAGCCTATGTGCTGTTGAGGAGGATGAAAGTCTCAGGGAAGGAGAATATCCAACTGGAGCAGAGGGAAACGATCCCCTAGTTGTGACCATCCTTCCAGATGATGTCGTGGTATCTTCTTGCACTGAGGATACCTCTCTGGGAGGTGGGGGCGGGGGGGGGGGAGAGAACTCCAATTATTAGGAAGAGACAGGTAATAGTTATGGGGGATTAGATCATTAAAAACATAAATAGCTGGTTGCAATGACCAGAAGAACCGCATGGTGACTTGCCTGCCTAGTGTGGAGGTTGCAGATCTCTGGAGACATTTAGATAGACTTATGTGTAGTGCTGGGGAGGAGTCGGTGGTCATGGTACATGTAAGTACCAGTGACACAGGGAAGGATAGGAGAGAGTTCCAAATTTAGGCTGCTAGGTAAGAGATTGAAGTCCAGGACCTCCATGGTAGCATTCTCTGAAATGCTTCCAGATCCATGTGCACAGGGCCAGCTCCAGCTTTTTTGCCGCCCCAAGTGGTGAAGGGCGGGGGGGTGGGAGAGGGAGGAGGAAGAAAGCCTATCGGCAGCACTTCGGCGGCAGCTCAATCGTGCCACTTCATTATTCGGCGCCAATTGAGCGGCGAGTCCTTCACTCCCTCTCTTCCTCTTCGGCGGCACTCTGGCGGCAGCTCAAAGAGGAAGACAGGGACTGAGGGACCTACCGCGAATTGCCGCCGAAGACCTGGACGAGCCGCCCCTTTCCATTGGCCACCCCAAGCACCTGCTTCCTTCACTGGTGCCTGGAGCCAGCCCTGCACGTGCAGGGCCGGTTAGATAGGCAGAACTGCAGGGTCTCAATGCGTGGATGAGACGATGGTGTAGGGAGGAGGGGTTTAGATTTATTAGGAACTGGGGAAACTTTTGGGAAAGGGCGAGCCTATACAGGAAGGATGGGCTCCTCCAAAACCAACATGGAACCAGATTGCTGGCACTTAACATTAAAAAGGTCGTTGAGCAGTTTTTAAATTAAGGGCTGGGGGGAAGCCGACAGCTGTAGAGGGGCACGTGGTTTGGTCAGAGATCCCTTAGAAGAGGATCTACTACTGGAGAGTCTTTATGTCCTAGTAAGGAGGAGAGGATGGAAGATGATAAATAGGGGAAGGATCTGATGAGAAACAATCAAATGAAAAAGATGCCCATCATGTAATGGCAGACAGGTAAAAAGTGACAAGGTTTTAAAGTTCTTATATACAAATGCTAGAAGTCAAAATAATAAGATGGGTGAAACTAGAGTGTCTAATATTAAATGAGGATATTGATATAATAGGCATCACAGAACCTGGTGGAATGAGGATAATCAATGGGACACAGTAATACCAGGGTACAAAATATATTGAAAGGACAGAACAGGTCACGTTGTTGGGGGAGTGGCACTATATGTCAAAGAAAGCATAGAATCAAAAGTAGTAAACATTTTAAATGAACCAAACTGTTCCATAGAATCTCTATGGATAGTAAGTCCATGCTCTAATAATGAGAATAGCAGTAGGGATATATTACTTACCACCTGACCAGGATGGTGATAGTGACTGTGAAATGCTCATGGAGATTAGAGAGGCTATAAAAATAAAAAACTCAATAATAACAGGGGATTTCAACTATCCCCATATTGACTGGGTACATGTCACCTCGGGACGGGATACAGAGATAAAGTTTCTTGAAGCAGCTGGTCCTGGAACCCACAAGAGGAAAGTCAATTCTTGATTTAGTCCTAAGTGGAGCACAGGATCTGGTTCAAGAAGTGATTATAGCTGGACCGCTTGGTAATAGTGACCATAACATTCAATTTAACATCCCTGTGGTGGGG
This sequence comes from Trachemys scripta elegans, assembly GCF_013100865.1. Lineage (NCBI taxonomy): Eukaryota > Metazoa > Chordata > Testudines > Emydidae > Trachemys > Trachemys scripta. The sequence continues at coordinate 39,870,482 of NC_048310.1, read as the reverse complement.
AAAACACCACAGCAGCCAAACATGGTAACATTTAATTTCAGAAAGGGAACTACACAAAAATGAGGAAGTTAGTTAAACAGAAATTAAAGGGTACAAGGCAAAAAGTGAAATCCCTGCAAACTGCTTGGAAACTTTTTAAAGACACCATAATAGAGACTCAACTTAAATGTATACCCCAAATTACAAAATACAGTAAGAGAACCAAAAAAGTGCCACTCTGGCTAAACAACAAAGTAAAAGAACCAGTGAGAGAAAAAAAAAAGGCATCTTTTAAGAAGTGGAAGTTAAATTCTAGTGAGGAAAATAGAAAGGAGCATAAACTCTGGTGAATGAAAGTATAATATAATTAGGAGGCCAAAAAGAATTTGAATAGCTAGCCAAAGACTCAAAGTAATAGCAAAAACATTTAAATACATCAGAAGCAGGAAGCCTCTTAAACAAGCAGGAGACCCATTGGACGATCGAGATGCTAAAGGAGCACTCAAGGACCATAAGGCTATGGTGGAGAAACTAAATGAATTCTTTGCATTGGTCTTCACGGCTGAGGATGTGAGGGAGATTCCCAAACCGGAGCCATTCTTTTTAGATGACAAATCTGAAGAACTGTCCCAGATTGAGGTGTCACTAGAGGAGGTTTTGGAATGAATTGATAAACTAAACAGTAATAAGTCACCAGGACCAGATGGTATTCACCCAAGAATTCTGAAGGAACACAAATGTGAAATTGCAGAACTACTAACTGTAGTTTGTAACCTATCATTTAAATCAGCTTCTGTACCAAATGAGTGGGGGATAGCTAATATGATGCCAATTTTTAAAAAGGGCTCCTGAGGTGATCCCGGTAATTACAGGCCGGTAAACCGGACTTCAGTACCAGGCAAACTGATTGAAACTATAGTAAAGAATAAAATTGTCAGACACAGACATGAACATAATTTGTTGGGAAAAAGTCAACATGGTTTTTGTAAAGGGAAATCATGCCTCACCAATCTATTAGAATTCTTTGAGGGGGGTCAATAAGCATGTGGGTAAGGGGGATCCAGTGGATATAGTGGACTTAGATTTTCAGAAAGCCTTTGACAAGGTCCCTCACCAAAGGCTCTTAAGCAAAGTAAGCAGTCATGGGATCAGAGGGAAGGTCCTCTCGTGGATTGGTAACTGGTTAAAAGATAGGAAACAAAGGGTAGGAATAAATGGTCAGTTTTCAGAATGGAGAGAGGTAAATAGTGGTGTCCCCCAGGGGTCTGTACTGGGACCAGTCCTATTCAACATATTCATAAATGATCTGGAAAAAGGGGTAAACAGTGAGGTGGCAAAATTTGCAGATTATACAAAACTACTCAAGATAGTTAAGTCCCAGGCAGACTGCGAAGAGCTACAAAAGGACCTCTCAAACCTGGGTGACTGGGCAACAAAATGGCAGACGAAATTCAATATTGATAAATGCAAAGTAATGTACATTGTAAAACATAATCCCAACTATACATATAAAATGATGGGGTCTACATTAGCTGTTACCACTCAAGAAAGATCTTGGAGTCATTGTGGATAGTTCTCTGAAATCATCCACTCAACGTGCAGCGGCAGTCATAAAAGTGAACAGAATGTTGGGAATCATTAAGAAAGGGATAGAAAAGAGGACAGAAAATATCATTTTGTTTCTATATAAATCCATGGTACGCCCACATCTTGAATAGTGTGTGCAGATATGGTTGCCCCATCTCAAAAAAAGATATTGGAATTTGAAAAGGTTCAGAAAAGGGCAACAAAAATTAGGGGTATGGAGCGGCTTCCATATGAGAGGAGATTAATAAGACTGACTTTTCAGCTTGGAAAAGAGATGACAAGGGGGTATATGATAAGAGGTCTATAAAATCATGACTGGTGTGGAGAAAGTAAATAAGGAAGTGTTATTTACTCCTTCTCATAACTCAAGAACAAGGGTCACCCAATGAAATTAATAGGCAGCAGTTTTAAAAGAAACAAAAGGAAGTATTTTTCCACACAATGCAGTCAACCTGTGGAACTTCTTGCCAGAGGATGTTGTGAAGTCCAAGACTATAACAGGGCTCAAAAAAAGAACTAGATAAGTTCATGGAGGTTAAGTTTATCAATGGCTATAAGCCAGGATGGGCAGGGATGGTGTCCCTAGCCTCTTTTTGCCGAAAGCTGGGAATGGGCGACAGGGGATGGATCACTTGATGATTACCTGTTCTGTTTATTCCCTCTGAGGCACCTGTCATTGGCCACTGTTGGAAGACAGGATTGGGCTAGATGGTCCTTTGGTCTGACCCGGTATGGCCACTCTTATGTTTTTATTGTGATCACAATGAGGAGAAGACAGCTTCTGACAATTAAAAAAAATGACTTAGTAGAGCATGTCTAGGGAGGAGTACAAAAATATTGCTCGAGCATGCAGGGGTGTAATCAGGAAGGCCAAAAACACAACTGGAGTTGCAGCTAGCAAGGGATGTGAAGGGTAACAAGAAGGGTTTCTACAGGTATGTTATCAACAAGAGGTGGTCAGGGAAAGTGTGAGACCCTTACTGAATGGGGGAGGCAACACAGTGACAGATCGTGTGGAAAAAGCTGAAGTACTCAATGCTTTTTTTGCCTCGGTCTTCACAGACATCAGCTCCCAGACTGCTGCACTGGGCAACAAAGTATGGGGAGGAGGTGAACAGCCCTCAGTGGTGAAAGAACAGGTTAAGGACTATTTAGAAAAGCTGGGCATGCACAAGTCCATGGGTCCAGATCTAATGCATCCAAGGGTGCTGAGGGAGTTGGCTGAAGTGATTGCAGAGCCATTGGCCATTATCTTTGAAAACTTGTGGTGATTGGGGGAGGTCTGGACAATTGGAAAAAGGCAAATATAGTGCCCATATTTAAAAAAGGGAAGAAAGAAAACCCAGGAACTACAGACCAGTCAGCCTCACTTCAATCCCCAGCAAAATCATGGAGCAGGTCCCTCAAGAATCCATTTTGAAGCACTTGGAGGAAAGGAAGGTGATCAGGAACAGTCAACATGGATTCACCAAGGGCAAGTCATACCTGACCAATATGATTGCCTTCTGTGAGGAGATAAGTGGCTCTGTGGATATGGGGAAAGCCGTCGATGTAATATATCTTGACTTTAGCAAAGCTTTTGATACGGTCTCCCACACTATTCTTGCCAGCAAGTTAAAGAAGTATGGATTGGATGAATGGACTATAAGGTGGATAAAAAGCTGGCTAGATTGTCGGACTCAATGGATAGTGATCAACGGCTCGATGTCTAGTTGTCATCAAGTGGAGTGCCCTAGGGGTCTGTCCTGAGGCCGGTTTTGATCAACATTTTTATTAATGATCTGGATGACAGGATGAATTGCACCCTCAGCAAGTTCGCAGATGACACTAAGCTGGGGGAAGAGGTAGATACACTGGAGGGTAGGGATAGGGTTCAGAGTGACCTAGACAAATTGGAGGATTGGGCTAAAAGAAATCTGATTAGGTTCAACAAGGACAAGTGCAGAGTTCTGCACTTAGGAAGGAAGGATCCCATGCTCCGCTACAGGCTGGGAACTGACTGGCTAGACAGCAGTTCTGCAGAAAAGGACCTGGGGATTACAGTGGATGAGAAGCTGGATATGAATCAGCAGTGTGCCCTTGTTGCCAAGAAAGCCAACAGCATATTGGGCTGTATTAGTAGGAGCATTGCCAGCAGATTGAGGGAAGTGATTATTCCCCTCTATTCAGCACTGATGAGGCCACATCTGGGGTATTGCATCCAGTTTTGGTTCCCCCACTACAGAAGGGATGTGGACAAATTGGAGAGAGTCCAGTGGAGGGCAATGAAAATGATTAGGGGGCCGTGGCACATGACTTACAAGGAGAGGCTGACGGAACTGGGGTTATTTAGTCTGCAGAAGAGAAGAGTGAGGGGGGATTTGATAGCAGCCTTCAACTACCTGAAGTGGGGTTCCAAAGAGAATGGAGCTCGGCTGTTCTCAGTGGTAGCAGATGACAGAACAAGGAGCAATGGTCTCAAGTTGCAGTGGAAGAGGTCTAGGTTGGATATTATGAAACGCTATTTCACTAGGAGGGCGGTGAAGGACTAGAATGGGTTACCTAGGGAGGTGGTGGAATCTCCATCCTTAGAGGTTTTTAAGGGCAGGCTTGACAAAGCCCTGGCTGGGATGATTTAGTTGGGGCTTGGTCCTGCTTTGAGCAGGGGGTTGGACTAGACGACCTCCTGAGGTCTCTTCCAACCCTGATATTCTATGATTCTATGTCCTTTCCTTGCTGATCCCATAGGCCGGATATACAGGCACCTTACATAACACTGAGATATCAGTAATAATAAGCACATAAAAGAGCCCTAAGGAGATAGAGCAACAGACAAAGAACGAGTGTGAAATGGTCAAAGAACGACTCATTTGCTAATAAATCTTTCCCTTTCAGGAGTGTAGGAGAAAACACATTCATTAATCAATACAAACATTTTGCATTTGTCAATGTGGCAACATCATCAAACATTTACGGAAAAAGGAAAAGAAAATGACAACAAAAAGGAAGAGAAATAACCACTGGATACATCTCCTTCCCTGCTAAGCCTCACCTGTTTCTCAGCCTTTTTATCCAAGAAGTGAAACTTCCCACTGAATTCAAAGGACTTTGCTGCCTTTATCTTTAAAGACGTTTTCTATAGCTAGGGAAAGAGAGGCTGCTAAGGATGAGAAATGTTAGGTGCTGTATGGCATTTCTCTCACAGGAGCGGTGTGGATGCGTGGAGTGGTACGGGGCACGCTGCTGGACCCAAGTGACTTGGGTTATACAGAAAGCCAGGAGGCTCAGCTCCACAGCACCTGTCCCACAGGCCTGCAGATACCGGGCTGAGGGGGGGGGGAAGGATGAATGGAATGCTGCACTCGTTCTAGATATGCTCTCCCTGTATTCAAATTCACATGCATCAAAACAAAACAAGAAACCCCCAAATTCATCTTTATTTATGGCCAGCAGCAGGCTGCCGCTGAGTTTACTGACTGCGCTTGTATCAACCCAGCCCACCCATTCTGGGCCTAACATGCAGTTTCCTTTATGTTTTCGTATGCCATGGTGCTAAAGCAACTGGTTGTGGCCATCCACTGAATCACAGAAATTAGAGATGGGGGGGGAGAATGTATTAGTTTATCTAGTACAGGGGGTCTCAAACTGGGGGTCAGGACCCCTCAAGGGGTCACAAGGTTATTACATGGGGGGTCACGAGCTGTCAGCCTCCACCCCAAACCCCGCTTTGCCTCCAGCATTAATAATGGTGTTAAATATACAAAAAAAGTGTTTTTGATGTATCAGGGAGGTTGCACTCAGAAGCTTGCTGTGTGAAGGGGTCCCCAGTTCAAAAGTCTGAGAACCCCTGGTCTAGTCCAGCCCCTGACCCACTATGCAGAATTGTTCTGAAAAGGGCAACGAGAGCATCTCTTTCCTTGGAAGACTGTTGTTTTGGGGACAAATCCTGAAGTCTTTACTCGGGGCTTGTCTGCATGGAAAGTTACTATGTGGCAAGCTGGGGGGTGAATCTCCAGCACACTAGGTTGCCGTGCAGTAACTGCAACAGTATAGTGAAAGTCTGCTGTGCAACCTGGCTTAGTACTTCTTGAGCAGTGCCCATGTGGGGTGTTACCGCACAGCAAGCTGGTGTGCTGTCAATTCACACCTTGTTTTGCTGCCAGGAACTCGCCAAGTAGGCAAGCCCTCAGTCAAAACTCTCCTTGAAGTCACCAGGGACTTTGAAATCAAGGGGGATTTCACAAGAGTAAAAACTGAGTAAGAGCTTTGGAATTTCTCCAAAGAATTATTTGTACTAAATCTCTCTGGTACTCCCAGAGCTCTGGTAGCGGAGGTAGCAGAGCTCGGTTGGAGTGTCAATGCTGGTTTCTCACTATGCAGCTGGTTGGGATTTTTCTGCAGGGAAGGAAGGTTGGTTTATTGGTTTTGTGCAGCCTCCCATGTCCTGCCAGTGCGCTAGCCAATCTCTGGCTACAACATCTCTTTTTGAAACTTCACCATAGACGGGCACAGCACATTTCATTAGGGTGTGCGCCCAGGGAGCCCCGCCCTAGCCCCACACCCATCCACTCCCTCCTACTTCCAACCCCCCCCACTCCTTGTCCCCTGACTACCTCCTCCTGGGACCCCTGTCCCCCAGAACTCCACCCCCATCTAAGCCTCCCTGCTCCTTGTCCCCTGACTGCCCCCCTAGGACCCTACCCTCTACCTGTCCCCTGACTCCCCCAACCCTTATCCACACCCCCGCACCGAGCCAGACCCCTGGGACTCCCACGCCTATCCAACCACTCCCTGCCCCCTGACAGGACCCCCAGAACTCCCGACCCATACAACCCCCCTCTGCTCCCTGCCTGCCCCAACCCCTCTCCACACCCCTGCCTCCTGACAGGCCCTGCCCAGAACTCTTGACTCATCCACCCCCCCCAGCTCCTTGTCCCCTGACCACCCCCTCCAGAGACCCCCCCAGCCTAACTGTCCCCCAGAACCCTCCTTGCTCCTTCCCCTGACTGCCCTGACCCCTATCCACCCCCCCACCACCTGACAGATCCTGGGACTCCCATGCCCCATCCAAACTGCCCTGCTCCCTGACTGCCCTCTCCAGAGACCCCCTGCCCCTAACCACCCCCTGTCCAACCCACCCTGCTCCCTGTCCCCTGACTGCCCCCACCCCTTATCCAACCCCCCTGGCCCCAGCCCCCTTACCATGAGGATCCTAGCAGCATGTTCTGCTCCGCACGGAGCCAGACACGCTGCCCTGTGGGAGCAAGCAGCCCTGCCCCTCAGAATGCTGCGCGCGGCGGCATGGCTCCAGGGGAGGGGGGAAGGCGGGGGAGAGGCCGGCGACTTGCTGTGCTGGGCCGGGTGCTCCGGCCCGGGAGCGCAGGCCCTGCGGCTTGCCGTGCCTGGAGAGTGGAGCCATTTGCCCACCCCTGCATTAGGGTGTGCCTGGGCACACCCAGCATACCCTGTGCGCATGCCTCTGAACTTCACTTGAAGGAGGAAAACAGAGCCCAAGTTTACTTTTGTTTCACCCAAAAGAGTTCTCCCCTCCCTGTCGCATGAAATCCCTCATTGATCTGCTGCCGTTTTATCCAGGTTTCCTTGTTTGATTCGTCTCCTGTGGCAATACTTAAGGCGGTGCAGTACCGAAGGGTTCACTGTCGGCACACAGTAGGCAGCGTTGGTGTGGCCGTGTCGGTCGCAGGAAATTCCAGAGACAAGGTGGGTGAGGTAATATCTTCTGCTGGGGAGAATGTTCTTTCTGCCGAGTCATTCCTGCTGACTGAGCTGAACTGAGCCCTACCAGAGCAGTGGTACAGAACACAGCCTCCTGCTGGGTCCCAGGACAATCGTCAGCAGGAGACTGAACACAGCATACAGGATCCCTGCAGAGGGACTCAAACTCCTGGCTCTTCGGAGGACGATGGCTGGAGGAAGGAGCATGTGAAGCGTTTACAAGGAAGGGCAGCGCTTGCAATTACAGCAGCAGCGTAGGAAGTCTCCTCTCATAACCGCACGCAAATGCAGTCAGGTGGTGCGGAGCTGCCTTGCCACAGTGGGAGTCTTGAGCTTCCCACATCCAGGCAGCCTGCTGCCTCCTGGCTGCCAGGCCACGGCTCTCCCTCCTCCTTACCCTGCCTGGGGTGATATGCATCTGATGGTGCGTGCAGAGCAGATCCTACATCACGAACAGATGCAATATGTATACGTTCACACGCCAACTTACAGTTTTTGCTTTTAGATTGGTGGTTTTGGTACAAACAGGCTTTGCATCTTTACTGATCTGCAGATGGAAGTGACTCAGCATCCTATGCACACCAGGCAGATCTAAGTGTCCATGCTGGAGTAGAGTAAGGGCTTCTCTAGAAAGGGAATCCTGATCATTAGTCACCTAGTTATTTATTTTAGTTGAGTTGCTACCAACATTTAGGGCACAATATTCAAGGGATCTGAACCTGGCCTCTAAATTTGTGCCTGAAGACCCAAATTTGTACATATGCATGACAACGGTACACAAACTGTTACCTCCAACCACCCGCTCTGAATGCACAACTTTTGAGGCCCTTTTAGCCTGAACTCTCTGTCTGTGGCTAACCTCAAAGCTGGAAACAGGACATCACATAGGCTGTTTGGAGGCATCCACGGGACCTCTGAGCAATTCCATGGGGGACATCAGTCCATATAAGTTTTAACGTTGAATGTTTGTGGGGAGAAATGCTTGGCTGAGTGAATCGATGAGTCCTTGCCCACCCATAGTGACCCAGCAGAGTGAGATTTCAACCACACCTTTCATCTTGATGGAACAGGGCAGTACACTCTGCAGCAAACAGGTCAGTGTTGCTGAAAGCAATTCACCCCATGACAGGTCCGGTGAAATTTAGAGGCTCTAAGCAGGACTGTGTAGATTTGTACATTATGGATAGTTTTGGGTAGTTGTGTATTCTACACCCACATTATCTCCAATCATCAGTCCTTTTCAGTGTGTTTTCATGAAGACCTTGTAGAGGAGCAGACTCACCCCTGCGGTGCCTCCTGCTGGTCATCTCCAGGCATTAGCTCATTCCAGCTCCAGAGCACCCTCTGCAGGCCAGTGATCCACCTGTCCTCTGGCCCTCCCTGGACCCAGGTGCCCTTTCATCTGGGGCATTGCCCCCTGGCAGTACACCCCTCAGTACTAGGGTCTCCTCTTCCTGGGGAACCCCCACCCACTATCCCTACCTCACCTCAGAATAAGGCCACTGCCAGTCGCCAGCCAGCCCCCACTCCCTGGGGCAGACTGCAGTATAGGCCACTCATCACTGGCAAGGTTGGGTTTGGATTTGCTGCCTTGGCCTACCCCTGGGCTGCTCTCTGCAACCCCCAGTACCTTTTAGGCCAATGCTAGGCCGCAGCCTGGGGCTTTCCAGGCTGGAGCTCCCCAGCTCCGCTGCCTTTCCCCAGCCCTGCTCCACTCAGGTATTCTGTCTCTAGCTCCTACACCCAGGCCCTTCTCTCTCTGAGGCAGAGAGAGACTGTTGGCCCCTGGCTCACAGCTTTTTTATATAGGGCCAGCAGAGGCCTGACTGGGGTGTGGCCTAGCTGCAGCTGCTTCCCCAATCAGCCCAGCTTAGCAGCTCCCAGCCACAACCTTCCCCCAGGGCTGTTTTGAGCCCTTCAGGGCAGGAGCGGGGTAACCACCCCGCTACAGACCTCCTTCCCCATAAAGCAAACAAGCTACTGGAAAGCTGGCTGACTGGACAGGAACAGCAACTCGCATACACTAATTAAGACCAAAGCAAGTAGGGTGAAGATGGACATATCCATGGAGGCCTTTTCTCTTTACATTCTGAACGCTATCACCTGCCTTTATCTTCTGCTGTTGTTTGCTGCTAAATCCAATCTTTTTCGCTCAGCAGAGCTGCCCATCTGAGCCCAGCAAGGTGGATGAACCTTCAGTGCTCCATTAACTTCAATCAATAACCATTGATTCACAAGTGTGAGCTGCAATCAATAGGCTTGACTTCAAAGATCCAGGGTTTCATGATTTGCTACTAAAGGGGAGAAGGGGTATCACAACGGTCTGTCCTGCAGAAATACCTAAGCAGTGAAACCAAATGGCAGCTACGGGCACCCCCTAAGCCAATAAATGAAGCACTGGGTTTCTTCAGAAGTTCTGACAGTCATCCTGAAAGGAAAGGCACCTACTATGGGTTGCTGCCTATTTTTTTCCAAATTTCCATATCTACCATTTTCATCACACCAGAACAGGTGAATCAATGATGGGTGATCTACCAGCTAAACTGATGGTGTGGTGCAAAGCCTGCTCTCAGTTGCATGTGTAAAGTACATCTGAGAGCAGATTTTAGCCCATTGGGCAAAAATGAGATCTTTCATCTTCCCTTTTCCTACAATACAGACCCAGTGCACCGTCCACCAGCCATAAGGGACATGTTCCAGTGTCCAGTGCAAATCTTCCTGCCATCACTGTTATCAAAGCTGAGGATCACAAAGTGTTCTGATCACCAACTATAAAGGACACAGAGAGGGATTTCCACAATCCATTTCACTAGCAGGGAGCATGCCATGCTGGTTAAGCTCAAGGAAACACCTCAGGCCAAACCCAGGCTGGCACAAGCAGGCACAAAGCTCCTTGACCTCCACGCCTTCAGCAGCCCAAGCAGCCACTCTTACAAACCTTCCCTTCAACACCTGCTCAGGAGGTAGCTGAGCTGAATTTACTCCCCTGTTCACTCAGAACCAGGTCAAGCCCCTGCACCCCATCACAGGGTACATCTATATTGCAGCCACAGGTGTGATTGGCAGCTCATGTAGACGTACCCTTGCTAGCTGTACTCTAGCTAGCCTGGTAAAAACAGTAGTGAGGATCTGATGGCAGGGGCTTCTGGACGGGCTGCACAAGTCAGTATGTACCCAGGGCAGTCAGGTGGGTTTGTGCAGCCCACAGTGAAGCTCACCCTGCTATGTCCTCACTGCTATTTTTAGCGTGCTAGCTAGAGTACAGCTAGTGCTGGTACATCTACACCAGTTGCAAATCACACCATGGCTGCAGTGGAGATAGCCCCATAGACAACTCTAGGTACTGTGGAAACTGAAATATGAGGAAGTGCAAGAAAAATATTTCTTCAGATGATCAAGAATCATAAAGGACATCTCACCAAAAAAGTAATAAGGAAAAACTGTGCCTGACATAGGGAGATAGGAGAGACAGGGCAGAGATGGCATCACTGTGAAGCAACCTGCCACCAACTGGGGAGAGACCAATGGACAGAGGGGTGCAAACTCCAAACAGAGCGTGACCCCCTTCCTGGCTAAGGATCCCCACCCTGACAGACTCTGGAGGGGTCTGACTTAATACTTTAGAACACCTGTGTAGCCTGTCAGGTTGAAAAAGTCTCACTAAATTGAACTGTCTTTTCCCTATAACATTCCCCAAAGACCCAGAAATATTCTGCAATGCCACAAAATACAAAGATACTGCAGTGCATTCTCAGCATTTATGTAACTTAACTACACAGCTCCCTTTATAAACAAAGTAGCTTCTGTGCAGCAACTGAGCTGTCAAAACTCCCAGTGGGAGTAACACCACTAAACATCCAGCTCACCTCCCCATTAGTAATTTGTGGATGATCCCTCGCATGCTGTTTCCCATACAGCTAAAAGCTTTGCAAGCAAATTTTGAAGCACAAGCCAGAAGTCAATGTGTGCGGCCCAGTTGAGGGGATCTATGCGGAAGTGCTTACCTTTCAGGAACAAAGAGATAAGATGTCTCTCATATAGGTACATAAACATGATTAGCACAGCTAAACTCCCTATCAAGAGAAAGGTTATAAAGAAGATCAAGTGCCAAATTCTGCTTTTAGTTGCATCTACGAGATCCCACTGACACTAATGGGGTGACTCAGGTGCACTTCAGAGCAGACTCAGCCAGCCACTTTGGGGAATTATGTCATGCCCATTTCATTCTCTCTTTGAGATAATTTTAGGAGAATGCTACATATAAAGTCAAGTCACAGACTGTTGAGACGATACATTCCAAGTACATGTTCATTATAAAATAGCCCCGCAAAGCACTTACCATCTGTGCCCAAAATGGTGCAGGAATAACGGTCTGATTGGAGAGGTGGAGTGTACAGGAAGCATCCTTTAGAACCTGGATATTGCCGAAATCTATCTGAGCAGGATCCACGTAGACAACTGGGCCTTCACCAACGCTCACTAAATGAATCTTCTGCTCCAGGAAACCGGGGGAAACAAAACCAGGGAAAGTTGAAAGGGACCAGCTAGCTCTCATTGTTCTCCTAGACTGTTCTCAATCCTTGGACACAGAATGGTGGTGAACGACTGGAGGAGACCTGGGATTTTGAGTGATTTTCATGTGAAGAAGATCATCCATTCAGAATGGTTATCTGGTGATAGAGAAAACCACCTCCCTGTTTGCCTTGTTCCACCAAACCAACTGCATTTGTCCTGCAGCTCTCCACTTGTACCTATTCACCTCTCCCTTCTCTTCTCTTTGACCGTTGCCATCCCATCTTACCCCTTCTCAACATTTTCCCATCCTTCCCTCTAACTTCTTCTGCTGTCACACACTCACCACTGGTGTAAAATGAGGAATACTTCCATCAGAGTTACACTGGTGTGAGTGTGAATCAGACACTTAGGTTTTAAGCTCTTGGGAGCAGAGTTCATGTCTTACTTGTGTCTGAAGTTCCATGCACATTATGGCGCTATATAAGTAATGGATATTAATGATGTCACCTGAGCTGTAATTGTCTCTCCTGAATATCTGTGATCCTGACAATATTCTCTACCCTCACATGGATCAGTCCTAAGGGTCATGGAGGGGTGGGGTGAAATGGTGATCCGTTATCCAAGTCACCTTCCCAGAGCATTAAAAGCAGCTAATGGTTTAAATGTTTACACCAGTCTTTTTGCTGTAGGATACAGACTGCACAGGACCAAACAACCTTCCTGTCATGGACCAGGTCATAGGCAGTCAGACCCAGTGGTCAGAGCAGTAGTGATAGGCCTAGTGGTCAGAGCAGGAGTCAGGAACCAGGGGTCAGTGACAGAGCCAGAGGCAGGAGTTAAGCCAAGGGTCAGAGCCAGTGTCAGTAGCCAGGGGTGGGGCTCAGAAGCAGGAATCTGGAACAAGGCAGGATGGAAAGGACAAGACAGGACAGGAATGCAAGAATCGGGATTAAAGCAGGGCTCAGGAGTCAGGCGAGAAGGTAGGGTCCAATGTAGCAGCCACCCAGGGATTCACTTAGTTGCTCAGACAAAGTCCTGTGCCTCCTTCCAGCTTAAATAATGAGTCTGAGCCAATTGGAGAGGCCAGACATCACCTCCAATTGAGATCTTCATAGGCAGTGCCTATGGTGAGCTAAGGTCCACCAGCCCTCACTCCCTGCTAGTGGAGGTGTCAGATGATGTCTGTGATCTGAAGCTTGTCTAGGGAGCCACAGACCTGGGTTCAAGACCTGTGAATCCCTCATACCTACTTCTAAACTGAAATCAAATAAGTAATAATTCCTCCTAGTGACAAGATGCTATGTGACTTATGAAAGGGCAAAGCGTATTATTTAGACACAAAGTTCCAGTCTGTCCTGTAGAGCACCTTGAATGACACCTGACTCAAGAAATGGCATTGGCTGCTCCCAGAGTGACCCACATCTAGTCCCCCTCAGCTGGAAAGACTGCCACCAAAGCCTAGTGTACTCTGCCTGGGTTCCTATACCAGCCCCATCAGACTGCCTAAGGGTACATCTACACTACAGGGGGGAGTCGATTTAAGATACGCAAATTCAGCTACGTGAATAGCGTAGCTGAATTCGACGTATCGCAGCCGACTTACCCCGCTGTGAGGACAGCGGCAAAATCGACTTCTGCGGCTTTCTGTCGGCGGCGCTTACTCCCACCTCCGCTGGTGGAGTAAGAGCGCCGATTTGGGGATCGATTGTCGCGTCCGGATGGGACGCGATAAATCGATCCCCGAGAGGTCGATTTCTACCCGCCGATTCAGGTTAGAGTAACATCCAGCGGCTGCTGGTGCTCACTCACCTCCATTGCAGATCTGCAGTGGCTGTTTCCCCCAACATGATGGAGAAAGCAGGAGCGTGAGAAGGAAACCATTGAGAACTCATTTCCCAGCCCTGGAGACATCAGGTTTGCTCATTTCCAGTGCTTCCTGGAGAGCAGGATTTTGGGGCAGTGTGGAGGAAGAGGATGGGGCTGTCAGCCTGGCTTTCCCTTCTGGAAATGGCAGTACTGTTAGGGAGCTAGTGAAATCCCTTTCTAAAGACATCAGGATCTTTCACACAGATCTTTTTCATACTAGGCCTCATTACGAATGGAACAATAGTTCGTGCAATTGTTAGGAAAACGTGTGTTTGCCTTTCAGGCTTTGAATACGGTTGGGAAGCACTGCTCTGCTACTGTACTTGCACTTTGTTTGGGGAGATACCTTTTTAATCGAGAAGACTGAAGGGAACAAAAAACACATAGGAGAGAGTCCCTGGAGAGTGTGCGTTGATAAACACCTCTCCTGAGAGCATAGCTAAGTTTTTAGTGTGCTCTTCCCCAGCAGAGCAATCAAATGTAGCATGAGTCCTTCCAGGACGTTAACCTTTAGTGTTCTGTCATTCATTTTCTACAGAACATCCAGTAAGGAAGACAGGCCACCTAGAATTCCTAGCTGTGTCAAATCGCACTGGACATGTCCATGGTATGTCATTCAGCAGGGAAGTGGTTAATATTTTTTAAAATGCTTCACTTAAACCATTTGCAAAAGTGCTTTTAGCAGCAACATTTAACAGGCCATTGCTCACAAGCCAAATTATATAAAAGGAAAAGGAGGACGAGGGGGAAGACATTGCGATCAGTAATATTTCCACGGGCTCAAAGGTCTTGCTGGCTCTGTTGATGGGGACATAGTGTCAGTTTCAATCATCTGGGAATAAATAGTCGTCCTCTGGCAGTCAGCTGTAGTGTTGAATGACCACCTGTTTTGATAGCAGCCAGCTGTAAAATTACTGCCTGTGGCAGGCTGCAGGCGGATACGCCACAGGTAAACCCCAGGCTGTATTGGACCAGCTCCCTAACACACAGGATTACTTGCAGCAAACTGAAACTGACATCCCGTCACTTGCAAGTAAAACACAAGGCAACACAGCCATGAAGGGTCAGCCAGAGAGAAGGATTTGTGAAAGTCTGCACTCTGAGAAGGGCTATAGCCGACTCAAGCTGTTGGGAATTATTAAGCATAACATGAGAACATAAAACAGCCAGACTGGGTCAGACCAAAGGTCCATCTAGCCCCGTATCCTGTCCTCCGACAGTGGCCAATGCCAGGTGCCCCAGAGGGAATGAACAGAACAGGTAATTAAGTGATCCACCCCCTGTCGCCCATTCCCAGTTTCTGGCATAATGTAAGATCATAGGACCATGCTCTTCTTTCTGTTTTACTGGCCTAAAATTAGAGTGATTCCACTGAACTCAACAGAGTTACATCAGTGCAATAGAGAGCAGAATAAGGCCCACACTCCTGAAACCAACCATCAGTAGAGCGCATAGCAGGCTGTTGGCCATACTGCTCACAATGTTCCACTAGTGGGGAAAAGTCTGGGTGGCCAGAATGGGACCTACTAAAGGTGTGTTAAAGCTTCAGGGCAGAGCTTGGACAAAATTTAAACCTGAGGCAGCTTTAGCAACGAGACATGCAAGCGTGTACTGTGCTTATGCATGGCAAGCTTTCTATTAGCACAGCTCAGATGTTTGCTGCAATTGAGTGAAAGCCAAATGCTGTGCATTAAACGCCAACTTAATGGGCGCACTTATGAGCTTACTGAAGTGCTTAGTTTTCCCTTAGAAATTGTTAAGATCCCACAATTCACAGGGCTCCCATCAGGGTAAGGTCTGACATATTAATTCACATCATTAAAGCGCGGCTAAGGCTGAAAGTACACATCATTAATCCAAGGGTAAAATCTTTACAAGATCACCATAGTTTGAAAAATAAACCAACCACTAAAAGGTCAGGAAATTCTAACTGTGAAAAGCTCTCTCTCCCCACTTCTTTTTGTAACGTGTCTTAACTTTACAAACCACTTATTTGGCTAACTTCAGCCTTGATGGCAAAATTCACCTTCCTCCATTGACAAAGCCCCTAGCCATTGGTCTACATTCTAATGCAAAGAAAAGGGTTGGAGACCTAGGTTAAGATTTCCAGTGCAGTGCAGGGGAGATAGCTGCACACCTTCCATTCATTTTAAAGAAAGCCCACACCCTTTGGACTGCTTTGAAAATGTCAGCCTTACTTTTGGTTAATGGCCGCTGAGGCTTTCAGCAGTCCTTTGACACCCTAGTTCATGCTCATCAGTGATGACAAGCCATTCTGTCATCGCTATTTCAAAAGTTAATGCCATTTTAAATTAAAATTTAATTAAACTTGCTTTAGCTCTTAGCTAGAAGAATTCAATAAACTACATTTTATCAAGTATCAGAGGGGTAGCCGTGTTAGTCTGGATCGGTAAAAAGCAATAGAGAGTCCTGTGGCACCTTTAAGACTAACAGATGTATTGGAGCATAAGCTTTCGTGGGTGAATGCCCACTTCGTCGGATGCATGGGTCTGATGAAGTGGGTATTCACCCACGAAAGCTTATGCTCCAATACATCTGTTAGTCTTAAAGGTGCCACAGGACCCTCTGTTGCTTTTTACATTTTATCACTCACCTTTCTAACTTTTTTTTTTTTTTGCTAGAAGGTGGTAAAAAACCCAGGAAGCCTCTTGGAATTCTATTTTTAACTCTATTTTTAGGGTGTCATGTCATAATTCAGAAACCACTTGCCCATACTTGTTCACATTTGGTAGAAAAAGTCTACCTTCACTCCAGTTGCAGCCTCCCAATTTTACGGCTGATATGGCCTTCCTTGTAGATTTTAGTACAGAGGCTACAGTGGCCCATAATGGACTGAATTCAGAAAAGCACTTAACCACATGCATCAGTTGATTCCTGTTCAGGACAGCACTTAAGGAGGTGCTTTTTCTAAGTGTGTGAGAGGACTTAAGCATGTGCTCAAAGTTAAGCATGTGCTTAAGTACTTTCCTGAACAGGGTTGCTTTCTCAAATTGGGGCCTTTATTATGCAGTGGTTATTGTTACTCTGTAAGAATAAAACAGACTTAGGCCTTGGCTACACTGGCGCTGTACAGCGCTGCAACTTGCTGCGCTCAGGGGTGTGAAAACGCCCCCCCCTCCCCCGAGTGCAGTGAGTACAGTGCTGTAAAGCGTCAGTGTAATCAGAGCCTGCAGCGCTGCACGCTGTCTCGCAGCGCTGCAAGCTATTCCCCTCGGAGAGGTGGAGTACTTACAACGCTGCGAGAGCTCTCTTCACTACACAGTGAAGTCCCGAGTGTAGCCAAGCCCTTAGAGACAAAGGAATTGCTATAGTGGCTTAGACCAAGGGTTCATCTACAAAGAGAGGCAGTTCCAGATATTTCAGAGTACTCTCCATAATGCCAATGGAAACATTTGCCCATAAGGAAAGTTTCCTTTCTATCCCCAGGCAGTTAGTTCTTGGCTTATGCAATTAATCATGAGGGTTTATTCTTTTCTTTTTTATTCTCTCTCATTATTCATAATAAACATCTAATCTTTTGGAATCACACTTAGCTCCTGGTCTCTATGGTTTCTGGTGGCAATGAGTCCTCCAGGTAGTCATGTTAGGTGAAGCACCTAAAGGGGAGTTAGGTGCCTGACTCCCAGTGACTATCCTTAGGTGCTTCCGAAAACCCCAGCCAAGCTATGTAAAAGATTTAAATTTGGGGCCTTTCCATTGCACTGTCCCTTTTGATGTGAACTACAGCAAACGGTCTATAGTAATGCCCAATTTACCGTCTCTGCACCAGTCATTACTTGTATACTCCTCTCACGCCCCTTCAAAAGACACAGGCCTGCAAGGTTCTAAACTCCCTCTGTTCGCCTTGACTTTATACAGTAGTGAAGGGCACTCGGCACTTTCTGGGATCAGGCCCATATTCTTCTTGCCAACTGAAACAGGTTTGATTTTTCCTGACTCTCCTCGTTATTGGTATGAGCAGTGCAATTAACCTCAAAACATCTGACTTCTATCACAGTGATATTTACTCTCTAATGACATGAGTTTACTACTGCAGCTTTTGAATTCACCAGAAAAGTCCTTGGAATTGTAAAGAACTAGACTGTCTGAATACAAGCATGCAGTGTGCACTGTCAAATGAGCAAAGACCACCCTCAGTACAGGTCTTCACACTCCAGAGAGAACATTGGTGCAGACACAAGGTGTATTTCATCATCAGGGTCTCACCAGGCGGAGGTCTTCACTCCCAAACATGGCTATGGAAGCCACAGTGTCCTGCTGTCCAGTCACTTGGGTTTCCAGTGCTAAGGGGATCTCCACAGTGCTGTGAGGTTGAATAATGCCACAAGGCCTGGGGCTGGAGTATAGCACAGAGGGCTTCTCCTCATACTCCTGTGCAGAGACATAACCAGAACATTATCTTCACCATGACTTCTTTGGAAACTTTCCATTCCTTGACATTTAAAAACATTACAATTATCGCACAGTTAAAAGAATCACATGCAAAACACTGGGTTCAAAGGGGGAAATTGAGCGTGGTGCAGAGGACTAGCACAAAGTCTATACTGACCCCTATTTTGAGGACTTTGTGGGATTGAAGTGATGCACAGACAAGCGCCTGCCTTCTGCGCAGGGGAGAATTTCAGCCAGAGATAGACTATAAAATATGCAAAACAGCACAGCTGAAGGCGCACATTTCTAACATGTAGGGTAATTAACCATTGGAACAGCTCACCACAGGACGTGGTAGGTTCTCCATCACTTGCAGTCTTTAAATCAAGACTGGGTCTCTTTCTAAGGGACCTGCTATGGCTCAGTAGAAGTTATAGGCATGAGGCAGGTATTACTGGGTGAAATTCTCTGGCCTGTGTTACAATAGCTCCTTCTGGCCCTCCAATTTCTAAATCTTTCCAGGAACCAGTACAGACATTTACTTGCCTGAGGCATCACCTAAATGCGATCCAACCAATCGAACAGATTGAATACCAGGGGCACCTGTTCCAAGCATCTCCAGGTTTCATTAGGAAAGAGTTACTCAAAATGAAAGAGAACACAGTGGCTATGTTGGCTGGTGCCCCAGAAAATATGGAACAGTGTCCATGTCTGCCAGATGGAAATAGGAAAAATATGAGGGGAAGGACATTTTCAATCACCCCTGAGGATATTAAAAGCAACAGAGAGTAAGTAAAAATAAAATACAATGGACTACATTTAACGGCATGTAAATGGGGGAGTAAAGTTAGCTAGAAACTAGTATAAACAAGTGTAAGTAGCAAAACTTACCCCAGTTTGGTATTCTGCGGGGTCCAAATTTAGCTCTGGGTAAACAGGTGCCATTTCCATTATACCAGGGCTAAATCTGGTCTCGGAGAATTGCAGAAGGAGTGGCCTAGCTGCTTTAGCTTACACTCTCCTGTGAGATAGCAAGGAAAGCAACTCTCCCCTTCAGCTCCTTCAGGGTTTGACTCATCCGTGTAGGCCCAGGAGTTCCATTGCTCTCAGGAGAGATGTCTCCACAAGGGATTCACCCTAGGACGAAGGCAGCTTTAGGTTCCAGCTGGGGCTCACCAATGGAGGCTCCCAGGAATATACGGTGAGTCAGTGTCCCTTCCAGGCACTCTGGCCCCAACTCCTCCTTTGCTGGCTCCAGTCCTCATGGGGGATATGGAATTGTGAGGCCCACATGCCAGTAATCTCTCTGTTGCCAGAGACTGCAGCCTGGTTTTTACCAGTAAAGTGAAATGGGCCCCTGGCTTGCGAGTTCTGCTTGCTTTGAAAATCTTGTAGATTGGTGCAAGTCGACATTGACAACTGCTTTCTAACCAACTAATGCCTAATGTGTAACTATGCCACCACTGAATCTGTCCCAGTGGCTCCCACAGCAGCTGCACCTGTTCAGCCCAGCCTACTGCTGACTCATAAACAGAGCTCACAGAAGGCTTTGAATTGTTCCCCTTTCCTGTTGTAGAATGTGTTACACCATGAAATATTAGGAAATGCCACACAGACCACAGGCTATGGACTCAGTCAGTGGCTTTCTTCCCTTTCCTCTTGTGAACTTCAGCCTCTCAGAAAGAAACCCTTGTGGTTATAATGTCTTGTATCTTTCAAAGAATCACTCCTGCTTTCAATGCTGTGGGACCCACCCCTTTAAGAACTTTTAAGTTCTCACTTGCAAGAGAGTTCCAAAGAAGAGAACTTAAACATTCTCACATCAAATGCGGGTGAGGCTAGAGACAACAATAACACAGCATTTAATATTATCTGTTATGTGCTAGTCGGGAAATACCCCTTCCATTCTCAGAGAGCCCCATGGAAATGGAAGAGAAGCAGCAGAAAGGGAGGGTGAGATGACAAACCTGAGGG
The DNA here is from genome assembly GCF_013100865.1 of Trachemys scripta elegans. Classification (NCBI taxonomy): domain Eukaryota; kingdom Metazoa; phylum Chordata; order Testudines; family Emydidae; genus Trachemys; species Trachemys scripta. The sequence continues at coordinate 39,850,454 of NC_048310.1, read as the reverse complement.
AGAACCCCGTAGCACCCTGGAAGCTCAGTGTCGTTCACAAGCATCACCATCTGCTGGTAAGGGAACTTCAGGAAACACCGTCCAAACTTCACCACAGGGTTAGCCACACGCAGTGGAGGAACAACACATCTAGCCCGCCAAAAAACAGCATTACAGATACCAAGAGAATCTAGTATTTGTTTACTCCCATAACATATTTGTCATTGTCACATAGAGGCTTTACACCCATACAGTCATTAATCATCTTAAAATTCTTTTTATTCACTTTTTAATCAACAATCTCTGTTAAAGGACATATGGGGAAACTGCCATGGGTCTCTACTCAATAGTGTTCTGTTAACACCAGCAAGCATTCAAGCAGGGTGCAATTTCTCAGACTGGAACCCTGCTAACATGTTGAGCTTTCTTAGCCTGAACAATATGTACTGGTTGGTTTATATTTTTTGTGTTTTCTGCATGGAAGGAATGTGCAGCTAGAGACTTCTGCCAAATCTGTGTTCATGTGAATTAACTTGACACCCCTGCCCTAAAACCCAACTTGGAAAGGGTGATTTTGGGTTTGTATCTGAGCCTCCAGGGAGCTTTCTGTCTCTTGTCATTCTGCAACACCTACCCATTAACCCAGAATACAAATCTTCCTCCTTTATCTGGATTTGAGAAGCTGTTTAGCTGATAGAAGGAAAACATCTTAATTTACAAATTGGGGAAACTGCTGCCTTCTGCAGGATGTATCAGAGAGGAGTCAGGGGGACCACCAGGCTGATGAAAGTCATGTCCATTAGTGTTCCTGTATGATGATCTCCTAATTATCCTACAAAATTGATTTCAGGTGCGATTTTCCAGACTCAGTGTTGGCCTAACCCTGTTCCCACTGAAGTCAATGACAAAGTTCACATTGACTTCAAAGGGAGCAGTGCTAAGCCAGTACCAAGGTCTTTTAAAACTGCCCTCCCCCCAGCTATATATACACAATTATAGATACAGGGCCAAATGCATCCCTTTTGTAACTGCCCTGAAGTCAACCGAGTTACAACAGTCCTACAGGATCTGACCCAGGAAAAATGACCCCTGGCTCAAATCTGTGATGGCAAATAACTAAAACGAGAGGAAAGCAGATGAAGCTGAGCTCATTCTATAAAGGAAATAATAATAATTAATAATAATCTTCCCTCGTCACCATCTTTTGTTTATTTCTCCTAGCTAAAATTCAGAATTTTGTCTTAAACTCTTCGGTATTAATCCACATACTAATTGTTTGAAACTAGCCCCATCATTGCATTGGCATCCAGGCCTCGGATGTCTCCATGCCAAATAGATTTTCCACTGCAGGAAGTGAATACACCCCTTTGGTTACAACCTGAGTTAAGTACAATACTCAGGATGAAAAGGGATGGCAGTTGGGCTCTTCACACATGAAATCTGTTGCAAACACTGAAAGTCACGGACAATTATAAATACTCTGACTCTTCCCATGTTGAAAAAGGCTCAGGGCCTTTCCCTTATCTTTAGTACAGGTGCTTTTCAGCATGTGTTGTTTACAGTACTTTGTCACAGTTTTTAGTGCTAGTGCCCAACTATGCACAATAATCATATTAAACAGTGGTTCTTGTTTTAGAAGAGAGGGATAAATCCAGCATATTGTGTACATGGCAGCATAGTGTAGGTGACACAGGGACAAAGGGGGAATGGATGCAAAGGGGGTGTCAATACCTCGCTGTGATTAGGAGTGCCAGCACTTCCTCTCCGATACCATCCACATCCACCACCAATGCCATTTCATATTTCTTCACAGTGTTGGAACATAAGGTCACCTAGTGCAGGAAAAGGGGAACAAATACTTTATTTTCTAACGCAATCCCTCAGAAGGGGTGCTCATTCAACAACCTCTAGTATCCCCTTTGTTGGGCTTTTGGAACTTGGAGATCATTTGCTGGAGAAGGACTCTGTTGAGTAAGCATCAGAGGGGTAGCCGTGTTAGTCTGAATCTGTAAAAAGCAACAGAGGGTCCTGTGGCACCTTTAAGACTAACAGAAGTATTGGGAGTGTAACGGGGTTGGGACTCACCACCGTGGTGCCTCCTACTAGTTGTTCCGGGAATTAGCTCAGTCCAGTGGAGCGCCCCCTCCTAGTGGTGTCCCGACCGTCGTCTCGCCCTCGGTTGGCGTGTCTGAGCCCACGTCGCTCACCAACTCGCGGCGTCCTCTTCAGGACCACTGCCCTCCGGCAGTGCCCCTCTGTCTTTCCACACCCCCTTCCGGGAGGGGTCAATCAGCAGTCTCCTTGTCCAGCCACCGTAGTCAACCACACACCCCAAAGTCTAATCCCTCCCGTCAGGGATCTGGCGTGGTCTGTACTGGCCGCTCCCTACGGCCAATGGCTAGATGTACTGCAAGGGGGTAGGGAGGAACCCAGGCCCGCCCTCTACTCTGGGTCCCGACCCAGGGACCCTCTGGCGGCAGCCTCGCTGTCCTCCTACTCTCCCCTCGTCTGTCCGCTTCCCTGGGCTGCTTCCCCTACGGCCCCTTGCACCCGCTAGGCCCTTCCACTCAGGGTCTGCCGCCTGGCAGGCCTCAGGCTAGAGCTCCCCTCTGCTCCCTGAGCCTGGCCAGCACTGCGTTGTCCGCGGTGCTAGTCTCCCAGCTTAGAGATAGACCTTCCCCTCTTGAAGGCCTGGGACAGACTGACTGCTCGCTCTCTGTGCAGTCTTTTATAGGGCTGAGCCTGGCCCTGATTGGCTCCCAGTAAGCCCTTCTCTCATTGGCTGTGTGTCTGCGCCGGCCCACTGGCCTGCCGCAGCCCATAATCTCAGGGAGTGGGGCAGCTGCCCCACTACAGGGAGCATAAGCGGCGTGAGGGAGACCCTGGCTCACGTTTACTTAGAGTGTGCCAGGTTGCAGCCCCTACACCGGCTCCTCACCGATATTATGTTACGTTTTTGGTTACACTTTTCCCCTCACCTTCTCATTTATGCACTCCCTATCCGTGGCCCCACAAAGTCGCGGGACCTCCTGGTCAACTTCCTCTTGGCACTGGCTAAACAGGCCATCTATAAAACCAGGGAGAGGAGGTTGGCCGATGGAGGTGCCTGTGACTGCGGGGCCTGTTTCCGATCCTCTGTCCGTTCACGTATCCGGGCAGAGTTCCTCTGGGCGGCGTCCACTGGCTCCCTTGAAGCCTTTGAGGAGCAGTGGGCGCTGTCCGGGGTTCTCTGCTCGGTGTCCCCGTCTGGTTCTCTTCTTTTGACCCTTTGACCACACTCCTGTCCCTGTTTTTACATTAGTTGTCCCCCGTAATTATTTGAGTTCCAGGCCCTGTGGATCCTCCCCTTAGGCTGGGGGGGGATCCTTTAGCAGTGGGCGGGCTTACGCCCGCCCACTTCCCGGAACCCAATAGGTACAGGGAGCATAAGCTTTCATGGGTAAGAACCTCACTTCTTCAGATGCAAGGAAGAAGTGAGGTTCTTACCCACGAAAGCTTATGCTCCCAATACTTCTGTTAGTCTTAAAGGTGCCACAGGACCCTCTGTTGCTTTCTGTTGAATAAGGTTGCACTGGTTGTATCAATGGTTCTCAGTTGAGGATCTTTGGACCATCACTGGTCCAGGAAGCCTTATCTGGTGGACCATTAAGGAAGCATTTTGAGACCAAAATTGTAAGGAATTGGAAAGTCTAGAACCAGAGATGGGCTCCACGATTATTTTTTTAATATAATGTGATCCATAGAATGGAAAAATGGGGAAATGTGGCTTTAGCAAAGCAACTGATTTTTCTTTTCATAGAATCACAGAAGATTAGCGTTGGAAGAGACCTCAGGAGGTCATCTAGTCCAATCCCCTGCTCAAAGCAGGAACAACCCCAACTAAATCATCCCAGCCAGGGCTTTGTCAAGCTGGGCCTTAAAAACCTCTAAGGATGGAGATTCCACCATCTCCCTAGGTAACCCATCCTCCTAATTAAAGTTTTTCCTAATATCCAACCTAGACCTCCCCCACTGCAACTTGAGACCATTGCTCCTTGTTCTGTCATCTGCCATCACTGAGAAGAGCCGAGCTCCCTCCTCTTTGGAACCCCCCTTCAGGTAACTGAAGGCTGCTATCAAATCCCCCCTCACTCTTCTCTTCTGCAGACTAAATAAGACCAGTTCCCTCAGCCTCTCTTCATAAGTCATGTGCCCCAGCCCCCTAATCATTTTTGTTGCCCTCTGCTGGACTCTCTCCAATTTGTCCACATCCTTCTTGTAGTGGGGGAACCAAAACTGGATGCAATATCCCAGATGTGGCCTCATCAGTGTCTGATAGACAGGAATAATCACTTTCCTCGATCTGCTGGCAATGTTCCTACTAATGCAGCCCAATATGCTATTAGCCTTTTTGGCAACAAGGGCACACTGCTGACTCATATCCAACTTCTCATCCATTGTAATCCCCAGGTCCTTTTCTGCAGAACTGCTGCTTAGCCAGTCGGTCCCCAGCCTGTAGCAGTGCATGGGATTCTTCCTTCCTAAATGCAGGAGTCTGCACTTGTCCTTGTTGAATCTCATCAGATTTCTTTTAGCCCAATTCTCTAATTTGTCTAGGTCACTCTGGACCCTATCCCTACCCTCCAGCGTATCTACCTCTCCCCTCAGCTTAGTGTCATCCACGAACTTGCTGAGGGTGCAATCCATCCCATCATACAGATTATTAATGAAAATGTTGAACAAAACCGGTCCCAGGACAGACCCCTGGGGCACTCCGCTTGATACCAGCTGCCAACTAGACATCGAGACGTTGATCACTACGTGTTGAGCCCGACGATATAGCCAGCTTTCTCTCCACCTTATAGTCCATTCATCCAGCCCATACTTCTTTAACATGCTGGCAAGAATACTGTGGGAAACCGTATCAAAAGTTTTGCTAAAGTCATGATATATCACATCCACAGCTTTCCCCATATCCACAGAGCCAGTTATCTCCTCACAGAAGGGAATCAGGTTGGTCAGGCATGACTTGCCCTTGGTGAATCCATGTCAACTGTTCCTGATCACCTTCCTCTTCTCCAAGTGCTTCAAATGGATTCCTTGAGGAGCTGCTCCATGATTTTGCCGCAGACTGAAGTGAGTTCCCTGAGATCTCCTTGTTCCCTTTTTTAAAGGTGGGCACTATATTTGCCTTTTTCCAGTCGTCTGGGACCTCCCCCAATCGCCACAAGTTTTCAAAGATAATGGCCAATGTCTCTGCAATCACATCAGCCAACTCCCTCAGCACCCTCAGATGCAGTGCATCCGGCCCCATGGACTTGTGCATGTCCAGCTTTTCTAAATAGTCCATAACCTGTTCTTTCGCCACTAAGGGCTGCTCACCTCCTCCCCATATTGTGCTGCCCAGTGCAGCAGTCTGGGAGCTAACCCTGCCTGTGAAGACCGAGGCAAAAAAAGCATTGAGTATTTCAGCTTTTTCCACATCATCTGTCACTAGGTTGCCTCCCTCATTCAGTAAGGGTCCCACACTTTCCCTGACCTTCCTCTTGTTGCTAACATACCTGTACAAACCCTTCTTGTTACCCTTCACATCCCTTGCTAGCTACAACTCCAATTGTGCTTTGGCCTTCCTGATTACACCCAAACATGCTTGAGCAATATTTTTATACTCCTCCCTAGTCATCTGTCCAAGTTTCCACTTCTTGTAAGTTTCCTTTTTATGTTTAAGCTCACCGAAGATTTCTCTGTTAAGCCAACCTGGTCGCCTGCCATCTTTGCTATTCTTTCTGCACATTGGGATGGTTTGTTCCTGTGCCTTCAATAAGGCTTCTTTAAAATACAGCCAGCTCTCCTGGACTCCTTTCCTCCTCATATTAGCCTCCCAGGGGCTCCTGCCCTTCAGTTCCCTGAGAGAGTCAATGTCTGCTTTTCTGAAGTCCAGGGTCCGTATTCTGCTGCTCTCCTTTCTTTCTTTTGTCAGGATCCTGAACTCAATCATCTCATGGTCACTGCTGCCCAGGTTGCCATCCACTTCTACTTCCCCTACCAATTCTTCCCTCTTTGTGAGCAGCAGGTCAAGAGGAGCACGGCCCCTAGTTGGTTCCTCCAGCACATGAATTTTTTCCCAAGGAGGATCACTTTAAATAACAATGGGCATCCATGATGGCTTAAAAAGCTGCAGTTCTTTTCCTCAGCAAGCTCTACATCTTGGTACTGAGCATTCACAGGGGTCTGAGCACTCACGGGGGTCGGAAGCGATGGTCTTCCTAAGTCTGCTGTCATTAAGAATGAAAAGGAGCCAGGAGTCACCCTAGTCATCCTTATGTTTTAGCAAACAGATCATCATCTAGAACCCTCCCATGCTGTGTGCACATCAAGGATGACACGTATTGTTGCCTGTTTTCTCTGATTTATTTTAGCCACGACTCTGTAAAAAGGAGTGTCTCTCTCCTTCGATCTGTCTGGAGATGAGTTCACAGTTGAATAATAAGTTAAAATTCCCAGAGTGCAAAATAGAAAGTTCCACTGTGAAAACAGCTATATTTGTTACCTTTCTTACTGGAGACAGCAGAATAACAAAGCCAAAATGCCAAAGACAAAGCCTGTCCTGTCCTATGCAGGTGGGTTAGTGGAAGAAGAATGTCCGCTCCCACACAGCAGCCGTTCTAGCCGACAGCAGTGGGAATGGCTAATGACAGCTGCATACGCTCCATGGTCGGCTGGCTCAGGGATGTGACCAGCCCAATGGACTCCTGAGCTAAGGGGCTGCAACGGATGTTACCATATGGAATAAAAATAAAGTGTGCTGCAGCAGACATCTCCCATCCTCTCTGAGCATTAAGCCCTCCCCAGGAACACAGCTCAGGACCTACGGCACAACCAAGCTTGCTGTGATGGGTTGCCCCCCCTTCCAAGGTGCCACCTGATGTACTGGGGTACCACTGAGCCTGCCTGCTCCACCAGCCTGGCCTCTCTCATCCCGTCCTGCTAAGCCAGGCCCTCAAGCCTCCTCTGGCACACACACAGGTAAAGACACACCCAGCTGCAGAAAGACACAGACACTGAAATCAGGACTGCACGGGAAGGCTTTCAGCTAAGGAATAGCCTAGTACTCAAGTGCACTCCCCCTCTGGAGAGTAAACCCAAAATTGTATCATCTTGCACTGCACAGAGAACTGTCCAGTGTAAGCTCATGAAACTCACCCTCTCCCTCAATGTGGAGAGAGATGCACAGCTTTTTTGGCCCCCCAGTTATGAATTACACAAACTGGGTTTAAAACAAAAACAAGTTATTTAACTACAAAGGATAGATTTTAAGTGATTATACGTGATAGCAAACAGATCAAAGCAGATTACCTAAGTAAATAAACAAAAACCGCAAACTGAGTTTAACACACTAGATAGGTAGGATATAAATTAACAAATTCTCACCCTGCGTGATAAACAGGCTGGCAGATTCTTAAGGCACAAGTTGCCTTGGCTTTCCCAAGTTTTCATACACAGGCTAAAGATCCCTCTAGCCTGGGACCATCACTTCCCACAGTTCAGTCCTTGCCCCTCAGGTGTTTCCAGGTGTATTGTTGCAGGGAGAATGAGGTCCCATCATGATCTCATTGTGCCCCTTTTATATCTTCTTCCCATTTGCTGGAAAGCTCTTTTGCTATGACCTGGGTCAAACAGTTCCCATTGTGTAGTGCTGTCTCTGAGAGGTTTCTGTTGTACACAGCTCCTGGGGTAATCCTTGTGCTTCCGTGGATTTCCTCAATAAGCCATTAACATTGTTTGGCCTTTTTACTGTTGTACCTGAAAGGCTGCTTGTGGGTATTTTCAGCCACACAACATGTTTCGGTGACACATACACAGCCAAACTTCATAACTTCACATACGATGATAGCACATACAATCCAACGAGATATTAATGTTTAGCAGATTAAGACTTTTAGAATGATACCTCTCAAGACATACTTTGTACAAAACATATTCTAATTACATGACAGTGGTGAATATTGGAGTGACAGGCTGTCACATTTGCCTTTTCTCCTCTTCCCCTTTGTGTGGGTCTGATGATTAACACAAGGATTTTGATCTAAATCTTCATCTGTAGGTTTGCCTACAACAGATGGCCCCTTGGAGTAAAGTTACATTTGGACAATCTCTGAATTGAGATACAAGGCCAAATACTAGCTAAATGTTACCAGGTGCAACTCCATTGACTTCAAATGTGTCCACTTACCCAGGCTGAATTTGCTCCATAAGTGAATAGTTTGGTTGCCCTGGGATGTTTGCAAAACCAAGTTAAGAAGTGAGAGACCCCACAGGTTTATCTCCTCCAAACTTCCTCATTAAAGCAAAAGGAGACAGAGGATTCTGCTCCATAACCCACACCAGGATCCTTACACAAGTGCAGATCTCTACGCCAGAGTTCAGCTTTGCCTAAAATCTCCTTCTCATAAAAAGACCTTGACTTTCAAGCTAATGTTACAGATATGGTGGAAATCCATCCAATCAATCACCTTCAACTGTAGCTGAATATGAAAGTGGACTGTACCATATTTTGGCTATGAGTTGAAATGCAAACCAAACACTACACATTGTCACTAGAATGAGATAATGTTTTTTTTTTTTTAGTGTGTTACAGGACAAAATCTCAGTTACAGAAATGGAAAAAATAGTCATTTCCATGATGATATTAGCTCCTTCAGTCTGGTAGTGAGACTTAAAAGATTCCCTGTAACCCAGTCTCCTGAACACAAATAAATTAAATAAATTCATTGTGGCTTTAAAATCCAGGGGCCAAATTTTGCTCTCAGTTATACCAGTGTAATTCCAGAGGCAGTCTACTGACTTGAATAGAATTATTCCAAATTTATAATGGTAACTGAAAGCAAAATTTGGCCCAAGAGCGACTGGGATCATTAATGGATACCCTAACTTTCACTGTCCCCCCTGGAGATCATTGCATGTAATGTGACTTAGTGGGAGAGTGAATGTGAGAATGAGAAAGAGAGTGAACTATTTTTGCTTATATACTGTAAAGCATTACTTTTTAACTACTACTTTCCATCCTATTTCTTCCTCCTCCCACTTTAAATCAAAGACCACCTGCTATGAGAAGTTCTCTAAATTCACATCAGGAAACTCATTCATATGTGACTATTGTGGTTGAAATTCATAATCTGGACTTGCAGCTTTGGAAACCGAACTGCACCTCTTTGAGTGCCTCCAAAACTGGGGTTATGAAAAGCTCTTGGATTACTCACATTACAATAAACCCAATAGTAACAAAAGCCTTGTTTTAGCTTTGCAAATCATCAGACTCTCTTGTTCAACTGTAGTTTGACATATACTGTACCTGGATATCCAGGAGCTCATGAGAGCGAATGGTACCACTACTGGGTGTTATGGTAAATTCTTTTGGCTTGACACTTCCCTGGGCTCCCTTTCTCCAGGATGTTCTTGTGATGTCCAAGGTCTGAACAGAACTAGTAACACTTGGATCCCCAGGGCCATCCCCAGGGACACGAAGGTTGAATGTCATGGGGATCAAAGACGTGTTACTGAGGCAACATGATAAGGACCGAGGAAACCCTAGAAAAGAATCAGAGGGGTAGCCGTGTTAGTCTGAATCTGTAAAAAGCAACAGAGGGTCCTGTGGCACCTTTAAGACTAACAGAAATATTGGGAGCATAAGCTTTCGTGGGTAAGAACCTCACTTCTTCAGATGCACTTTAGAAGAAGTGAAGTTCTTACCCACAAAAGTTTATGCTCCCAATACTTCTGTTAGTCTTAAAGGTGCCACAGGACCCTCTGTTGCTTTTTCCTAGAAAAGAATGTCACTGAATTATCCTTTGATTTCTAGTGTGCATATTTCAGAATGATAAAAGCTGTGCTTGGAATTTAGCTCTGTTCAAACTGAATCATAGTTAATTGAGAAGCTAAGCAAGTAATTAATCTTCACTTGGTTTCCTTGTAAATTGATCACACAGATTGATTCCATGGGAATACTAACTTACCATTCTTGATCACCAAATGTCAGAAGATTTTCATTACAGCTTTAGTTAGGAGAAGTCCTCTCTAACTAGCCCTGATTGTTATTCATTTTTGAACCTACGTCTAGAGAGAGTGTGATGAGCATATTGGAATAAGACCCAGATTCTGCCACCCTTGCTCATGCTGAACAGCATTTTACTCCATGATTTTCAATACATAAATAAAATACAGCACATGGTACTACTCACTGTGAGAAAGGGTGGCAAAAGAATCAGAATGATGAATCCTTTGGGAACTACAGCACCATGGAAAGATCCTTCCACTGCAAGTTTGCTGCTATCTAAGACATGGTCCTGTTCTCAGTGGAAAATGGTGAAACTTCAGTCAATTTCACTAAGAGCAGGACTGGATCACTAGTGATGAATATAAGCAAAGCTGCTACACTCCTGCTACCTACTAAAAATGCACCGCTACCAAGGCACATCAAAATCTGAAGACTGCTTTTTCTGCTGAGTGGGTTCTAACCAGTAAATGTTGGAAGTTTACCAGTCCTGAATCACATTGTCAGGAACTAGTGCTATTGTTGAGGAAATAATAACTATACAGATTGCATGAGTTTCCATGTGCTTTGTCACAGTTCGAGTCTGAAGGAACTAAGGTTGGTTCTTCTAGTTTTTCCCTGTCAATCAGACACTCATAGGATTACTTCTTTATTATAAATAAAATGAGTTTTACAACTCTTGCACACACACCAGTTATAAATGCTAACTCAGCCTGATCTTCAGACCTTTGCTTGTCCCATTAATTCAATTGAAGTTCTATTATTTGAGTGGATTAAAATCAGTCCGGAAAAAGAGGAAGTGATGTCAGTTGGCAGGGGAAACATTCTCAAGAACTGGCACAAAATCTGATTGCTCCCTCAAACATGGGTGTCGGCCCATCTATTGCCAAACGGTTTGAAATCTGGGAAGAATCTATTAAACTTACTTCTGCTCATGGATTTCCGGATTGAAACTGGAAACACCAGAAACACTCTTTTTCCATCTTCATTTGGCCAAGAAATTGCTCCCCTTCCTCTCTGCTATAGATCTCATTACAGTCACCATATGACTTCCTGCTGTAGCACATGTTACTAGGACAACCTTGAAGTCCACTTGGAAGCTGGTTCAAAACACACCTACTCACTTGCTAGGCAAGGCAAGGCAGGCTGGTGAATACATATAACACCTATACAGTGCATTGGCTGTCAAATTCAGTTCCAGGTGAAAGTCAGGGTAATGGCATCTACCGACAGCCCTCTAAATGGTTTAAGCTCCAGCTATCTCACATACTGGCTCTTCTTTACACCCCAATATGACAATTGTACTTGGCAAGAATGTCCTATCACTTCTGTAGTTTACAGGGCATGCATAAGGCAGCAACTAAGGGGGTTAACTCATGAGAGCAGACAGAACTGGTCTACTTGCTCAGTCAGCTAAACCTGTGGGAGAAATGGCACATCACCCACTCTCCAAAGCATTAGATCCATTCAAGTAAGGGTATGTCTACACTACAAAATTAGGTCGAATTTATAGAAGTAGATTTTTTTGGAAGTGATTGTATACAGTCGATTGTGTGTGTCCCCACTAAGTGCATTAAGTCGGCAGAGTGCGTCCACGGTACCATGGCTAGCGTCGACTTTTGGAGCATTGCACTGTGGGTAGCTATCCCACAATTCCTGCAGTCTCCGCCGCCCATTGGAATTCTGGGTTGAGCTCCCAATGCCTGATGGGGCAAAAACATTGTCACAGGTGGTTTTGGGCACATGTCGTCAGTCGCCCCTCCCTCTGTGAAAGCAATGGCAGACAATCATTTCGCGCCTTTTTTCCATGCGGGCGCCATACTGCTTTCAGCAGACGGTGCAGTAGGACTGCTAACCGTTGTCATCAAACGACCACTTCCCCTGCCACTCTGCTCTCCTGCTCTGGCCGCAGACAGCGCAATAGGTCAGAAAAACTGGTCTTCCTACCACCGCTTCTGCTGCCACTCTGCTCTCCTGCTCTCCTGCAGACACCATACCACGGCAAGCATGGAGCCCACTCAGATCACCGCGGCAGTTATGAGCATTGTAAACACCTCGTGCATTATCCTGCAGTATGTCCAAACCAGAACCTGCAAAAGCAGGTGAGGAGGCAACGGCAGCGCGGTGACGAGAGTATGAGGACATGGACACAGACTTCTCTCACAGTACAGGCCCTGGCAATTTGGACATCCTGGTGGCAATGGGGCAGGCTCATGCCGTGGAATACCGATTCTGGGCCTGGGAAACAAGCACAGACTGGTGGGACCGCATAGTGTTGCAGGTCTGGGATGATTCCCAGTGGCTGCAAAACTTTCGCATGCATAAGGGCACTTTCATGGAACTTTGTGACTTGCTTTCCCCTGCCCTGAAGCACAAGAATACCAAGATGAGAGCAGCCCTCACAGTTCACAAGCGAGTGGTGATAGGCCTCTGGAAGCTTGCAATGCCAGACAGCTACCGGTCAGTCTGGAATCAATTTGGAGTGGGCAAATCTACGGTGGGGGCTGCTGTGATCCAAGTAGCCAACACAATCACTGAGCTGCTGCTATCAAGGGTAGTGACTCTGGGAAATGTGCAGGTCATAGTGGATGGCTTTGCTGCAATGGGATTCCCTAACTGTGGTGGGGCGATAGACGGAACGCATATCCCTATCTTGGGACCGGACCACCTTGGCAGCCAGTACATAAACCGCAAGGGGTACTTTTCAATGGTGCTGCAAGCACTGGTGGATCACAAGGGACGTTTCACCAACATCAATGTGGGATGGCCGGGAAAGGTACATGATGCTCGCATCTTCAGGAACTCTGGTCTGTTTGAACAGCTGCAGCAAGGAACTTACTTTCCAGACCAGAAAATAACTGTTGGGGATGTTGAAATGCCTATAGTTATCCTTGGGGACCCATCGTACCCCTTAATGCCATGGCTCATGAAGTCATACACAGGCACCCTGGACAGTAGTCAGGAGCTGTTCAACTATAGGCTGAGCAAGTGCAGAATGGTGGTAGAATGTGCATTTGGACGTTTAAAAGCGCGCTGGTGCAGTTTATTGACTTGCTTAGACCTCAGCAAAACCAATATTCCCATTGTTATTACTGCTTGCTGTGTGCTCCACAATATCTGTGAGAGTAAGGGGGAGATGTTTATGGAGGGGTGGGAGGTTGAGGCAAATCTCCTGGCTGCTGATTACGCACAGACAGACACCAGGGCAGTTAGAAGAGCACAGAAGCTTTGAAAACCAGTTTCATGATTGGCCAGGCTACTGTGTGACAGTTGTTTGTTTCTCCTTGATGAAAACTCGCCCCCTTGGTTCACTCTATTTCCCTGTAAGCCAACTGAGACCTCCCTGCCGTCGATCTCTGCTTGCAGAGGCAATAAAAGTCATTGTTGTTTCAAATTCATGCATTCTTTATTAATTCGTCACACAAATAGGGGGATAACTGCCAAGGTAGCCCGGGAGGGGTGGGGGACGAGGGAAGGACAAGGCCACAATGTACTTCAAAACTTATTAAATGCCAGCCTTCTGTTGCTTGGGCAGTCCTCTGGGGTGGAGTGGTTGGGTACCCGGAGGGCCCCTCTCCCCCCACGTTCTCGGGCGTCTGGGTGAGGAGGCTATGGAACTTGGGGAGGAGGGTGGTTGGTTACACAGGGGCTGCAGCGGCGGTCTGTGATCCTGCTGCCTTTCCTGCAGCTCAACCATATGCCGGAGCATATCAGTTTGATCCTCCAGTAGCTTCAGCATTGCATCCTGCCTCCTCTCATCACGCTGCCGCCACCTATCATCTTGCTCCCACCACCTCTCCTCTCGCGCGTCTGTCCTGTCCTTGCGTTCATTTTCTGCTTTCCTGGACTCTGACATTGTCTGTCTCCACGCATTTTGCTGAGCTCTTTCAGTGCGGGAGGACTGCATGAGTTCAGAGAACATTTCAGCGCGAGTGAGTTTTTTTCGCCTTCTTATCTGTGCTAGCCTCTGGGATGGAGATGATAGGGGGAGCGTTGAAACATTTGCAGCTGCAGGAGGAAAAAAAGGGGAGACTAATATTTAAAAAGACACATTTTAGAGAACAATGAGTAGACTCTTTCATGGCAAACCAAGATGTTAACATTATATAGCACATGTGCTTTCGGTACAAGGTCGCATTTTGCCTCTTATATTGAGGGCCTGCTGGTTTGGTGTGAGAGATCACACATGGAGGGCTGGGCAACAGAATTCGGCTTGTAGGCAGCCATGGTAAGCCACAGTCTTTCAGCTTCTTCAACCTTCATAACATGTGGGAATGGTTTCAAACAGCAGTGCCCTCCTTTCCCATACAAGCACCTGTTGGGTTGGCCATTTAAAAGGAGGAGCTGCACTGACCACGAATGCATCCCAAGTCTAAACGGCAAATTAATCATTAAACACGCTTGCTTTTATGCCATGCATTATATTTACAAAAGGTACACTCACCAGAGGTGCCTTCTCTGGCTTCATGGTCCATGAGTCCGCCTTGGGAAGGTTGGGAGGGTATTGGCTCCAGGGTGATAAACAGTTCCTGGTTGTCGGGGAGAATGGTTTCTCCGCTTGCGTGCTGTGCACTACCCTCATCCTCTGACACCTCCTCATCTTCCTCGTCCCCAAAATCCTCATCCCTGTTGTATGAGACTCCCCCCCTTGCAGGTGTCCACGGACAGGGGTGGGGTAGTGGTAGGGGCCCCCTCTAGAACTGCATGCAGCTCATCATAGAAGCGGCATGTCTGGGGCTCTGACCCGGAGCAACCGTTTGCCTCTTTGGTTTTTTTGGTAGGCTTGCCTGAGCTCCTTAATTTTCATGCGGCACTGCTGTGGGTCCCTGTTGTAGCCTCTGTCCATCATGCCCTTGGAGATTTTTTCAAATATTTTGGCATTTCGTCTTTTGGAACAGAGTTCTGATAGCACGGATTCGTCTCCCCAAACAGCGATCAGATCCAGTACCTCCCATTCGGTCCATGCTGGAGCTCTTTTGTGATTCTGGGACTGCATGGTCACCTGTGCTGATGAGCTCGCCATGCTGGCTAAATAGGAAATGAAATTCAAAAGTTCGCGGGGCTTTTGCTGTGTACCTGGCTAGTGCATCTGAGTTGAAAGTGCTGTCCAGAGTGGTCACAATGGAGCACTCTGGGATAGCTCCCAGAGGCCAATACTGTCGAATTGCGTCCACACTACCCCAAATTCGACCCGGCGATGTCGATTACAGCGCTAATCCCCTAGTCGGGGAGGAGTACAGAAATCGATTTTAAGAGCCCTTTAAGTCAAAAATGGCTTCGTCGTGTGGATGGGTGCAGGATTAAATCGATCTAACGCTGCTGAATTCGACCTAAACTCGTAGTGTAGACCAGGGCTATGGAAAGAAACCACTTGGAGATGCAGATGTCATTTACCCAAGTCCTACAGTGATAAACTCCTGTCTCAGGCCAGCACTATGGAAATCTTCTGTGGAATTTATTTAGCAAAGAGGTTGGAGATCAGTTTGGAGGATACATGTACACTATCTAGAATTCCAAAACTGGCTGAAGTCGCCAGACAATGGCAATAGTTAATAGTATATTTTAAAAGGAGCAAGGATATGAAAGTCTCTCTCTTACTAATGACAGAGCCTCATTAATGAAATCAGATTAAAGGAAATGAAACTCACATTACCTAATTGTTTTTGCACCTATTCCTTTTTTTTCCCCCAATATGAGCTGTCTGGAGTGATTTTATTTTTTTATTCAAAAGGAAACAACAGTAAAAGACAGTATGGTGACGCATGGAAAGGAAGAAAGTGCTCAGAAACGGTAATTAGTTTTCTTAAAGAATCCATGGACAGCATGAAAACACAGACGCGCTATGCAAGAATGATAATGTGCCTTCAATCAATCCACAATTGATTTCACATTTAAACTTTAGATCATCCCTGTGAAAAGGCTTTTGTAAGGCTGAGATGGAGAGTCAGAATCTACATTTCAATGGAGATGTTCTGAATGCACGGACACAAGAGTATGTCAGCAATGCCATGCTTTCAATGGAGGAGAAACCAGAATCTAGGACATCAATGCCTACCACAGAGCTATTGAGTGGGCATATTAGCAGGTAGGCAATAGCGAGATGTCCACACAGGATGAATTAACTTCTCACACTAAAGGACAGTGGAAGAAGTAATTTCTTTGCCTTGGATTTCAAATAATTGCCCAGGACAGGTACAGGTTAGTGATATGACTAACTCTCCTCTCTCTGAGATGTACAGAGAACAATTAACTCCACCTTCCCATCCCTTTCTCCTTCTTAGACCAAACCATTTCTAGCCACGCTACTGCCAAGGTCTACGTTAAAAAAACAACAACACTGGTGGATACTGTATAATATTGATACTAGCTACACTGGTTGCTTCCTCCTATTTGACATGTCCACATGAGAGATGAAATACAAAGAGCTCATATCACTACTTACCATCAAACTCTGTCTTTGGACATTCTATGGCGCATAATATAATGTGATGTAACCTGAGAACTCCTAGTTTTCTCTCACCATTCAAAAACTTTAAGGGTACATCTACACTACAGGGGGGAGTCCATTTAAGATACGCAAATTCAGCTACGTGAATAGCGTAGCTGAATTCGATGTATCGCAGCCGACTTACCCCGCTGTGAGGACGGCGGCAAAATCGACTTCTGCGGCTTCCTGTCGACGGCGCTTACTCCCACCTCCGCTGGTGGAGTTAGAGCGTCGATTCGGGGATCGATTGTCGCGTCCCGACACGACGATATAAATCGATCCCCGAGAGGTCGATTTCTACCTACCGATTCAGGCAGGTAGTGTAGACCTAGCCTAAGAGGTGTTAAACTCCTGCTCCTTTTAGATGGTGCTGAACGTATCCCATCATTCCTGACAAAGTCCAATACATTCTAGTTTCTTTTCAAGAACTTTGTCTCATTAATTTGCATGTGTTTGTGACTAAAAGCTGCCCAAATGCAGGGTGGGAAATTTGGGTCCTTCCAGATGCAATTATCAGGATTGTCTCCCAGGTACCTTGATCCATCAGCAAAGAGCTCTCCATGCTTGTTTTGCAATGTGGAATACTTCCATTATGTATTAATCTTACAAATCAGCTGACTCTACGAAACAAAGCTTGGTTTAGTACCCCAAAGCCTTATGCAAAGGATCTCATGCAGTGGATGCTCTTGCATGAAAATGTTTCATTTTAATATTGCAGTAGACCTCACCTACAACTGGCAACTAAGAACAATATACTCACCAAAAGAGACATCGCCAAAATTTAGGGATGGTACGCTGAAATGAAACGTTGGTCCAATGACACAGCCCCTGGGAGGAAAAAGACACAGAAGGAGGAAGTGTCATCCTGGTTAGCAAGAAAGAGTCCATACCTTTTAGCTGCTGCTACAGTTAGCAGTGCAACTAGGGGAATGTTGGTCTTAAATTCACCAGTGTCAAATCAATACACCTCCCATCTGTGCTTAGCAAGGCATCAGTGTGGAAACTAGGCAGCCTAGGTGAAGTGATGAATAAATGGAAACTGAGGAAGGCTGACTCTATTTAGTCCTATTTATCAATCTGATTGGTCAAGTCAAACTCTTTCTGTGAGGGAGGGAAGTTGGGATCAAGTGAAATGATTTGAAAAGTCAGGTTTCCAACCCCGCCCTTGGCAAGGACCTGGAATATAACAGTTTCACTTGTATATGCCCTTTTCTCAATGCACTGCAAGTGCCAGACACCCTAAAACTCAATCCAGTGATGCTACTGTAGCCAGGGTTCCAGACCATAGCTTCACTAGCTTGATGTTCTTCAAAATACCAGCAATGTTTCTGAGCTGTAATAGGTGTTCTTCTGATGGATAAGGTTTGTCTTTCACTTGATGAATATCGGCCCAAGCAACCAATGAACTTGCAGGATTCTGAGGCACGGATCCAGGGAGCTCAAGACACCTGTCAGCATCCCAAATGCAAGTGAGATAGCACTAAAGAATGTGGTTGCTGTACTGGAGTTGTGGCTAATGGAGAAATATGCCAATTAGCTACATACACACTGGTTGACAATTAAAACAATGACCAATGCATATCTGAATTAAGCTGCCAGCAATCTGAACTGCTCTGATGCCAGTTCACTTTCTTACTTCTCCCCTCCCTCTCACTCATCTAGGGTTACCATATTGAGTGCCTCCGAAAGGAGAACACTCCACGGGGCCACAGCCCCGCCCCCAGCCCCGCCCACACCCCAACTCCGCCCCCTCCCCAAAGTCTCCGCCCCCTCCCCTGCTTCCCGCGAACATTTGAGTCGCGGGAAGCCTGAAGCAGGTAAGGGAGGGTGTGGGGGGGGGAGGAGGCGCGGCCCAGGCTGGCCCCCCCGGCGTTTCCAGCCTGGGTCGGCCCGGGCCCTGGGGTGCCGGCCCTGGGCCCCGCCCCCGGCCCGCCCAGCACTGCGGTCCCCGGCCCCCGGCCGAGCACCCCCAGCCCCCGGCACCGCACCGCCGGTCCCCAGCCCGGCCCCCGGCACCACCGTCCCGTCCCCCGGGCCCCCGGCCCAGCCCGGCACCGCCAGCCCGTCCCCCGAGCCCCCGTCCCGTCCCAGCACCGCCGGCCCGTCCCCCGAGCCCCCGGCCCTGGAGCCCCCGGCCCCGCTCCGATTTTCCCGGACATGTCCGGCTTTTGGGGATTTCCCCCCGGACGGGGATTTGGAGCCCAAAAAGCCGGACATGTCCGGGAAAATCCGGACATATGGTAACCCTATTGTTTTAGGAACCTACAGATCAGCTCTATCACAGAGCGTGTTATTGTACCAGTATAGCTGGATCGCCAGCCCTCTGCAGAGCTCTTCTGCTAATAGGTTGGGTTGGCAGGAGTAGGAACTGAAAAAACTGCTGAGTAAGTTCCACTGACACACAGCTGCAAGTGCAGATTTTA
>NC_048310.1:39799536-39831377 GCF_013100865.1 Trachemys scripta elegans | reverse complement strand
GGCCCCGCTCCGATTTTCCCGGACATGTCCGGCTTTTTGGGATTTCCCCCCGGACGGGGATTTGGAGCCCAAAAAGCCGGACATGTCTGGGAAAATCCGGACGTATGGTAACCCTAACTCATCCCCTTCTTTCATCCCCCACCCCCACAGCCAGGACATTTGCAGTCTCCACTGAAACTAGTGACTGGAGCTGCACAATGCTAAACTGGTATTTCATGTGTTGTACCTTGCTGGTGCAAAGAACTGAGATCTCTGCCTTTCTAGACTGAATAAAGAGACCACAGTCCTTGCACTGTGCCTTCAAAGTTTGTTCTCAGGGTTGTGCCTGCAGCCAGGCTGTGTTTGCTGCCATTGTAAGAGGGTGATCAGGTGGTTTCCAGTGTCCTGCTGGAGGGAATTTGTATTCATTGTGTGTGCAGTGCACATGATTCCCCCTTTTTTCAACACCAGTGTCCCTTCTGATACCAGCTTCACCCTTCTATTGATCTGGAGCAGATGTCCAGGAACTTGCAGGTTGACTTCCCAGTAGAGGAGAAATTAGTGACTTGGGGATTGGGTACATTCTGACTGTAATTTGTTCAGTCCTGGAACACAAGCAGTCAATCCCCTCTTTCAGGAATCTCGGCCCAGAAACAATGTTCACAGGAAGCAGTTCTGCCTTAAGAATGGACTCTAGTCAGAGCTCACGGCAGACAGCAAACTCTCCTGCTGCTTGCACAGCTCCCTGTGCAAGGAGCACTGCCTCTACACAGAATCTTCCATAACAAAAACTAAAACCACTGCACATGCTCCCAATATTGAACATTTGCTCACAGGCCAAGAAGAAGAACTGGGAAGACTGTATAACAGCATTACCTGGTGACACTTGCCGCAACACAGAGGAAAGCTACCCCTAAAATGCCTCTGGTTGTGGATTCTACCAGGAAGTCACCAAAGACCAAGCTTGCCATGCAAGGGGGGGAAATTACTTTTCTTTGGGCTCAGCCATTTGCATCTCTGCTTAAATGAGTTAAACCCTGCTTGGCTACCCAGAAGTTCTGGGCATGGTGCCATCTCAGAGCTCTGTGCCAACAGCTGATAACAGGGCAGCTCACACATAAGAGAAAGGACAGCAGGTTTTGAAACAGTGATCTCTTAAAGAATCACAGAGCAAGAGCAGTTGATGCTTGGTGATACAAAGTAATGCGCATTGGAAAACATAATCCCATATTATACATATAAAATGATTGGGTCTAAATTAGCTGTTACCACTCAAGAAATAGATCTTGGAGTCATTGTGGATAGTTCTCTGAAAACATCTACCCAATGTGCAGCAGCCGTCAAAAAAGTGAGCAGAATGTTGGGAATCATTAGGAAAGGGATAGATAAGACAGAAAATATCATATTGCCTCTATATAAATCCATGGGATAGCCACACCTTGAGGAGGGATAGCTCGGTGGTTTGAGCATTGGCCTGCTAAACCCACCGTTGTGAGTTCAGTCCTTGAGGGGGCCACTTGGGGATCTGGGGCACAAATCAGTATTTGGTCCTACTAGTGAAGGCAGGGGGCTGGACTCTATGACCTTTCAAGGTCCCTTCCAGTTCTAGGATATGGAATATCTCCATTAATTATTATTAATACAGTGTGCAGATGTGGTCGTTCCATCTCAAAAAAAGATATATTAGAATTGGAAAAAGTACAGAAAAGGGCAACAAAAATGGTTAGGGGGATGGAACGGCTTCCATATGAAGAGAGATTAATAAGACTGGGACTTTTCAGGTGGAAAAGAGATGACTAAAGGGGAGATATGCTAGAGGTCTATAAAATCATGACTGGTGTGGAGAAAGTAACTAAGGGAGTGTTATTTACTCCTCTTCATAACACAAGAACTAGGGGTCACCAAATGAAATTAATAGGCAGCAGGTTTCAAACAAACAAAAGGAAGTATTTCTTCACACAATGCACAGGCAACCTGTGGAACTCCTTGCCAGAGGATGTTGTGAAGGCCAAGACCATAACAGGGTTCAAAAAAAGAACTGGATAAGTTCATGGAGGATGGGTCCATCAATGGCTATTAGCCAGGATGGGCAGGGATGGTATCCCTAGCCTCTGTTTGCCAGAAGCTGGGAATGAGTGACAGAGGATGGATCACTGGATGATTACCTGTTCTGTTCATTTCCTCTGGGGCACATGGCACTGGTCACTGTCGGAAGACAGGATACTGGGCTAGATGGACCTTTGGTCTGTCCCAGTGTGGTCGATCTTATGTTCTCACCAGAGGAGAGGATAAGAGAGGAGAGGGGCAAAGACCCAGCCATTGACTGGGGCAGCCTGGTGCTCTCTGATTTCATTTGGGGGGTGCAGGGACTCACCAATACTGTGGGAAAGAAGGCACCAACACAACATTGTATCAGAACTACTGCTTGCTTAGAAGGGTGATGAGCAGCTGTTATGAATGATGCTAACAGTTGAAAGGCCTTTGGCTAGGCACCCACCAGAACTGGCTGCTGGAGCAGCACAGAGGAATGAGTGCGAGGGCACAGGTGCTTATGTAGCCAGTTACCAGAGGTATTTTCAAAAGCTGTACGCTCGATTGGCAGAGCGCACGGGGCTGAGCAGATTTCTGCCGCTTATGTGGTTTAAATATTATAATGTAAAATTTGCATATGTAAATAGTGATTTTGCAGCTAAACTGGCATTTTTTAAATTGTGCCAGCTGATGTGGGTGCCAGCTGCTGATCGGTTGTCTGCATCTACTCCTAATAGTGAGTCTGTAGTGACAAGGTAATCTGGCCAAATTCAGAAGCCAGGCCAGTTTTCATCAGGAGGAGGTCAGACTACTAAGCAGCACAGGCAATGAAAGATGTCCCGGCTTCCTTGGGATGCTAGCTCTGGTGGTGGAGGGCCACCTAGTAGGAGAGACATGGATGGAGGTGCTGGGTGGGATTTCTGAGAGTCTCCCTTGATCCTTAATAAGCCAGGAACATCCATGCAGGAGAAGTCCCTTGAGCCACAGCCAGCCAGGAGATGTGAGGCTCTCCAGAGATACGCACCATCTGGAGGGATGATGGTCCTTGTGGAGGATGAGGGAGAGGACATGGGGGTGAGGGATGAGTCATCTGAGCCCTCATCCCAGCCTACATGACCTCCATCACCACATACCTTATCCCGCAGGATCCCCCAGCCAGGGCACCTCCACCCAAAAGAGAACTGGGAGTGTTTCTTCATGTAGAACCAACACCTGGAGTATAGCAGCAGCAGCCTGGCTGGGCCCAAGAGCAACTGGCGCTCACCAGGAAAATGGTGATCTGGGCTCAGCGTGAGTGCAGAGCATCAGAGTAGGGTGACCAGATCATTGCAAAGTCAGTCAGCTGCTCCCCAACTCTATCTGTGCACACTTGACCCAGCACAGCACCTAGCCGTAAGAAGCTCTGTGAGTCTGCCTCATGCTCTGGTGCATCTTTGTACTGCCCCAATTCTAGGGGCCAACAGGAGCCAATTCAACACCCAATGTATGTGGGCTGCTCTGAACTACCCCCAGCACCTACGAAGCCACTCTGGCAGCCGTAAGTAGCCAGAGTGAAGAGGCACCCTGGCTTTATGGTGGGAAAAGGGAAGTAAGTGGGAGGTATAGCACTGATGCACTGGCTCTGCTCCACCAGGGAGTCAGGAATTCCTGGCTAGCCAGGGAAGTGTCCCTTACCATTGCAATAAGAGCCATGCAAAGGGCTTGGAGTGAGGCTGAGAGTTTGGCCCAAGAAATCCAGATCTAGAGGAACTAGGTTCGAGATGGTGGGTAGATATCCAGGAGGAGACGTCAGAAAGGCAGCTTGTGTTATGGAACTGGTGGAACAGGAGATATCAGGGCTAGACAGGAGTCCCTGGCTCAGAAGCATGGTAGAATCCGGGGAAACAGATGAGGTCACAGAGAGCGTACAGAGAAAGAAGAGGAAGCGGCTGAAAACAGAAACTTGAGGGACATCAACAGAAGACAAAGAGGGGAGGATGAGACAGCTGCAGCAGCACAGAAGCCAGCAAACAGAGCTGTAAACAGGGGAGTTTCAGTGGGAGTTTGCAGGGAAGACTAAGAGAGCTAGGCAGAGGAATAGACAGGCTAGTGAAGGGAGTGTGTTCTGGTGCCCGTTAGGGGGTTTGTTTTGCTGTGGGTGGTGGTGGTTTGGTTTGGTTTGTGTTTCCCGGACTAACAGGTTCCCTAACAGGGAAGGCTATGACCGATACAGAGGCAGCAGTGGAAGACACAATGAGGATGACTGGATGTGGAAGCTGCGACATGTACTTGATCCTGGAGGGGGTACCTGAAACGAGTTTCATCTGCATGAAGTGTCGCCTGATAGAGCTGATGGAAGAAAAGATCCGAGGATTGGAGATGCAGGTGGAAACTCTGGTTGAGTTTAGAAGGGGGTTCGAGCAGATGATGGAGCAAAGACATGAGGAGGCTGAAGGGAAAAGCTCAGACTTGCAGATGGAAGCAGGACCAAAGAACTCTGAGGGGAGACTGCTGGGTGAGGAAAGTGGACAGTGGAAGCATGTGACTAAGAGAACCAGGCAGAGGAAAAGACGGGCTAGTGAAGGAGAAATAGAGCTCCGGAACAGGTTTGTGGAGTTGGAAAATGAAGAAGGGGCACAGCAGGTGGTTGCTGAAGGCGAGAGGACAAGGAAGAAGAGAAGAGCAGCTAGTCCTATAGGAAGAGGGGAAGAATCAATGGAGATAACAACACCAAATATGAGCCCCAGGAGGATACGGGATGGGTTGCGGAGGATTGCAAGGGACAATAGAAATCGAGAGGACTTGCAGCCAGAGGGAACAGGGGATAGATCGGAGAATCGCACCATCACCAGGAAAAGGCAGGTCTACGTGATTGGAGACTCCTTACTGAGAGGAATAGACAGGCCTGTAACTAGAGCTGATCCAGAGAACAGAAGCGTGCTAAGATACAGGATGTGGACCTGAGGCTGAAAAGGATCCTAACGGGAGCGGGAAAGAATCTGCTGATTGTCCTTCATGTGGGAACAAATGATATGGCTAGATTCTCGCTAGAACGTATCAAGGGAGACTATGCCAGGCTGAGGAAGAAGCTTAAGGAAATCGAGGCTCAGGTGATCTTCAGTGGGATTCTGCCTGTTCCTAGAGAAGGGCAACAAAGGTGTGACAAGATTATGGCGATCAACAAATGGCTCAGGCAGTGGTGCTATAAGGAGGACTTTGGGATGTATGGCCACTGGGAAGCATTCATGGATAGAGGACTGTTCTCTCGGGATGGACTTCACCTGAGTAAGGAGGGAAATAGACTTCTAGTATGGAGGCTGGCACAACTGATTAAGAGAGCTTTAAACTAGGAATTTGGGGGAGATGGTTGGGAGATGTCCAGGTAATTTCCACGCCGGAATTTAACATTGAGAGGGATGAAAACAAAGTAAGAAAGGATACAGCCGTGGGTATGAGAATGGACATAAGGAGGAAGTTTAGTGTAGATACCAGTCTAATAGGTGATACTGGTGGTAGAATGTCTGTGCCTAATCGGGTAAAGGATGTCAGTGAAGCCAAACGGCAAAAATTAAGATGTTTGTACACTAATGCGAGGAGCCTAGGTAACAAAACGGAGGAACTAGAGCTACTGGTGCAGGAAGTGAAACCAGATATTATAGGAATAACAGAAACATGGTGGAATAGTAGTCATGACTGGAGTACAGGTATTGAAGGCTATGTGCTGTTTAGGAAAGACAGAAATAAAGGCAAAGGTGGTGGAGAAGCATTGTATATCACTGATGAGGTAGACTGTAAAGAAATAAGAAGGGATGGAATGGATAAGACAGGACTGTCTGGGCAAAATCACATTGGGAAAGAAAGCTACTAGAGCCTCCCCTGAGATACTGCTTGGGGTGTGCCACAGACGGCCGGGATCCGATTTGGATATGGATGGAGACCTTGTTAATGTTTTTAATGAAGTAAACACTAATGGGAATTGTGTGATCATGGGAGACTTTAACTTCCCAGATATAGACTGGAGGACAAGTGCTAGTAATAATAACAGGGCTCAGATTTTCCTGGATGCGATAGCTGATGGATTCCTTCACCAAGTAGTTGAAAAACCAACAAGAGGGGATGCCATTTTAGATTTGGTTTTGGTGAGTAGTGAGGACCTCATAGAAGAAATGGTTGTACGGGACAACCTTGGTTTGAGTGATCATGAGCTAATTCAGTTCAAACTAGATGGAAGAATAAACAAAAATAGATCTGGGACTAGGGTTTTTGATTTCAAAAGGGCTAACTTTAAAGAATTAAGGAAATGTCATGGTCAAAGACACCCACGGAGTGATTTTAGTTCAAAGACTCAAGCCTGAGGCCAGTTTATTGACATACATACCAGTGCACTGGGGTGCAGTCCGAAGACTGACACCCCGAGGACCGCTCGCAGGCGGGTTTTTATTTCATTAAACCGCAAGCAAAGTACAAACAATACATCATGAGTTAAGAAATTGGGGTTTGGGTCAGCCCCCTCCCCTCCTCCACCCGGTACCCTCCTCATTATTTCCCAAGAGTTGGGTGTTTATTTGGGTAGAGGGGCGCTTGGTGGTTTTCCCTAGGGGTGGTACTTGGCACCAGTTTGGGTACATTTCTCGGCAAGGCACATGTTATTTTCCAGGGGGTTTCGGTTAAGGGTTAAGGGGGGTTACCATGGGACGCCTAAAGACGATCTATGATTGGATAATATTGCAGATAGCTGGAATCGGAAAGTTTGCAGATAGCTACAACTGCAAGAGTGATCAGCTCTTTGCAAAAGCAATTTCTTGATGTATTTCATAAACTTGCAGTTATTATATTGCTAAAGCAGTTTGCTTTGTTCCTTCCCCCTCCCTCCTCTGGCCATTACCCTTGATGGAGTTTGGCAGAAAACTGTGTTGTTCAGTCTTGCTCAGGCTTAGGCCTGTACTGCTCTGTGTAAGGGCAATCAGCATAACAGATCTCCCCACAGAAATTAGTTAGGGAAGTGGATTGGACTGAAGAACTTGTGGATCTAAAGGCGGAGGAGGCCTGGAATTACTTCAAGTCAAAGTTGCAGAAACTAGCAGAAGCCTGCATCCCAAGAAAGGGGAAAAAATTCATAGGTGGGAGTGGTAGACCAAGCTGGATGAGCAAGCATCTCAGAGAGGTGATTAAGAAAAAGCAGAAAGCCTACAAGGAGTGGAAGATGGGAGGGATTAGCAAGGAAAGCTACCTTATTGAGGTCAGAACATGTAGGGACAAAGTGAGAAAGGCCAAAAGCCATGTAGAGTTGGACCTTGCAAAGGAAATTAAAACCAATAGTAAAAGGTTCTATAGCCATATAAATAAGAAGAAAACAAAGAAGAAGTGGGACCACTAACCTCTGAGGATGGAGTGGAGGTTAAGGATAATCTAGGCATGGTCCAATATCTAAACAAATACTTTGCCTCAGTCTTTAATGAGGCGCTTAGGGATAATGGTAGGATGACAAATGGAAATGAGGATATGGAGGTAGATATTACCACATCCGAGGTAGAAGCCAAACTCGAACAGCTTAATGGGACTAAATCGGGGGGCCCAGATAATCTTCATCCAAGAATATTAAAGGAACTGGCACATGAAGTTGCAAGCCCATTAGCAAGAATTTTTAATGAATAAGTAAACTCAGGGGTTGTACCATACGACTGGAAAATTGCTAACATAGTTCCTATTTTTAAGAAAGGGGAAAAAGGTGATCCGAGTTACTACAGGCCTGTTAGTTTGACATCTGTAGTATGCAAGGTCTTGGAAAAAAATTTTGAAGGAGAAAGTAGTTAAGGACATTGAGGTCAATGGTAATTTGGACAAAATACAACATGGTTTTACAAAAGGTAGATCGTGCCAAACCAACCTGATCTCCTTCTTTGAGAAGGTAACAGATTTTTTAGACAAAGGAAACGCAGTGGATCTAATTTACCTCGATTTCAGTAAGGCATTTGATACGATTCCACATGGGGAATTATTAGCTAAATTGGAAAAGATGGGGATCAATATGAAAATTGAAAGGTGGATAAGGAACTGGTTAAAGGGCGACTACAAAGGGTCGTACTGAAAGATGAATTGTCAGGCTGGAAGGAGGTTACTAGTGGAGTTCCTCAGGGATCGGTTTTGGGACCAATCTTATTTAATCTTTTTATTACTGACCTCGGCACAAAAAGTGGGAATGTGCTAATAAAGTTTGCGGACGACACGAAGCTGGAAGGTATTGCTAATACAGAGAAGGACCGGGAAATCATACAGGAAGATCTGGATTACCTTGTAACTGGAGTAATAGTAATAGGATGAAATTTAATAGTGAAAAGCGCAAGGTCATGCATTTAGGGATTAATAACAAGAATTTTGGTTATAAATTGGGGACACATCAGTTGGAAGTAACAGAGGAGGAGAAGGATTTCAGAGTATTGGTTGATCACAGGATGACTATGAGCCGCCAATGTGATATGGCCATTAAAAAAGCTAATGTGGTCTTGGGATGCATCAGGCGAGATATTTCCAGTAAAGATAAGGAGGTGTTAGTACCATTATACAAGGCACTGGTGAGACCTCATCTGGAATATTGTGTGCAGTTCTGGTCTCCCACATTTAAGAAGGATGAATTCAAACTGGAACAGGTGCAGAGAAGGGCTACTAGGATGATCCGAGGAATGGAAAACCTGTCTTATGAAAGGAGACTCAAAGAGTTTGGCTTGTTTAGCCTAACCAAAAGAAGGCTGAGGGGAGATATGATTGCTCATTATAAATATATCAGAGGGATAAATATCAGGGAGGGAGAGGAATTATTTAAGCTCAGTACCAATGTGGATACAAGAACAAATGGATATAAACTGGACATTAGGAAGTTTAGACTTGAAATTAGACGAAGGTTTCTAACCATCAGAGGAGTGAAGTTCTGGGACAGCCTTCCAAGGGGAGTAGTGGGGGCAAAAGACACATCTGGCTTCAAGACTAAGCTTGATAAGCTTATGGAGGGGATGGTATGATGAGATTGGTCTTTGACTACTAGCGGTAAATATGCCCAATGGCCTGTGATGGGATGTTAGATGGGGTGGGATCTGAGTTACTACAGAGAATTCTCTCCTGGGTGATGGCTGGTGAGTCTTGCCCACATGCTTGGGGTTTAGCTGATCGTCATGTTTGGGGTCAGGAAGGAATTTTCCTCCAGGGCAGATTGGCAGAGGTCCTGGAGGTTTTTCGCCTTCCTCTGCAGCATGGGGCACAGGTTACTTGTTGGAGGATTCTCTGCACCTTGAGGTCTTTAAACCATGATTTGAGGACTTCAATAACTCAGACATAGATTAGGGGTTTGTTACAGGAGTGCGTGGGTGAGATTCTGTGGCCTGCGTTGTGCAGGAGGTCAGACTAGATGATCATAATGGTCCCTTCTGACCTTAAAGTCTATGAGTAGCCATTAAATGAGATGCTGAAGGAACAATTATCGAAATAGGAGGTGAACCAGAAGAGATCAAAGAGTGAAGCGAGCCAAGAGGGGAAATAAAATGGAGGAGGGAGTGACTATTTAAGGAAGCAGACAGATTATAAAGAATTAATTTAAAGGAGTGACCCTTTGATTTAGCTAGAAGGTCATTTTTGACCCTGAAGGGGGTTGCTCCAGCAACATGAAGGGGCAGCAGCCACACTGAAAGGAACGGGAGCCTAGGAAGCAGGAGTAAACAGCATGCTCCAGTATTCTGGAGACAAAGGAAGTTAGGATGGTAAGTGATTGAGTTAAAGTGCAATATGAGCAAACATACATCAAGTCAAATGAATGACCTAGTCCACTTAGGAAAGATGGCTGCCCACTTTAACCACCCCTTTCACCAGATATTGTAGTTACATAGCCATGTATTGAGGGGAAGCAGGTGCAACTATGGGTCCCACAAGACAGGAAGTATTTGATGCCAACTCTGTCAACTCCATCCTAGGTACACGTTTAAAGTGTTATTTCTTGCTAGAAGGCAAAAACACTCCCGGCTCTTGCAAAGACATACCATAACCAGTTTGGGGGAGGAAAAATGTGACTGCAAAACATTCCCACCTGCTCCCCAACTTCCTGTAGCTCATGTAAGGCCCCTCTACACAACCAGAGCGGCCTACAGGGGCTGGAGAGGGTAGCAGAATCGGCCCTTAAATTTCATACTCCACCACTCAGCTCATTCATTCAGACTGTGAAGATTATTCTTCTCTGAATCTGCACCTCTCCCCCTATATTAGTGCTATCTGCAAAATTAATGATCTTATAAATCAACGTTTCTTTGGCTGAGGTTTATGGATTACCACAGCCCTTGCTATGCTAAGAACAGGAAATACCACAATCATTGCCAATACTAGAGCACGGTAGACGTTGCTGTGCTTCTGTATGAATCATTAACAACATATTAAAAGAACAGACCATGCTCGAGCCCACTCTGCAGCACTGGCAGCTGCCAGAACCTCACTGCGTAGAGTTCTCTGGTTTCCCTGGCTGCAGGTCCAGTCCTTCAAATGATCCTCATCTATTTGAATGGGGGCCGAGGCACTCAGCACATTGAAGGATCAGACTATCTGTTACTTTCCCCAGTGAATTAAGCCCACCAAAGTTTAGGTTGCTCCAGAATTGGAAACTTGCCTATCTGACACCCAAGGAGTCTTGAGATGGCACAATGACTCCGTTTGATAAGGTCTGAGCAGTAGCCTGTGTTATTACCCTGACGACTAAGGATTTAAGTTCCTCCATCTCCTAACCCCTGCAGAACTACAGCTGGGACACTGTGCACTTCCAACGGAACAGGCCTTGCAACTATTAGAAATCTAAGAGTTTATGAGCTACCCCAGTTCTCGCTGGCCAGACTATTTCCTGTACAATCCTCCCTCAAGCAGTTCTCCAGAATGAGCAATCCTACTGAAAGCACTAGTACCCTTTTTGCAGCTCTCTGCATGAGGCCAGGTAATGGTCTCAGAAGGGAGTTATCACATTGCAGAAGTCTATGCAAACAGATTATTCTGAAATCAAAAATACTGATTGGCCTGATCTTTAAGGAAGCCCCAGCTATTGCTGGTTTATTGAGGACCAGTAACTTCCTGGTTTAGTTATGAGCAGAAAATGAAGGAGACTGGGGTCCTTGCTTGCAGGAACTTTTCCCCTCTCACAGAGCATTACATTTCACCATATGAATGCTGCACACAGTTGGGAGACAATGGAGTTTAAATGGTTAGACCAGGGGATAAGGAATCATGGGTTCTAGTCTTGGCTCTGACACTGGTTCCTTAAGATGTGACCTTGGACAAATCTCTGCTCTTCTCAGTATCTCCAGCTGTAAAATGAGGATTCATACTCTACCTCACAGGGGTGCTGAGGATCAAAACTGTCCTAAGATGAAAGATGCTACAGAAATGCCAATTATTAATGAATACTCATTATAGACCAGCTTACCTAATAGTTAAGTTCACAGGCTCGGGGGCTCCGTTCACACTGAATTTAAACTCCTCTGTGAACTCCCCCAGGATGGTGGAACTGAAGGAGATCTGGATGGCTTGAAGTCCACCTGGCAGAATGATGCCTTCTTTGGGGTCAAGGGTAAAACAGGCGCCCAGTGCAGTAGATGGAGGAATCAAGTTAAAGAGGGCATCAATGGCTCCTTTGTTACACAGGATTGCCTGCAGCAGTAAAAGGGAAGGAATGGAAATATACAAGGAACCTTTACTTCTCACAGATTGAATTGATTTGTTTTCTAATTAAATGATTAACATCTGAAAAGGGAAAAGTGACAAGACGCTGCCTGTCGGAAGCCAAGGGAAATACACTGGGCTAAATGCCGCACTCAATTAAATCTGCAATAGTTCCAAATAAATCCAGAGAGTTGCTCTGAATTTACACTAGTGCAATTGAGAGCAGAATATCCTCCACCGTAACTGAATGTGCAGTACAAGATAGATACTGAACACAGATATCTGGGCTTTCAGAAAAGTCCCCAAGAGCAGCAAAGAACAGTCACATTGTTTCTGACGAAACATCATACAATCATATTGCTCTCGATGGTGCCAATCCTGCAACATGCTGAATGCATTCCACTCCCCCTGTAGCCAGTAAGCTGAGAGAACCTGGCACCTTGCAGGCTTGGGTGGACTGGGTTATCAGACTGATAATGCCCACTGTATTTGTTTAGAACTGGGAGCATAAACCAGATTGCAAATAGAAAAAATATGACCTTGTCATGATTAGATAGCTAGATAGACACATTTTTCAGACATCCTTTTCTGGGGACTAGTCTTGTATTTATTAAATAGTTGTTTATCCCTTCTTTGAAAAGCACTTTGGGGTCCTCAGGTGAAAGCTTCTATAGTACAGAAATGCAAAATATTATGAGTTCATTTTTATTAACCTACTTATCTTATTTTGCTGGACACCTTTCTTTTTATGTGACGAGGGCATCTGCTGTTTATTGTATAAAGCTAAGTAGTGCTCAGAAACCCGGGTATTGCTAATTTCAGAAGTATCCAAAAGTATTGGTTCAATACAGACCTTTTTTATTTTCCTTTATCTTGTTGGATCAGCTCTGTCTTAGCTAAACTATAAAGGCCAGTGAACAAGGAGGGCAAATACCAGCACGACCTGTTCCAAACAATTTTAATCTCATAAATATTCACAAGCACAATCTAAGACTTTCCCAATTGTTTGTGACACATTGTAAGTTTGGGGCTGGATTCTGTAAATTGCTGGGCACCCACAAATCCCATTGTCTTGAATAAGAGATGCAGGCCTCAGCTTCTCTCCAGATCATACCCTTTATACTGGTCAAAAAGTCCCCACTACTGTCAAACACATTGTTTCACTGATACATTTTGCCTTAGGCAAAATTATAAATTTCTTCAGTGCTGCAGGGTGACTTCCTGCCATTTCCACAGACACATTTCATCTGTTTTACAATCTCTCGCTCCCTTTTGTCCTTGTAGAATCTAGCAAAGAAACTGAGGGAGAAGCATGAAAATGTGACTTGTTTTTTAAAATTCTGGTATTGCCGCAAAGAATAGTTGCACACCCTCCTCTTCCTCATTGAGGAAAGAATAAAAATAATCACACACACTCTCATGTATTTTACTGCTTAGTTACACCAGGTCCTAATATAAGCTACCCCTAAGTTGAAGTTTACTCACTGTGTAGCTGCCAAGAACAACACTGACTAAGGGCAACATCTAGTTGTTTAAATTTGTCTCAGGTAAGGAAAATAATAATTGATATAGAGAGAAGCAATAAGGCATCAGCATTAAAAATGCACAGAGTACAAAATATTTCTGTGAAGGAACACCTTAAGCATGTCCTTCCCCACCACAGCAGGGCTTTCAAAAATGTCCAACATGATGCATTGCCTCATTTAATACCTCTTTAGGTTGCTGTGTTTTTCATTTTTGCTCATATTTGATGCCATTGCTAATATTTGCTTCACTTGCAGAAACTCTTAACTCTTTCAGATTGATTCCTAAAGTCTTCAATGCAAAGAGAGCAAGGGGTGGGAAGAGATTGATGGGCAATGAACAGCATTCAGAGTCATTTGCAAGTGGTAATTTGCAGTCAATAGATCAAGTGGCATTTCCCTTAACCTCAGGAAGCTGAAGGATGTACTGAATTGAGGGTTGTTTGAATGGACTTCCACAAAACTGAGTTCACATGCAGCAAGCTTGTTCCAGCTACTAGCCATGTCTATTGTACAAAACCTGTCAGCATAGTCCTCTAGCATAGACACCATGTACGCTGACAGGAGGAGTTCTTCTGCCTACATAGTACCACCACCTCCCCTAACAACATCAGCAATGCTGACAGAAGAACTCTTCTATCAGCACAGCTGCATCTACACTGGGCAGTTTGCCGGCAGAACTACGTCATCTATAGGCATGGATTTTTACACCCTGACCTACATGGCTAGGCCAACAAAACTTTGTAGTGTAGACCTGGACACTGTGTCTTCTTAACAGCCATAGCACAAAGGTGCATTGCATTTAAGGCCTGAACCAAAGTCTACTGAAGTCACCGGAGTCTTTTTGCAGAGGATTAGCTATCTCCTTATGCTATTTTAGTGCATAAAGTGCTGCTCAAGCCATAAAACACATCAGACGTAGAAACCCTGCACTAAGGATACAGCGAGGAGAAATGTGCCCCTAGAAGTAAGCAGTGGGAACATACACACCATTCAAAGGTAGATGAAGCCCAGGGTTTGCTCATTCTGAGCTTGCGCTCAGGACACCCAGCCACTCTCAAATCAAAATGACCCAGTTACCAAAAGCTCTGGGGTTCAGGAGTCTCCATACTCTATAGGATTAGCTCACCTTTGGCTGTATAGGAAGCAGTCAGACTCTGTAGTTCACATGCCATGGGCCTATCAGCACTGCTCTATCTGCTTACCTCATAACTGTGTGTTGACCCAACAAAGACCTTTCCAATATCTAGCTGGTCGAAGCTGAAGAGCAGCTTGGGACCCATCCCTTCCCCTTTGATGCGCAGGGGGAGCCGGGTCTCACGGCCTGTGAAGAAGATCCAATTTTCAATAAACAAAACATAGGAATTGCCAGACTGGGTCAGTCCCATCTAAGCCCAGTGTGACCCTGGCTTGCTAGGGTGTATTTAGGTTAATTCACTTGTGTAGCTCAAAGTAATGGTTAGATGTATAAGTGTGTATTCAGATGTTTTAAACTTCATGAAAACTAGTGGTATTGTTTGTGCTTATCTGTTCCTGTCATAATGTAATAGCAAACACTCACATGGTAAACACTCTTGTAACTAAATTACCCATCAAAGAAATCTTGTGAAAAGCTAATGAAGGACTTGCTATTATAAATTAACAAAAATGCTAATTTCACAGCAAGTGGTCATTATATATATATATATATATATATATATATATAGTCAGAGGTCAAAGGTCTAAGTGCTTTCCTCACTCACCATCATCAAAGGAAAAGGCCATGTTAATAGAAACACTCTCAGCTTGTTTTCTGTGTGAAGAGACTATAAATACGATTCAAAGAAAGATCCTGTGTCTCTGGACTGTTTGGATTCTAACAGGACCCAAGATCCTGACACAAGGAAGAAAGGAGAGCAGCAGAATACGGATCCTGGACTTCAGAAAAGCAGACTTTGACTCCCTCAGGGAACAGATGGGCAGGATCCCCTGGGAGAATAACATGAAGGGCAAAGGGGTCCAGGAGAGCTGGCTGTATTTTAAAGAATCCTTATTGAGGTTGCAGGAACAAACCATCCCGATGTGTAGAAAGAATAGTAAATATGGCAGGCGACCAGCTTGGCTAAACAGTGAAATCCTTGCTGCTCTTAAACGCAAAAAAGAAGCTTACAAGAAGTGGAAGATTGGACAAATGACCAGGGAGGAGTATAAAAATATTGCTCAGGCATGCAGGAGTGAAATCAGGAAGGCCAAATCACACTTGGAATTGCAGTTAGCAAGAGATGTTAATAGTAACAAGAAGGGTTTCTTCAGGTATGTTAGCAACAAGAAGAAAATCAAGGAAAGTGTGGGCCCCTTACTGAATGAGGGAGGCAACCTAGTGACCGAGGATGTGGAAAAAGCTAATGTACTCAATGATTTTTTTGCCTCTGTCTTCACGCACAAGGTCAGCTCCCAGATTGCTGCACTGGGCAGTACAGCATGGGGAGAAGGTAACCAACCCTCTGTGGAGAAAGAAGTGGTTCGGGACTATTTAGAAAAACTGGACGTGCACAAGTCCATGGGGCCGGATGTGCTGCATCCGAGGGTGCTAAAGGAGTTGGCGGGTGAGATTGCAGAGCCATTAGCCATTATTTTTGAAAACTCATGGCGATCGGGGGAGGTCCCAGATGACTGGAAAAAGGCTAATGTAGTGCTCATCTTTAAAAAAGGGAAGAAGGAGGATCCGGGGAACTACAGGCCAGTCAGCCTCACCTCAGTACCTGGAAAAATCATGGAGCAGGTCCTCAAGGAATCAATTATGAAACATTTAGAGGAGAGGAAAGTGATCAGGAACAGTCAGCATGGATTCACGAAGGGGAAGTCGTGCCTGACTAACCTAATTGCCTTCTATGATGAGATAACTGGCTCTGTGGATGAGGGGAAAGCAGTGGATGTGTTATTCCTTGACTTTAGCAAAGCTTTTGATACTGTCTCCCACAGTATTCTTGCCGCCAAGTTAAAGAAGTATGGGCTAGATGAATGGACTGTAAGGTGGATAGAAAGCTGGCTAGATCGTCGGGCTCAAAGGGTAGTGATCAATGGCTCCATGTCTAGTTGGCAGCCGGTTTCAAGTGGAGTGCCCCAAGGGTCGGTCCTGGGGCCGGTCTTGTTTAATATCTTTATTAATGATCTGGAGGATGGTGTGGACTGCACTCTCAGCAAGTTTGCAGATGACACTAAACTAGGAGGCGTGGTAGATACGCTAGAGGGTAGGGATCGGATACAGAGGGACCTAGACAAATTAGAGGATTGGGCCAAAAAAAACCTGATGAGGTTCAACAAGGACAAGTGCAGAGTCCTGCACTTAGGACGGAAGAATCCTATGCACTGCTACAGACTAGGGACCGAATGGCTAGGTAGCAGTTCTGCAGAAAAGGACCTAGGGGTCACAGTGGACGAGAAGCTGGATATGAGTCAACAGTGTGCTCTTGTTGCCAAGAAGGCTAACGGCTTTTTGGGCTGTATAAGTAGGGGCATTGCCAGCAGATCGAGGAACGTGATCGTTCCCCTCTATTCAACATTGGTGAGACCTCATCTGGAATACTGTGTCCAGTTTTGGGCCCCACACTACAAGAAGGATGTGGAAAAATTGGAAAGAGTCCAGCGGAGGGCAACAAAAATGATTAGGGGTCTGGAGCACATGACTTATGAGGAGAGGCTGAGGGAACTGGGATTGTTTAGTCTCCAGAAGAGAAGAATGAGGGGGGATTTGATAGCAGCCTTCAACTACCTGAAGGGGGGTTCCAAAGAGGATGGAGCTCGGCTGTTCTCAGTGGTGGCACATGACAGAACAAGGAGCAATGGTCTCAAGTTGCAGTGGGGGAGGTCCAGGTTGGATATCAGGAAAAACTATTTCACTAGGAGGGTGGTGAAGCACTGGAATGGGTTACCTAGGGAGGTGGTGGAGTCTCCTTCCTTGGAGGTTTTTAAGGCCCGGCTTGACAAAGCCCTGGCTGGGATGATTTAGCTGGGAATTGGTCCTGCTTTGAGCAGGGGGTTGGACTAGATGACCTCTTGAGGTCCCTTCCAACTCTGATATTCTATGATTCTAGGTCAGAATAACTGAACGAGAAGACAGAGATTCCCAGAATTATTCTAGGTAGCCCTGAAAGACTTTTGGGAAACTGGCAGTTTATTACATCATTGCCACCACTTGGAGTTACAAACTGTCATTTATCTATTGTTATATTTTACTTGCTTTAATCTCTCAATAACTGCAATTCTTTTTTCTTAGCTAATAAATCTTTAGTTAGTTTACTATAGAATTGGCTGCCAGCATTGTCAGAATCCTACTTGGACTCCATGCATGCTAGTGAATTGCCCTATAGCCATTTGAATTTGATGGGAATAATATGTGGGCACAGGCCCTGTTACAGAATTGTGGGGGCCTGTGCACTATGGAAATTAGGTCCCCCATCTTCCCTAAACTAGACAACCAAGCACCCAGGCCCATACAGGCCCAGAATGCCCCTCTCTCTTCAACCCACACAGAGCCCCTGAAAGCCCCTCACACACCCCGAATGCCCCTCTTGCTCCATGCACAGCCCCCTGAATGCCCTTCCTGCCCCCACTTCCCCCTGAATGCCCCTCACACCACCCACAGCCCCCTGAATGTCCCTCTTGCTCCACACACAGTCCCCTGAAACTCCCTCCCATCTCCCACAGCCCTCTGAATCCCCCTCCCACCCCACATATACACCATCAACCCTCTACCAGCCCCACCTATCCTGACCACCCTCACACACATCCCAGCAGTGCTGACATACATCCTGCTCACCACAGCTCCCAACACCTTAATGTCACTGGCCACAGCCTCCAACATCCCCCACTCACCCCCAACACCCTGACCCCCCACCTCCATTCCTCCAACATTCCCCACTCCCACACATCCTCCACAACTCCCCCCACCATCCCCCATTCACTCTCAACCCCTCACCCCATAGCCCACCTACAGCTCACCCTTACCCTCACCCCCACCATCTCTGGGACCTTCCTAAGCACTCAAAAGCGCCCGCTGCCCCCAGCTCAATGCTCTGCTCCCATCCCAGGCTAGGGCGGATCCTCCCAGTCCTGGCCAGCCAGCTCCGTTCACTCCTGCTGCCTGAGCCGCACTCACATGCTCTTGCACCACTCAGGTTTGGCACAGCCACTCCTCCCTCCGTCCTGACAGGGGCAGGGTGGGGAGGGGGCTGGCCCAAACTTGAGTGAATGGTGTTGCGCTCTGATGCAAGGGTATTTTGCTGGTTGTTGGGGGGTCCCCTGAGATGGAAGCCCTGTGCAAGTGCATAGAGGACACATTGGTTAATCCAGGTCGGTGTGGGCATAAGATTTATAGTGACCTTAAATGGTCACTTCCTTGCTTTTAAGTCCTTGGGTTTTATAAATGACAAGGCAAGGCAAGGAGACTGTGGTCATTTAACAAATTTAACCTGGTTTTTAAATAAAAAAATATTGTTTATGGAAAACAGTATTTTGTGGTTTCTTTATAACTTTCATTTTAGCTATTCTTTACAGTGCAAATAAATGGGATGGACATAGCACCAGATTATTAAATTAAAGGAGTGACTGGCACTAGACTCAGGAATCCAATGGAGCTTTTCCATACTGAGTCAATATGATCTAATTTAGGGCTCAGTCCTACAAGAGGTGCTCAAATAGG
Organism: Trachemys scripta elegans; assembly: GCF_013100865.1. Lineage (NCBI taxonomy): Eukaryota > Metazoa > Chordata > Testudines > Emydidae > Trachemys > Trachemys scripta. The sequence continues at coordinate 39,812,504 of NC_048310.1, read as the reverse complement.
GCTTTACAATGGAAGCTGGAAGCAATCTTACCTATGAAAAGGCTACTTCCTTTCCTAATACCTCCTGACTTACCTCACAGGGTACAGAACCCGGATATGTGCTGTGTTGAGCTAATGGAAAAGTGGAAGAAATCTCTGTACATACTCAGTCAAATCTGAACGTGAATTTTAATTGGACTGTTCGCAGCTCTTCCATGTTTGTTTTCGACAAACACTCAGAGCTTAAGTTTTACTAGCATGTATACCTAGAAAAGCTTATTCTGAGCTCAAATATTTGCCAAAAGCAAATTTCAAATGGCCTCTCTCCTTAACTGTCAAATTTGCAAGCTATGCTGTATTGGCTAGTTACGCAATCACTTGATCCAGAGACAGAAAGACACAGTAATGAGCCAAGGCCTCTGTGCAAGTGGACCTATGCAGAGACCCACTCATAAAGGTGCAGGGATTTGCCTGCATAATTCTAATGCAAGATCCGGGCCTAATAAAGTAAGAACTGCAAAGATTCCTAATGAGCTGCTTGCAAGCACTCTGTGCATTATTCACTGAGGAAATTTGTGAATGGTACTCAATACACAAGAGAAATTTGTGAACTAGAATAAGATGCAAAATTCAATGAATAATTGATTAAAGATTATTATTTGCATTATAGTTACCCCTGGAGACCTCAGCCAAGATCAGAGCCCCATCTCCCTGCCCTGAAGATCTTATCATCTACATAGTTAAGGCAAAGGAAGGTTTGTTATTGCCATTTTTCAGATGGACTGCTGGGGCACAGAAAGAGTGTAGACATACCCTAAGTGACTTGCCTGAGCTCTCACAGGGAAGCTGTGGAAGAACAAAGATCTCCCAAGTCCCAATCCAGAGCCTTAACCACAAGACCATCCCTCCTCTTAATCACTGCAATTATTTGCTGAGTTCTAGTTCTGCTATTACTGTCAGTCTAACTGGGTGGATTTCCCCCGCCTGTAAATAGCTTGCATCATGCAGCGGCTTTTCTCCTTTCTCTCTGCAATCTGCTCATTTATTAAGGCTCTTCCCTGACTGCCGGATTTTGTTCCAGATGTCAGCAAGGAAAAAGCCTGTGGAATCCCTTTGCAGCACACCGGGGGACTCCGGTAGAAAGCTAATACTCCACTGGTGGGAGACCTAGATGCCCAGGCTAAGGAGCAGAATGTCAAACGTGGGATTCCTTGGCAAGGGCTTTTCAAACAAATCTTTCCTTCAGTAGGGCTGAGGAATGAAGACCAACCCTTGCAGCTGGTGGATGGGAAGTCAGAAGCCCTCTTTAATTACTGGAGGTGATGTTTGCCAAGTAAACCCCATGCAATTACTATGTAAGTAAAAAGTACTTGCATGACATTTGTATCCTTTAGCTTAAAGCCTTATGGAAGTCAACAAATGACTGTGCGCAGACCCCAGATTATACTGTCCAGCAGCTCAGCGGGAGTTTGGCTGTCAACAGATCAATTCAGGGGCTTGATGTTCCCTCCATCTCAGAAACCCCCAGACAGGGAAATACTCCACTAGGAAACCCACAATGTTCCACTGACCCCTCCACAGCCTTCAGCTCAGGAGGAGTGCCTTACAGCAAGCTGGGCAGGACAGGCAACAAGCCCAAGAGGAACTGCCCAGTTCCGGGAATGTTTCATGCTGGTTTCAGACAGCAGAGTTTAATGGCTGTCTCCACAAGGGGTAACAGGCAGGGACAGTGAATCAGTCACTCCTAGCAGAAGATGCTTCCATGCCAGTGTCCGCTGAGATGTGCATACAGTCAAAGGGAGCAGAACACAGGTGTCTCTCGGCTGCAAATGCTGGATAGCCTCCACTGCACTGGGCCTGGAAAGCATTGCACTCGGTCCCTAGGGGGCTGCATGCATCTAGACCAGGGGTGGGCAAACTTTTTGGCCCGAGGGAAATTGTTGGTGGGGAAATTGCATGCAGGGCCATGAATGTAGGGCTGGGGCAGAGGGTGCAGTGTGCAGGAAGGGGCTCAGGGCAAGGGGCTGGGGTGCAGGAGGGGTGCAGGGTCTACAAGGAGGCTCAGGGCAGGGGATTGGTGTGCAGGGAGGTGTGGGGTGTGGCAGGGGGCTCAGGGCAAGGAGTTGGGGTGCAGGAGGGATTTGGGGTGCAGGGTGGCTCAGGGCAGGGGGTTGGGGTGCGGCAGGGGGCTCAGGAAGTTGGGGTTTGAGGTGCAGGAGAGATTCGGCGTGCAGGGGGGCTCAGGGCACAGAGTTAGGGTGTGGGGGAGTGGCAGGGGGCTCAGGGAAGGGGGCTGGGGTGCGGGAGGGGGCTCAGGGCAGGGGTTGGGGTGTGGCAGGGGGCTCAGGGAGTTAGGGTTCAGGAGAGGTTCGGGGTGCAGGCTCCGGCCCGGCGCTGCTTACCTGGAGCGGCTCCGGGGTGGCAGCAGTGCGCAGTGGGGCTAAGACAGGCTCCCTGCCTGCCTTGGCCCCATGCCGCACCACTCCCAGAAGCGGCCAGCACCAAGTCCCTGCGGCCCCTGGAGGAGGGGGGGGCAGAGGGCTCCACGCGCTGCCCTTGCTTGCGGGTACCTCCCCCAAAGCTCCCATTGGCCACGGTTTCCCGTTCCCGGCCAATGGGAGCTGCGGGGGGCGGTGCCAGGGGCCGCAGGGACGTGGTACCGGCTGCTTCCCGGAGCAGTGCGGGGCCTGTAGCATCTCAGGGGTGGCAATCCCGCAGGCCGGGTCCAAAGCCCTGACGGGGCAGATCTGGCCCGCGGGCCGTAGTTTATCCACCCCTGATCTAGACTCACTTTTTCTCCTCTCCACCCACATGCAGGGAGAGAAGCATTAGGATTACAGGACTTGGTCCTGCTAGTACTGACACACGTGCCAGTCCATTCCGTAAGGCTCGGCAAGACTGCCTAGGGAGAGGGGCTGCTGCTTGGCTGCATGGCAACAGACTTTAGGACGGAGCCCTGCCATGTATGCAGTCATGCCATATAAGCCATAGTCAAGGCAATGATTGGGAGCCACAGGCCAAGTTTGTAACTGTCTGAAAATCTGAGTGAAAGCTACTATATTATGTGGTCCATATAACACAATGACAGACCTTATTTTGACCTTGATGATCTCAGTGTATTTAGTGACTTCAGACATCCTGAAGCCTTGCCTCTGGCGTAGCTTAGCACCACCAGAAAAGCCTCACACCAGGGCTAGTGTTGGCAATCCCACGACATGAAAACCAAACACATAGGTATGTTATGCTTATTGTGCCGTTGGGAATGCTGTACCTGAGATGTCACAGTAGATGGTTCTGTGATAGACTTTGGCTTCTCGGGGCTTAAAGATCACATTAATTTCAGCTGTGGAATTTGGCCAAACATCTCCTTCCTAAAACAAAAAAGAAGGATAGAGTAGTTTCAACTACAGATACACACGTTAAAAAAAAACAAAACTGAAGGCATGGATTTACTATTAAACATACTGTAAATATAACTGCCTTATTAATAGCACTTCATGGTATAGGTTTCTACCAATAAATAACAAGGATAGCATGAATATTATATCCTGATGCTACTGCCTGGCCAAGCATACTAGAGAAATTTAGAAGACTGACCTTGTAAACCATAGAGAGGCAAAGTGGGTGAGGTGATACTTTTTATTGGAACAACTTCTATTGGTGAGAGACAAGCTTTCGAGCTTACACAAAGTTCATCTTCAGGTCTGGGAAACTTAATCAGAGTGTCACCGCTAAAGACAAGGTGGAACAGATTGTTTAGCATAAGTAGTTAATACATGTTTCAAGGAACCGTTCAAGGTGAAGTGGCCTGTTAACACCCCTCCCGTCATAAGGAGGAAAGGAAGTGGGGGGGGGAGCAGTTGGTGGGGATTGTTAGTGGGTTATAGATTGTTGTAATAGACATAAAGGCAGTGTCTTTATTCAGTCCATGATTTTAGTGTCTAGCAAAGTTATGAATAAAAGAGCTCTGTGGAGCTTGAAAGCTTGTCTCTCTCACCAACACAACTTTGTCCAATAAAAGATATTAACTCTCTCACCTTGTCTCTAATATCCTGGGACCGACACGGGTACAACAATACTGCATACTACCTGTAAACCATAGACAGCATCTCGTTTCATTATAGAGCCATTGGGCCCAATTTTGATCTCACCCTGATTCAACAACTTCCAAGGAGTTACTATGGATTTACACAAGTTTAACGAAATGTAAAATCTATACCAATGGCTCCAAACAAAACAAAACCCAGCCCAAGTTGTCTGAGGCTTTAATCTAGCAGGGGAGGTAAACTGAGGCACAAATGATCGTTTTCCCTGGCTTAGTTAATACAAGTCTGTAATAATTATTCAGTGCTCTTTGTTCTACTATTCCCCCAGTTAAATATAACTAATTCTAGCACTTCACATCCTGGCAGTCTATTCCCAGAGCAGGTGTATGGACACATGCAGTATGCAGCAAATTTTGTTTGCCACACTATCTACTGTATGAGGCTTAATGTACATCTTAACAGCTCTCTGACTTTGTACATTTCTCTTTAAAAGGACTAGGTCAGGGCTGTCTCAATGGCTAAGCAGTAAGATCGGATTCTCCATCCTGGTTGTCGTGATCCTCAGAGCAGAAAGCTGCAGAGCCCACCGATTCAGTCCCTTAAAGGCAAAGAACGCTTAGTTCGTGGCAAGCTGGTGTGTAAAACTCCCTCACACCAGCCTGTTGCGCACTCAGTGTCTGTGTGCATCCTGCTGATGTGCCCAAACAGTTCCCTCGTGCTTTGATCTACGCTGCTTCAAAATGGGGGTAGATCATTGCGCACAGGGACCTGTTCCTGCCCAGTAGCTCACATAGACACTCAGAGCACAACGAGCAGTACAGAGTAGATTTACACACCAGCTTGCTGCGGACCAAATGTTCATGTAAATTAGCCCTAATACCAACCCATCAGCTGAATAAAAGCAAAATCACTGATGTACTTGGACAAGAAAATCACCTTAACCCTTGGCCAGAAGGACGATGATCATGATGGAGGTATTAGAAAAGGATGGGGGTATAAAGCAGAGGAAAACAGGATGCCCGCAGGCTTGCAACTGGAACACGGATGTTGCCACTGGAAAGAGGAAAGCAAATGGCAACTGAGAAGTGAGAATGGTCCTATTTCAAAACTGTCACCCTGGGCAATCCATGGTATTCTCTTCATTAGCGTTTGGAGGACCTACCATACAAGACAACAAACTGGTGATGGTGCGTTAGGGTACTGTCAGTGTGGGTCTATGTGTGCCAAGGAGTATGGAGAGTTATGTCAGGGCCTGGGGCTGTCAGGGTTCAGCAGACTTTGGGCTTCACATAGCCAGGCACGACACAGTTGCAGATGTCAAACAAGGTTTCCTCTAGATGGCTGGAAGGGTTAACTTGCAGCAAATACCTCTGGCTCACCGGGAGTCAGCACCATAACGACCCAGTGAGTCCAAAGCAAGCTAAATGTTGTGTCTCTTAACGTTTGTGCTGTTCAGCCCAGGTGCAAAAGTCCTCTCAGGCCAGGGTCCAGCAGTGTGTTTTCCTCCATGAACCCATGGCCTCTGCCATAGCCCAAACACTACTCCTTTGTGAGTCCCAGCTCTCAGCCTCACCTTTCAGTCATGGCAGCTTGCTTCAGGGCAGGTATTTTCCGGCCGTTTCAGGGGAAGGAAGGTGGGGATATGTTCAACCCAACACAGCAGGGTTTAAAAACATCAGAAAAGGAGCTGTGTCAAGGAAACTCAGTTCCTTAGAGCTACACAGCAGTAAATGCAAAAATCCCGATGGAATGCTTCCTAGAGCGCCTGAGAAACCTGATCAGTCCAGAACCCATTGTCCAGCTAGGCTCACTCTTACATTGATTCCAATGGGGTTAGTTACACTTCGGTGAAATCCAAATCAGGCTTGGAACTTTTAGGGCTCAATCCTGCTTCCATTCAAAGCAATGGAAAATCTCCTGTAACTACAATGGTGCAGGCTCAGGCTCTTGGACTGACTGCACAACAAAGTGCCTTTTTATTGTCGATTTCGTGTGGATTGCGAGCCAGTCGAGCCCTAAAACCCACTCTCCTCAAGCTGGCTTGCTCATTACTCAAAGGCTGACAGGTGTAATGGAAGCAAGTGCAATGAAACTCATAAGCAAAACCAAACGTATACAAAAGAGAGAGAGAATTAAAAAGTACAGGCGCCCTTGCTAACAACAGTGTGGTTTTCTAGCTGAGTGGGTTTGGCTGACTTTGGGATTTGATGAAATCCAAGGCCAGCATGTCTGTGACACAGTTATGACTGACACTGCACTCTTACCCCGCCATTTCCAAGCTCCGTAATGGGACTGATAGGGAGACAGACTCGACAGGACACAGGTTCGGGAGGCTGGGTCTAGAGCCAGGGATAGACGTGGTAAACAGGCCAGAGTCAGCAGACGCTCTCAGGCCACGCCAATTTAGTCTCGTTATTAGTGCCCCCCAAAACAAGTTGCAGTCTTTTCCCGTTGTGAACAGGTCTGGATTTCAAGTGACTGGCCTGTGGATTGTGAGCTGTTATTTACCACCTACATTAACGCGATCAAGGTAAGGAGAGGTAAGCTATGGTGCCATGTGAGATTCATTCTCTGGGCGCTTCAATCCTTAGCACAACTTGGATGCTAACTCTGCTGGCTCTGAATAAAGACACTGCAGTTTGTTGAAAGCCGGAACTAGGAAAAAGGGCTACATTAAAAAACAGCTGCTTCCATCAGAGGTTTTCAGAGCACTTCACAAACTCTAACAAATGTTGCTTCACAAGCCTGTTGTGAGGGAAACATGGGTTTCTTCCTGTTTTCCACTATGGGAAACAGACACAGAGCCCAAGACCAAACAGCATGTCAGTGTCAGAGCTGGGAATCTCTCTGTCTATTCTATGGTACTTCTCTGGCCCCATTACCAAAGTATCTGAGCACCTCACAATCTTTCCTGGATTTATCCTCACAACCCCCCTTTGCTGGGGCTCTTGAGGCACAGAAAAACTAAGAACCAGATTTGTAAAGCTACATAGGCATCTACATCTAGGATGACCAGACAGCAAGTGTGAAAAATCGGGACAGGGGTGGGGGTAATAGGAGCTTATATAAGAAAAAGACCCCAAAATCGGGACTGTCCCTGTAAAATCGGGACATCTGGTCACCCTGTCTACATCCCATTCAGGAAGTTAGACACCTAAATGTTATGAGCTGGGCTAAACCTTGTTATGGGTTGAGGTTGATATGTTAATTGAAAGGTGAATTCACACCTACCTGTAAGCATAAGCCACCCCCAAAGACAACAGAGCTGTATGAACTCGCCCTGAGCATTGTTTTGGGTAGAGGTGTGTGGGGTGTGTGTGTGTGTGTGTGTGAAGAGAGATTACACAAAAACGGAGGACAAGAACACAGAGAGACAGAGAGGCGAAAAAGCAAATGTGAGCAGTGACCCTGGAGAAATCAAGAGAGAACGTTTGGGTCTCATATTTGCTAAAGGACTCGAGGGCTGTAAGCTAACAAACTGCTCCTTTTATTCAGTGGCTTCTGCGTTCAGAGGTACATAACCTTGTAAATAAGCAACACTGCATCAAATAGCATACCAGATGCCATCAATTTATGCTCCCAGCTGGAATATTCCCAGGGCCCCAAACTTTGACTAGCAATTGGATCGAAAAAGGACAATTCCTTTAAAATACGATTGTGACTTCCCCAGGGTCACACAGGGAGTCAATGGAACCCAGGGGCCCTGACTTGTAGCCCCATTAAACCAGATTCCCTCCTTGCTCTAGAAACAGATGGGAAACGGTTACTCCAGAATTTGACATTCCTTAGCGTACTCCAGAATTTGACAGTACTGCAGTCAGCAATTTTGTATGTTAAGCCACTGCCAGCTGAAAACCACACAGCATGTAGCTAGGAAAATCTTAAGCCTAAGAGGCAAGGCCAAATAACTGCATGTTTGCAGTTTTGTTATCAGAATGGGAGGTTGGGAGAAGAAGTGAAAGTTCCATGAAAATACTGTAGAAGGATTGCTTGGACAATGACCTTGGTTTTAGGTGCCTCTAATATGTAACTTTTATTTTTGTTATGATTAGAAATGCTTTGCTGATAAGGAGATGAATTATTATTGGCAGTTGCTAGGGAAATTGTTAGCCTATTATAGGCTATTATGAGTCATGTGCTTTGTTTGGAGAAAAATTATAAAACGTTTAGTTAGAAAGTGCTTTGAAGTAGTCCAAGGAAGCTTTCCTCTGGGCAAGGATCTGACACCGATGTTCCCCAGCAGTCAGACGGAAGCCAGGCTGCTGATCCCTCAGAACCATTTCAGACTTTGCTTGTGCCAATCATTTATTAGATGGATGAGCTGTGCCCCCATTGATTTATTCCTCACTCCGCCTGGAGAAAAACGGTTAAGTTACCACTGCTTTGGGTTCTGAAAACCCTGGGTACCACCACCAACTATCTGAAGGTGCGGGGATAGGGTGAGTTCCAGAGGCTGAGTGGACAGACAGACTGGACCTGGCTAGGAGGAAAGATGAAGGAGGACGGTGGAGCTACATGGCCCCGTTTGCTGGGAGTCTCCCGGTATTGCATTCATTTCCTGCTGTGATTCTTGTTTTGGCCTGCAATGATGGAAAAGCAGACACAGGAGAGAAATATGTAGGAAAGGGAGGGGGTGGACATGGGAGAAAGTGAACATATCACCTGACACTCCCCAAGAAAATATTTGCTTAAGAGTAAAAGTTGAAAGTGTATTGAAGGGAGTCCAGCTAACACTCTCAAACAGTCCAGTGCTTCCTTTACAGAAATGCCACACCTAGTAAAACCCCAAACTTTCAAATGCCTGGAGACAACCAGCTGGCTCCCCAGTGCCATATAATTCGTCACTCACTATCACCCCACCAAAATGTAACTTCAAGGCTGCTGCTCTCCACTATGCCGGGCTTTGTCCTATTTCCCTGCTCTGTTCGCATCCCCTTGACGATCCCTGACATCCTTGGCACACCTCTACCCCAATAGAACGCTGTCCTTGGGAACCAAAAAAATCTTACCGCGTTATATCGAACTTGCTTTGATCCGCCGGAGTGTGCAGCCCCCCCCCCCCCCCCCGAGTCCTGCTTCACCGCGTTATATCTGAATTTGTGTTATATCGGGTCGCGTTATATCGGGGTAGAGGTGTAGTTTGTACCATCAACAGCTGTTCCTGCCTTCCAAATGCCTTATGTACAAATTGGAATGGGTCCCAACCCCCAGCAATGCAAGACTCCACTCCTTTCCTTCCATATGCAACTCCCTTCTGCGGCCTTCCCAATGGCCAATTTGTAATCCAGATGATCAATGCCTGTCTTCTTAGCTTTATCTACAAGATTTCTATGTGACATTTTATCAAACACTTTACAGAAATCCAGACAAATGATGACTGCTTTTCCTTTACCCATTTCATCGGCCTTTCACAAAAGTCAATCAGATTTAGCTGACAAGATTTAGCCTTCCACAAGCCAACGCTGATGTCTGCCTGGCAACTCATTTCCAGCTGAACCGCCCTACCATGTTATCCGTAATGATTGATTTAACTATATTACTTGGAACAGAGGTCAAATCAACTAATCTGCAGTTACCAGCATCACACCTGCTGCTCTTTTTTTAAAGATAGCTTTACATCCGCCTCCCTAAATGCTCTTTGTTCTCTGCCTTTGCTCTATGACAACTTCAATATCTGCGAGCTTGATTCTGAAAGTCCCACCCCTTCACTCCTGTAATTCCCTTGGGTGAATCCCATCTGCTTGTGGTGACTCTGGAATCCATCTGTATCCCTTGGTGCAGTGATGGGGTAGTTCCTCTGGATTTCTAATGCCTGCTGCCCTAATTCTGTTCTCCAGTTTTTCTTCTGCTGTAAATAGACGTGCAAAGCATAGGCCACGTGGATTGAATTGGAGTTGCACCAGGGATGGACCTGGCCCTGTGCATTTAGCGCCTCTTTTATTTCCTTTGTCCCCCCACTTCCTCCATTATGGCATCTGTACCAATCTCCAATAGACACACAGCATTTCGTAAGAGTCTGTACTGAACTCCATACAGCTGGGCAAAAATACCACTGGGTCGTCCCAAGGCAGACAATTGGAGGGAATATTCTGATTCATGGTGGAGCACCACAGACAGTTTTAGGCAGGGAATTTGAGTCCAGTGTACTGGATAGTAAAGAACGTTACATGGCTTCTCATTCAGTCCAGCTAGCTCAAGGGAACATTTCCAGGAAGCTTTCAGAGTGCATGCTCCAAAAAAGGAGATGCACCTGCCATGTGTCTGGCTAGGAAGGTATCACATTTCCTTTTGGATGCAGGCCTTGCCACTGTTATCCATGCTTGTGTTAGTTCAGGATTAGACCATTGGAATGTGCTGTTCCTGGGGCTGCACCAGAAAGCTATTTGGAGACTGACACTGCTGTAGAAATGCGTAAACGTGTTTGTTTGGCAAAGCCTTGTGTTAGACGGCTATGACACCAGTGATCAGGATCTGCTCTGGTTGGCTGTTAGTCTCCAGGTGGAGTTTAAGGTGCTCGAGCGCAGGTCTACACTGCAGCTGGGCCCATGCCTCACAGCCCACATGGACAAACTCGTTCTAGCTCCACTTGCGCTAGCCCACTAACAACAGAGCAGGAACATTGCAGCATAAATGGCATCGTGAGCTACCCACCCAAGTTCAAGCCCAACCTTCTGGGTCTGAGCTCGGGTGGCTAGCTCAGCCTCCACACTGCTCTTTTTAGCATACCACCTTAAGCAGAGCTTGCACGTGTCTGTCTATCCAGCTCCCGGCTGGAGTGTGAACATACTCCAAATGGCTTGCAACCAGCCTGCCTGGAGGACCATCTCTCATCTAGATCCTACTGCCATAGCTGCAGTCATCCAGGGCATCGGATCTGGATCCCCCTCACTAGAGAGGGTGGTTGGCAGGGCATTCTCTGTGTGGGTTCTGGTATCCAGCACTTACTCTCCCTCTTGGTCCAAACTAGCCTGCATTTGGTGACCTTCTGGGAATGCTGCTACCTGTTTGAGAGGGTTTGGGGAGAGGGCTGAGCGAGCGCTTCCCAGAATGGTAGAGGGGTGGAAATGAATGTCTGTAGCTGTCTGTCTGGACTCCTGACAGACTGATTATTTCAGTGCTACTAGGATCTCACTGTCATGTAATCAATGTTAGGGTGCCTACATCCTTGGATAGGTTCCTTTTTATCATTTTAAATATAAATGCATTCATAAAAAACTATATAAAATGTAGGCACATCATGCACATGTAATGCTGACAGACCCCAGTTGTTATCAAAGCGCACCCCGAGCTTCAGAGACTTCCCACTTGAAATCCTGGACAAGCCCCAGCTTGTAACACTGACAGACAGACCCTGGTTGTCAGCAGGCAGGATTGAACCTAGGACTTCTGGAGTTTACTGCATGAGCCAAAAGCCAACTAGATATTAGAGCAGACTCATTAACTCTCTAAGTGCCCAGAGGAACCCTACCCTCAAATAGACTAGACAGCTCTCCTAGGGACCCTTTTAATGTGGCATTATTGCTGGAATGTTTCATACATACCTTCAGTCAAAAGCAAACCTGCCCATACTAACTACGAGGCCTGAGCTCTCAAAGCTTCTGGGTGTTTGCAGTGAACATTTCAGCAGAATTTGTGGGGCGGGGAACCAAAAAAGCCACTTTCACTGCAATTGTCAGTGGGCTTGTCAATCAGCCAGTCAGTGTGACTCCAAAAGGCACATGCTAGCTGGATGGATAATCTCCCTGAGCCACACATGCACACCCAAACACACTTTTTCAAAAGGATAAAATTCTCAGTAATTTTCACCATTTTTTCTTTCAGTGTTAGCGTATGCCAGGCTGTAAACTAGAGAAATACTGAGAGTTATTTCTCCTGGGAGCTGTAAGAGTCTCTGTACATTTCTGTAAAGCCATAGGAGAACAGAAACTGCTGGTTAAAAGACTATGTTTCACTACATGCCCTTTCAGACTAACTGTTACAGGTATATGTGCTTCTAAACGTTTTTAGATGAGGATAGGTTAGCTTGGGCAGCCAAGTCCTCTATAGGACAATACTTGAATCAACATGTGGAAAGCTACAGGGGACACCTACTCCTAAAGAAATAACAGATATAAAACTGCAAGCATGATATTTTAGCGTATATGGCTTAATGGCAGTCAGAGACAAGAGACAACTGCCACGTGGTATACAACGCAAAGGGCTGTTGTATCATGATATAGCACAAAAGGAGGTACAAGTGAAACCTACACACCTTCTGTCCCCGCTAGAACCACTGAGACCACTTAGAGAGAGTTAATGAGCCCACTCTACAGCCTTAGCTAATAGCTATGTGGTTTCTAGCCTATGCAATAGAAGCGCCTGCTTTTAGCTCCAGAGGTCCCAAGTTCGATCCTGCTCGCCGACAACCAGGGTCGGTCAGTGTTACACAAGCGCTGTTACCTTGCTTTGTTACAGATGGTGGAAAGCAGTGCAATACAGGCATTCTAAGCAATGTTTAGCACATATAGCACTCTACAAGTCCAAAGCACTCTATAGATGTTACAGGCCACATATCCAAAAGCGGCGTTACATTTGAGTGCCTACCTTTAAACATCTAGGGCCTGATTTTCCGAGATGCTGAGCACCCAGAACTCTTAAAAAAAAAAAAAAAAAAAAAAAAAAAAGAGCTGGTGGCTCCCATCAGCTCTGAAAATCAGAACCTAGGCTATCTGAAGTTGAGCTAGGGTTACCATACGTCCGGTTTTTCCTGGACATGTCCGGCTTTTCGGCACTCAAACCCCCGTCTGGGGGGAATTGCCAAAAAGCCGAACATGTCCGGGAAAAATACGGACGGGCACTTCCTCTCCCGCGGCTGCTCTGCTCCTCCCCTGACTCAGACTTCGGCTCTGTTTAAGAGCCAAGCTGCCCGAGCCAGCGCTACCGGCTTCGGGCAGCCCCCTTGCC
>NC_048310.1:39772773-39790422 GCF_013100865.1 Trachemys scripta elegans | reverse complement strand
GGATTCTCCTTCTTCCCTTTTTAAAAGATGGGCAGTATATTTGCCTTTTTCCAATCATCTGGGACCTCCCCCGATTGCCACGAGTTTTCAAAGATAATGGCCAATGGCTCTGCAATCGCATCAGCCAACTCCCTCAGCACCCTCAGATGCATTAGATCCAGCCCGACGGAATTGTGCATGTCCAGCTTTTCTAAATAGTCCTTAACTTGTTCTTTCACCACTGAGGGCTGCTCACCTCCTCCCTATACTGTGCTGCCCAGTGCAGCAATCTGGGAGCTGACCTTGTCTGTGAAGACTGAGGCAAAAAAAAGCATTGAGTACTTCAGCTTTTTCCACATGATCTGTCACTAGGCTGCCTCCCCCATTCAGTAAGGGGCCCACACTTTCCCTGACCACCTTCTTGTTGCTACCATACCTATAGAAACCCTTCTTGTTACCCTTCACATCCCTTGCTAGCTGCATCTCCAGCTTTGGCCTTCCTGATTACACCCCTGCATGCTTGAGCAATATTTTTATTCTCCTCCCTAGTCATCTGTCCAAGTTTCCACTTCTTGTGAGCTTCCTTTTTGTGTTTAAGCTTGCTGAAGATTTCTCTGTTAAGCCAAGCTGGTCGCCTGCCATATTTGCTATTCTATGCTATTGCTATACTTAAACTACTAGACCTGCCTTCCTGCCATATGTATTTGCTCACAAATGCATGGTTGTTTAATTATCCTTATCTAGCTGTAGGAACATGGGGGTTGAGGAGGATTAAATATATTTTTGGCTAGAGCCGGAGAGGGTTGGGAAAAGAAGAGGTGGCTCCCTCCCCTTTGCTATAGATGGTGACCCTGCTTTCACAGCTGGTCAGCAAACATTTGTTTCATGGAGTAAAGCTCTCTGGGCTGGGCAGGGGAAAGCTTAAAACTCCATCTCGCCATGGCAAGTCTCTTCCTGCTTGGAACATTGCAGTATCCAATCAAAGAGGTGCTGCATGCCCCACTTTCCTAGCTAGAAGCAGCCACGGGGTGACAGTTCTGTGGGAAAGAGTGCAAAGCACCATATGTAACAAAACAGGCAGGGAAATGAAAGCAGGACAGTGACTTCAAAAGTCAAATACAATTAGAAAGACAGTTCGCTCATGGTTAGTGCTAACTTCACACAGAGCCTCAGGCAGACCCTGTCACCAACACCAGTGCTGAAAATATCCCTTGGACTAGCTCTGCATTTAGTTCAATAGGAAAATTCTCTCTACAGCTGATCTAAAATGCTGTGTATCAGGATAGCTTCCTGCCACAAAATTCAGGGCCCCTGAACCCAGCCTATATCACTGTGTGATAATTCCAAGACTCCCTCCCAGAACAGTCCCCAGGACATAGGCAGCAGTAGAGAGCTGGCTGAACGGATAAGTGGCCAGTCCTTTGCTTTTCTTTGTGTTCCAGGGTGCAAGGTTTCCTGGGCATGTCCACTAGCCTTGACTCTCAGTCAGGGCTTTGCCAGGTGGTCAGCTCTCTCCTGACACCCCTCCCTAGTGATGGGTTTGTGCCTTCACACTCCTCCAGCCAGGCAACAAACACATCATGTTGTGATGCCAAGCAGGGCTGGTCTAGACAATGCTGCCCTCTTGGGTCTTGGCTGCTCCGCAGAAACCAGGCTGGAATGCTAGTGTGATGATTATGCTTATCCTGCAGTGGCAATATGGTGAGGAGTACAAGATGCTGTGTTCGGAAAGCTTGGTGGGGATAGGGTGACCAGATGTCCCGATTTTATAGGGACACTCCTGATTTTTGGGTCTTTTTCTTATATAGGATCCTATTACCCCCCTCCCCCATCCCGATTTTTCACATTTGCCGTCTGGTCACCCTAGGTGGGGACAATAATGTGTGCCCTTGGGCACATCCTGCTTTTTATTGCATCTGTTCAATAGGAAACCTCCATGCACCAACCCCCAGCTTTTTCCACAATAGGGTTGCCAACTTTCTAATCGCACAAAACCGAACACCCTAGCCCCACCCCTTCCCCAAGGCCCTGCCCCATTCCCCACCCCTTCCCTGAGGCCCCCCAACTACATTCCCCTTCCCTTGGTGGCTCGCTCTCCTTCACCCTCACTCATTTTCACTGGGCTGGGGGAGGGGGTTGAGGTGTGTGAGGGCTCTAACTGGGGGTGCAGGCTCTGCGGTGGGGCAGAGGATGAGGAGTTTTGGGTGTAGGAGGGTGAGGGCTCCAGGCTGGGGGTTGGGACCAAGGGATTTGGCGTGTAGGAGTGGGCTGCAGGTTGAGGCAGGGGGTTAGGGTGTGGGAAGGGGTCAGGGCTCTGGGACGGGGGTGTGGGCTCTGGGGTGGGGCTGGGGATGAGGGATTTGGGGGGCAGGGGGTTGGGGCTCAGGGTTAGGGCAGGGGCTTACCTAGGGTGGCTCCTTGTTAGCAGCGCAGCGGGGGGGGGGCTAAGGCAGGCTCCTTTCCTGTCCTGGCTCCGTGCTGTGAATCGGAAGTGGCCAACAGCAGGTCCAGCTCCTAGGCGGGGGGGCCAGGAGGATCCGCACACTGCTCTTGCCCACAGGAACCGCCCCCCTAGCTCCTATTGGCTGCGGTTCTTGGCCAATGAGAGTGCAGAGCCGGTACTCGGGGTGGGGGCAGCATGCGGAGCCCCTTGGCCCCCATGCCTAGGAGGCAGACCTGCTGACCGCTTCCAGGATGCAGCACAGTGCCAGGACAGATAGGGACTAGCCTGCCTTAGCCCCGCAGCACTGCTGACAAGACTTTTACTAGCCCAGTTGGCGGTGCTGAGCAGAGCCACCAGGGTCGCTTTTCGACCGGGCGTTCCAATCGAAAACTGAACACCTGGCAACCCTACTCCACAAACACTCCTTTCTCCATTCTGGGTGCTCCACTGAACCTGCAGAGAGAATTCGGACCAGGTGGAGTATAGAAGATGCATGCTCAACCTTTAGCCTTGCAGACAGATGAGCTGAATAAAATGGCTTCACAAAGGCCCCCAATTGGCTTGAACTAGCCCTGGAACCAAATCTGTTTAACTCCTGATATTTGGGTTCCATACAGTTGGCTGATCTCAGTGTGTGCTTAGGGAAGCTCAGCACAATATCCCATATAGCATGTTTTTTGAGTCTGAACTAAGCTGGCAGCTGGGCAGCAGTTCAGGGCACTTGGTGAGGAATCTGTAGGGCAGGTTGCCAGCAGCTGGTAAGGTATGGGTTGGAGCTCTCATCTTTGGGAGCCTCCAAGTTGATCTTTCAAGATGGGGAAACAGGAGTGTGTGCAGGGGTGGCAAGCAGGGGCATGGGCTCCCCAATAATCCTTGGGGACACAGAACTTCTCTGACTCTGGGGCCACGGAGGCAGGGAAGATTGAGTTCCTGCCAGGACCAGGAGAGGGGCAGGGTGGAGGGAGGGAAGATTGAGCTCGTCCCGGGGCCGGGGCAGGGAAGGGGGAGAGCAAGCTTCTGTTCCCCCCCTAAAGGGGTCAAATTTAAATTCCTGTGAATGCCCCTGTGGGAGAATCACTGCAAACAGGGGAGTATTGTTCTATAGGGGTGTGCTAGGAGGCGGATGGGGTGTGCTAGGAGGCCAGCCCACTGGGCTCACCACTAGTAGAAAGCAAACAATCCAGAATGGAATCTTGACCTGGAAGTTATCAGAAAATCCCATACAAAATCCTGGTTGGGTTTGGCTATAGGGAAACCTTTCCATTCCTAGAGGGGGCCATTTAGGGGCCTGCTAGGGATGGAGGAGCATAAAGGGGTGCAGAAGAAACCAGGGAAATATAAACAGAAGGTCATTAGATTTTCTTTTGGAACAGTGAGTTTGCACAGAAATCATATACTATGTAATTAAACACAGAGAACAGTGGAAAACTAGTTCTGCCCTTCAAGGCATGGCTGACCTAATTATGTTGATCTTTATTTGCTCAGAAGCCTTTAAAAACTTGGCTCCGGTCTAAGGCACTTCCCGGATCATCAGTGGCTAACATGGAGCTTTTTGACACTTACTCCCATCCAAGTATGAAAAGCTACAGACGAGATCCCCAAATCACCTAGACTTTTCAGTGCAATTCCCAAATTCACCTCTGAAGCTGTTAAGTGCAACCATTAGTATGCAGTTGAAACTGGACATATGACAACAGCCGTCCCATAGTGAAGAAAGTTCCCCTCCCCCTCTATTTTATCCCAGATGAGATCTTTGTCCCATGCTCACCGATGCAGGACTTTCCCCTCATTCCACTTTTTCCTCCCTGTGACCTAGGGACGTTTTTGCTGGCCATATGTCCTTGCAATTTTTCTCTGTCTCTTGCTGCACTGTTGTTCTGTGCTAGCAACTCTCACTACTACTAGAATGGAATGCCATGCAAACACTGGAAGCAAGCCTACAAGAGCAGCAGAACACTAGTTACTCTCCCAGAACACTTCTCATACACGCTTATACCGGTCTGCCATGACCTCATACCTGCAAAGGGAAGTGAAATCTCAGGTGCTGAGTATGTGTGCAGGGAGGATATCCCTAACTCCTGAGTTCCAAGAGAGAAACCCACACACACCTCACTCCCGCCTCTCTTTGGCCTTCTTTTAAAGTTTGTGATATGATTGAGGAACAGGAAAGGCTGTCTGGCTGTTCTGTCAGGGAGGGTGGGAGGGAACCCCAGATGGAGCCCACAGAGACAAAACCCACACAGCTCCCAAGTATCCTTCTGTGGCCACCAGCCAGCCTTTGCTCCCCTCCCCTCAACAGAGGGGTGCAGGCGGCCCTAAGCTATTTGATATGTGCAAACAAGTGCTGTTGGCAAGTGAAAAACCTAGAGCTCCCAAAAGTGCCCAGTTCTGGGGATGCCAAAGCACAGGCTTCGTCGAGACTTTGAAATGTCCCTTTGTCCATTTGTTTGCAATGACATTTTGAAGAATGAGTCTCTGATGCCTTCAGCAGGGGATGGCAACAGCAATAACATCCCCAGGTCACTGCTGCAGGCTGAACCACCTTTTCCCCACATGTTAAGTCTGGGTGTTCTCAGGCTATAAATTCTCACTGACAGGAGAAAAGTGTTCCAAAAACATGCCAAGCCCTTAAATTACCCTTCCTATGGAGTGCGAGCAGTCTGAAAGGCAAGCAGGGCCCAGGGAAGAAGAATGACTACGGTTAGGAAAGAGATGCCTCATTGGTAGAGACATTTTTTAGACGTTAGCTTTGTCATTGCTAACGTTTTATGATAGAAATGTGCAGCCATTCCAATATGGAAACCATCCATCCATGGCATTTATTGGGTGATAAACAGAAAGGCTGTATGAGAGGTGGGGCCAGTATGGAAAATGCTGAGAACCACTGCCCTAGAGGCCAGTGGAGCATTCCCAGCCTTGGATGGTTAGAGTGAAATTTAATTTGCCCTAATCCACTCAAGAACAGGAATGACTGAACATGGGCTTTAGTCAAGACTGAGTGTCGGATTGAAAACAATCATAGAATCATAGAATATCAGGGTTGGAAGGGACCTCAGGAGGTCATCTAGTCCCACCTCCTGCTCAAAGCAGGACCAATACCCAACTAAATCATCCCAGCCAGGGCTTTGTCAAGCCTGACCTTAAAAACTTCTAAGGAAGGAAATTCCACCACCTCCCTAGGTAACCCATTCACCACCCTCCTAGTGAAAAAGTTTTTCCTAATATCCAACCTAAATCTCCCCCACTGCAACTTGAGACCATTACTCCTTGTTCTGTCATCTGATACCACTGAGAACAGTCTAGATCCATCCTCTTTGGAACCCCCTTTTCAGGTAGTTTAAAGCAACTATCAAATCCCCCCTCATTCTTCTCTTTTGCAGACTAAACAATCCCAGTTCCCTCAGCCTCTCCTCATAAGCCATGTGCTCCAGCCCCCTAATCATTTTTTTTGCCCTCTGCTGAACTCTCCAATTTTTCCACATCCTTCTTGTAGTGTGGGGCCCAAAACTGGACACAGTACTCCAGATGAGGCCTCACCAATGCCGAATAGAGGGGAATGATCACATCCCTCAATCTGCTGGCAATGCCCCTACTTATACAGCCCAAAATGCCGTTAGCCTTCTTGGCAACAAGGGCACACTGATGACTCATATCCCGCTTCTCGTCCACTGTAACCCCTAGGTCCTTTTCTGCAGAACTGCTGCCTAGTCATTCGGTCCCTAGTCTGTAGCAGTGAGTGGGATTCTTCCGTCCCAAGTGCACGACTCTGCACATGTCCTTGTTGAACCTCATCAGATTTCTTTTGGCACAATCCTCTAATTTGTCTAGATCCCTCTTTATCCTATCCCTACTCTCCCACATATCTACCACTCCTCCCAGTTTAGTGTCCTCTGCAAACTTGCTGAGGGTGCAGTCCATGCCATCCTCCAGATCATTAATGAAGATATTGAACAAAACTGGCCCCAGGACCAACCCTTGGGGCACTCTGCTTGATGCTGGCTACCAACTAGACATGGAGCCATTGATCACTACCCGTTAAGCCCGACGATCTAGCCAGCTTTCTATCCACCTTATAGTCCATTCATCCAGCCCATACTTCTTTAACTTGCCAGCAAGAATACTGTGGGAGACTGTATCAAAAGCTTTGCTAAAGTCAAGGAATAACACGCTCCCTGTTTTCCCCTCATCCACAGAGCCAGTTATCTCAATCTATCTTTCAAATTAACCTTAGTTTCTGTCGTTCCTCCTCTTCTTGAGTAACAAAGACCTTCCACTGGAAGTGTGCAATGATGTCGCTTCGGTTGTGTATAAGCACTGATCTTTGGTTTGCTAAAGTAACGTATGTCTTCTCAATCATCAAGGAGTTCTTGTCCAGTCTGACATTGAGGTCTGTGGCCGCTCCATACAAACTTATGTGGATATCCTCACCTAGGACAGAGCAAAGGACAGAAACTCAGTGGTCTTCGCTAAGTGAATTTTTTTGCCTAAATATGGATGGATCTGTAATGAAAAAAATTGATATATTTAACATATCCTCATGGCAGACATGGCCAAGAGCAACATGGATTCAGCTCTCGCAACTGAATGTACTCATGTTCTCTCTCCAAGGAAGAGTACACAGTGATGGTACACTGAGACCACAATGAGTGGGACCCCAGTTCTGGAGCTTTGTGGAGATATTCACTCCCCAGGTTGCTAATAGTTTTAGGGTGGGATTTTCAAAGGTGTGTTGGTGATTTAGGCGCACACATTCCATTGAAAGTCTATGGGATCTGTGAATCATTTGGGTGCTTTTGAAAAGTCCCACCTTAGACATCACTTGCTCAGGGTCTCTGGTGTACTTCATGGATCAGAGCTGATCACTGCGATTCCCCCCTTCCTGATCACCTTACACTGACAGGACCTGGGACACAGGGTGGTTCAGACTGACAGGAGAGAGGATTATTTCTCCCCTGAGTGAAGGATCTGGCTTGCATAACAGACAATATATCGCAGAAAACGAGTAGATTTCTGTTTAGAAGAGTCTAAGTGGCTGACATTTTTGAAAGTGAGCATACCCAATTAGCACATGCCAGGCCCCTGATGTATGTTCACAAGTTGGGGGATGGAGCACACCAAGGTACAGGTGACATGTGCACCGGCTTTGTGTACAGGACCTGGGCACATGTCAAAAGCTAAGGGGGGACCCAATACTCTGCTGGTATAAATCATCAGTGGAGCTCCATAGAAGACAACGGCCCCACATCCAATTACACTAGCTGAGGCTCTGTGCCACGATCTTCTCTTTTCAAAGTGTCGGCCTGGGTAAAAAGTGCAGGGATTCCACTGAAGGCTCCAGGGCTGACGGGAGTAACTCTTGCTGCAAGAGATGCATTTGAAAGCATACGCAGTATAGGGATCCATGAATAGCTTAATATACAATCGAGAGCCCAGATCCCAGTGAGTGAGCAGTATGCTGTGGATTTCACTGCGAGGCAGATGAATTGACACCAAGCATGGAGCTGTCAGGGTTAGCTGAGGGCAGTTGCAGGCTTCATGTCTTGGGCACCAAATTAGATGTGACATTTCATTTAGGACTCTTTGTATCTTAATATATAAGGAACATAAATCTCTTGACTGTAACAGCAGTTGAGAATTTCAGTTGACAGAGTAGATTTCTGCAGTTTAGTAGTTTGGGATGTTTTTGAACCCTTGAAACCACATGTTTACTGAAACTGGGCATGTCAGCCTGTTCTTATTTACAGAATACATCCTTATTACAGGGACTGTCAATCATCTTGCCCTTAGATACTGTTAAATAAATTATTTACATAGAGTCAGGACAAATAAAAGACAAACTCACTCCACAGCCAGTTAGGAAATTATGCTGCAAATCTAAATCAAAAGGGACTTTTAATACATTAGCAAACCACAGTAACTGGAACATGGGGCTTTTGAAAGATATTTTGATACAGCAGGCACCAAGGCATGTTTGCAGTTTGCATTTATCTGCAAGCCTATAGACACATGCAATTTAGCATATCATGGTACCTTTGTTCCTTCTTAAATAAGAGGTCGAACCACCTAATTATCTTCCCTATGCCGTAGGAAACAACTGAATGTGTAAAATAAACAAGGTGATACAGAATCCCAGAGAACTCCTCTAGTAATACAGGAACTGCCATCCCAGAACTACCAGACGTAAGAACTTTCACCTTGTTTATCTGAATGCCTATTTGGATGACTGGATGAGAAAACCATCGGACAATCTTCCAAAATTAATTTGGTATTTTTATTAAATTTGCAGCAAATATTTCATCATTAACTACTCCAGATGTTAGGGGAGGATGAACAGAGTGATTAGACAGACATATTGAATAATATGCTGCATGTTTTTCTCATCTTCACTGATATGTATTGCTTCTTTATTCCTTAGCACCTTCTTTTTGCTGTGATTTGTAATGAAAATCTCTTAAGAAGCTAACATGAGCAGATGTCTGAAGTTTTGAATGCCTGGGAAATATGGAAATTCAGATTTAACTCTTTTTGTCCTGGCTTTCAAAGGTTTAATCAGGCTTTGCTGTCACCTCTTTAAGCAATAAATGCAGCTGAAGATTTACAGGTATGAGAAAGTCCTACCAATTTATTACTGGAAATGCAAATAAAAATTATAGCCTGTCACTAAGATGGGCATTAATATGGCTCTATATCTGTCTGGTTTGGTACTTATATGGCCACAATTACCACAGTATGTGAGCACCTCACAAGCATTAATGTATTTTTATCCTCTATACTCCCTGCTGTACAGACAGGGAACTGACTTACCCATGATTACACAGCGGGTCTGTGGCAGAAAGGATAAGAGAATTCAGCTCTCCCAAACCTACGCCCTATTCACTGGACCATCCCCAGAGTCACCAGCAGGGGATGCTCAAGAATGAGGCACTTGGTGCTTCTCACTTCCAGGGAGACTAACTGCATTGCCTCAGAGATCTACTTGATCTGCGTTGGGCTGAGGAGAGAGGCCATACTCAAATTTCCTTCATGGTAGTACACCAGTTACAATTCTTGAAGTGAGAGACTTCTACAGGCAGGTAATTTCAATATTGTTCCCACTAGCCTGTATCCAGGAGCCTCTTTTGGACATTGTTAAATCACTGCATTATTTACGCTGGCCTTCAACAACTGCTCATTTATAAAAGTCATCCTTTAATAATTGCCACTGATAAAATCGACGGTTTTAAAGAATTGTTTTCCAGGCTGGAATGAAAGCTCAGGAAATTCTTCGATTTATTACTGGTATTACGGTAGTATCCAGGCGCTCGCCGTGGACCAGGACCCCTGTGCAGACACAAAATAAACAAATGGTCCCTGCCCCCAGAAGCTCCCAAGCTAAGTAGAAGACAAGAGACACCAGCTGGAGACAGACAGATGGGGGACTCAGTACAAGGAAGCAATGAAACAATATTGGTCAACAGGATAAGCTGTGCTGTCCTCGGGCAGCACTCTGATCTAAACGCTATGCTCCAACCAGTTTTTGAGACAGGAAAAGCAGTACCCCCCATCCTAGCCCTTTCTTTAATTGGGAGGACAAAGGGGGCCCATCAGTTGCTCTGCACAACCCTTGGGAAGCAGAGATGTCTCCTGCAAGTCAACCACACATTGTATCACTGGAATTATTAGGAGTCATGGAACAGGCTTCACTACCAAGCAGAGTGGAGGAATCTCTCAGAATATATTTGAGGAAGAGCCCAGAACTATCAGAGAATGAGGAAGCTCTGAAAGACGTGGCTGCAGTATATACAGGATGATGGTGCCTATTTTTAACCATTATTGATGTGATAATGATGAGCTATGGTACCCGCCTGGCTGAAATATCAATTTTGGCAGACATGGAAACAAGTGCAAGGACTTTCATCGCAACAGCCTGGTAAACAAATGCACAATACACCACTTAACAAATCAATCCATCCTTCAAGCAGCTCTCGCCTTCCCAAGCAGGTGCTGGTTGATCAGAAGGAAAATGTGTCAAACAATTCAGACGCTGTTCAAGGCAGCAATGACTAAGGCTATGGCTACACTTGCAGACGTAGAGCGCCGGGAGTTAAACCAGCCCTCAGAGACAGCAGCAGGGAAAGCACTGCCGTGTGTTCACAGTCATCTGCAAGTGCAGTGGCGTGGCCACATTAGCAGCTCTTGCAAAACCACAGAGAGCAGTGCATTGTGGTAGCTATCCCAGTGTGCAAGTGGCTCTAGCATGCTTTTCAAATGGGGAGGGGGGAGTGTGACAGGGAGTGTGTTGTGTGTATGTGGGGGGAGAGACTGTGTTTTGGTGACAGAGTGTGTCAGCATGCTGTCTTGTAAGTTCAGACAGCGGCAAGGGGAAGGGGGGAAACCCCAACATCAGCACCTATCCTCCCGCCTCTCTCTCTCTCTCTCTCTCTCTCTCTCACACACACACACACACACGCACAAACACACACGCACAAACGCCTGCCTCTGCAGCAGGAGCATTCCACAGGAATGGTTTGCTTTGTGTCCTGGAGCAGATAAGCAGCCGGCTGTCAGAAACGGAGCTTTGAAAGAGGATATCAACATGCCTGCAGCCGAGTTCAAAACAATGACGAGAGTGGCCACTTGACTTCAAGGGATTGTGGGACATTTTGGAGGCCAATCACAGCACAGTAATTCAACACCTCATCCACACTGACACCCTGGTGTTTCAACCAGAGCACAGAAAGCTTTATGCCTCTCATAGAGGTGGATTACCGGGGCGCTCCAGCTGCAGAGTCCAGGCGCTCTAAGTGCCTTGCCAGTGTGGACACCTCAGGAGTTAGGGCGCCCGGGGCTGATTTAATGTGCTTTAACTTGCAAGTGTAGCCAAGGCTTAAGTTAATAACTCCTAAGAATCCACTGGCGACTTCCACTAATGAAAGGTTCACCAGGCTGTAGTCAGTGATGACCTGCAATGGAAAATGAAAGCACGCTCTTCCAAGATCATTTGCATGTGACAGGAGATCTGGACTTGCGTGCAAATCTCTCCCTCAGTGGTTACTCCACACACAAAAATTAATTAAATGCAATGCCAAGGCTCTGATTTTAAATGAACAATGGTCCCACAGCAAACATAATTCAGTTCTTGCATAAAGAGGCCCGGTTTCATTGCTAACACTCCTCCACTGAAATCAATGGAGATTTGCTTATTGCACCAGTAACACATTTGGCACATAATTATTGTGCTCTTCGCTATTATGCAGAGATATGCAAATACTGGTGAGTGTGTTACTGTTGCTGTGCAAACCCGGGTTTGGCATCTCCAAACTTTAGGAAATCAAAGCCCTAATCCTAGTGTTGCAGTAACAGGTTTTTCTTGCTTTCTGAGCTAGAATGTTGTGCCAACAGATATCTAAAATCAGACTCAGACATAATTCTCCTCCATATACCCTTACAGCGACAGACCATCTGTCTCAATACACAGCGCCATGGAGAGAGACAGAGGTTCCCAGCCAACTCTGTAACAAGTGGAACAGCCCCATCTAAAACAGCAGAAAAATCACTACTGTAACTAGCTCTAGAAATTAAAACTGTATGGACAGAAACTTTAAAGAAATTAACTAGTGATTCAAAAGAGGTCACTGCTCAGAAATTAGACTATCCTAGCCCATATCACTGGTTCAGGTAACTACTGTAAATCTATCTGATATCAAAGGAATCAAGAATTGCATTACAGTGAACAAAAAGACAGTTACTTTTTCCGTAACTGGTGTTCTTCGAGATATTTTGCTCATGTCTATTCCATGTGCACTCGCCATGTGCACCGGTGCTGGAAGTTTTTCCCCTAGCAGTACCTGTAGGGGAGCGCCCCAGCGACCCCTGGAGTGGCACCTCCATGGTGCAGTATAAGGGGCGCTGCGCGCTCCCCCACACTCAGTTCCTTCTTGCCTGACAACTCCAACAGAGGGGAAGAAGGGTGGGATGTGGAATAGACATGAGCAACACATCTTGAAGAACACCAGGTACAGAAAGGGTAACTGTCTTTTCTTCTTCAAGTGATTGCTCATGTCTATTCCACAATAGGTGATTCCAAGCTATACCTGTTGGAGGTGGGTAGGAGTTCACAAACTCTTGGGATGGAGCACAGCCCTGCTGAACCCGGCATCATCCCTGGTCTCGAAGATGATCACATAATGCGAGGTGAACGTGTGAACTGAAGACCACGTGGCAGCCCTACAAATATCCTGAATGGGGAGGTGGGTCAAAAAGGCAGCCAACGAGGCCTGCGCCTGAGTCGAGTGTGCCTTCACAATTGGTGGCGGAAGGATTCCTGCCAGGTCATAACAGGAACGGATGCACGAGGTGATCCAGTTGGAGAGCTACTGAGTGGAGATCGGCCGACCTTTCATGTGCTTGGCCGAGGCAATGAACAGTTGCGAGGACTTTCTGAATGGCTTAGTCCACTCCAGATAGAAAGCCAGAGCCCGTCTCACATCCAGTGTGTGGAGGTGGAACTCCTCACTGGACGCATGGGGCTTGGGGGAGAGGACCGGCAGAAAAATGTCCTGACCCATGTGATAGGTGGAGACCACCTTCGGGAGGACCGAAGGGTGTGGGAGGAGCTGGACCTTATCTTTATGAAACACCATGTACGGGGGCCCACCTAGCCAATGTGATCGCAACCAGGAAGGCCACCTTCCATGAGAGCTGTGACCAGGAGCATCTGGCTAGCGGCTCAAACGGGGGCCCTGTGAGAAAGGCCAACACCAGGTTTAGGTCCCACTGTGGGACTGGGGGCCTAACATACAGGAAGAGATGATCCAATCCCTTAAGGAATCGGCCAGTCATAGCATGGGAGAATACCGTGTGGCCGCCAGATGCACCTTGACTGACGAGGGCGCCAGGCCCTGGGCTCTAAGGTGAAGGAGGTAGTCCAGAATAAGCTGGATCGGGATGGCCACCGGGCAAACACCCCGCTCGGCTGCCCATCTGGAAAACCGAGACCACTTTGCCAAGTAGGCTCAGTGCGTGGAGGGCCACCGGCTTTCTAGGAGGATGTGCTGAATCCCTTCCAACCATGTCCTTTCCTCCCTACCTAACCATTCAGCAGCCATGCCATGAGGTGAAGTGCCACTAGGTTTGGGTGGAGGAGGCAGCCCTGGTCCTGGGAGAGCAGGTCCGGGCGGGACGGCAATGGCCACGGCGGGGTGTCTGCCAGGCTCGTCAGAGTCCCATACCAATGCTGCCTGGGCCATGCCAGGGCAATTAGAAGGACCCGGGCCTTGTCCATCTTTATCTTTTCCAGGGCGTTGCCGATCAGCAGGAACGGGAGAAAGGCATAGAGAAACTGGCCTGACCAGTACAGGAGGAAGGCATTGGAGATAGCCCCCCATCCCAGCCCTCCCTTGGAGCAGAACTTGTGTCCCTTGGCGGGTACAAAATACTTGCGTTCCGCTCTCTTAGAGATGGGGGCCAATGAGGCTGGGGTTTGCCAGAGGGCATTAGAAATTTTTGACACCCCTTCATGGAGAGGCAAGGCCACCCTGCCTGGTGCGGAGGAGGACAGCACATTAAACAGGGAGTCCGAGGGCTCTTCCATCTCCTCTGCTTGGAGGTGGAGGCTTGATGCCACCTTTTTAAGAGTGCTTAGTGGGCCCTAAAGTCCTCCTGCGGGACGGAGCAAGGCGGGGCCGTAATCGCCTCATCCGGGGAGGGTGAGGATGCCAGCGCGGTACTTTGTGTGTCCACCAGCACCTGAGGGTTCACCACCTGGTAGGTCTCCGGGCACAGTGCCAAGGATGTACATCCCACTGACTCGTTCCTCGGAGGTCTGGAGAGGGAGGCCGATGGGTCCTTCTGAGGCTCCCCGGCCACCAAGCGAGCTCCCACCAGGGGCTGCATCGGGGGCCCCGGTGCCCACTGGTACCATTGGGCCGGCCACTGGGCCCGGTGCCACTGCACCTGCTGTGGCACTGGCATAGTTGGCTGTTGGGCCTGGCCCATCGATGGACGACTACTAAGGGAGGCCGGGCTGACATACGACCTGCCGCTGTCCCCGGACTGGGAGGAGCAGTGCCGCCGGGAGTGATGCTGACCACGGGACCGCAATCCTGACATGAAGGACTGATACCGTCGGTAACAGCTGCTCTGCAATCGGCTCCAGCGGGCGGACCCACGATGGCGAGGCACCAGAAATTGACGCCCGGGGCAGCAGAGGCAGTGCCATGGTGGGGTCCTGGAGCGGGACGCAGAACGGGAACGACATAAATGTCCATGCTGTGACCGGCTAAGATAACCCCTCTGAGACAAGGACCTTTGGCGACGTCTGCCTCGGTCCCGTCAGTGTTCGCTCCTTGAGGCGGAGCGTTGCTGAGAGTCTCAGTCGGACGGAACCCAACCAGACAGCCTGGTGGGCGCTGAGGGTGATCCACGTGGACTTTGCCCTGAACGGTGGCTGGGTGGCGAACGGCATCGGGAACGTTCCCTCGACTGAGACCGGTACTGAGCTGGGGGCGACTGTGGAGATCCCAGAGGGGGCTTGCCTCTGGAGCGCGGGGCTGACATTGGCAGTGCTCCTGGTTCCGTCATGGACATAACATCCCAGGCCACCTGCAGGACCTCCAGCATGGAGGGCTTCCGGACATCCGGGGAGGCCTGCTCCAAATGGGCCGGGCTACTCCGCTCAATTTGAGACGGAGGCCTAAAGGCCAGTGGGGATCGAGGACTGCCTGACATGGGTCTAGCCTCTGTCCCGGTTTACTCTGGTGCCACGGCGAAGAAGGCCTCTTCCTAGCCTTCCTGGATGGAGAGTGGTGCCGACTAGTCGATGGTGCCTAAGGGTCACCATGCACCGACACCGGGGTGCCCGGTGCCGACTCAGAGCGGCGTGTCGGAGCCAGGGTCAGTGCCAACTCCATTAGAATAGCCCAGAGCCTAATGTCCCTTTCTCTCTTGGTCTGAGGCTTAAACAACTTGCAAATCTTGCAGTGATTGCTGAGATGGGTTTCCCCCAAACAATGCAGACAGTCCACGTGCAGATCACTCACTGCATAGATCGCCTACAAGTGTCACACGATTTAAAACGCGGGGCACGGGGCATGCCCCAGCCTAGGTGCTCTAGCTAAACTAAACAGCTAACTAACTACAGGTACCATACACTGAATGAACAAGCAATTTTGGGGATGAGCCACAGGAAAGCTGGAGCAGAACAGTTCCGAAGCACCTTTACTGGTGGCAAGAAGGAATTGAAGGTGGGGGGAGCGTGCAGTGCCCCTTCTACCATGCCACTCCAGGGGTCACTGGGGCGCTCCCCTACGGGTACTGCTAGGGGAAAAACTTCCGGCACCGGTGCACATGGCGAGCATGCACATGTGGCGAGCATGCACACGTGGCGAGCACGCACACCTACTGTGGAATACACCTGAGCAATCACTCAAAGAAGAACAGGGACTTGTATATCCATCAGCATATACAGATGTGGTCAGCAGAAGCTCAAGGTTTGCCTCAGTGAATTTAGTATCACAGTGACATCTCTTCTGCATATCGGAAAATGGTCCAGTCCCAACAGGTATTCGGGGTGTGGGGCTACGTTTGTAATGAATCCCATTGTACACTGAAATGAGCCCTAAACAGTAGCAGAGCTTTATCAGCAGTAATCCCACACATTATAAAGAAAGCTAAAGCACAAGGTCCCAATAACCTCCAGATTTTCGCTACTAAAGCCCTGCCTTTTGTGATTCACCATCATGATCTATGCTGTGCACACAAGCCACTTGTTCTTGCCATTCCTTCATGGCACCACTGGCACAGAAAGAAAGGCCAGCCTATTGATACAGAAATGACGGGCAATGCAACGCTCTCACACTGATCATGTAACCTCAGCTTTCTACAATGGACACCGACATGGGTAACAATGTGGCCCTAAATGGATCAACCAAGGTAAAGTAAAGGGAGTTTTGAAAACCCATGCAAGGTCCAGGATGACCATCTACTGCACTGAAGTCTCAATTTGTCCTCCATCTTTTGTTTTAGGGCTAGAAGGAGATAGATGTGCTACAGACTCAACACAGTACGTGGCTGAGGTGAGGGAGGTGCATTGCATTGCACAGCAACCTACCCAGCCAGTTCAGAAGCAGTGCTGACAGGCTCTTGAGGGAGACTAGTAATCTCTACGTGGAAGGATCATCAACGTGACAGGAGCCTCGAACAGTGAAGACAGAAATAGTGGGACCAAGGAGAAAAGTAGGGAGGAGCCCTTGGGACTTGAAGAAAGGCTCAGAATATTGTTCTTTCTGGGAGATAAAGCCTGATATAGCCTCCAATTCTTGTTAACCATCGGAACTCAACAAATGCGGAGTGATTTTTTCTCTATTCCTCCGTTTCCAGATTAGTATCACATTTAGGGCCTGTCATGAGACATACCTGCTCTGTAGCACCACCTGCGAACTGACTGCAGCATGCCAGACATTCCCTGCCTCAGCTTCCCCCATCTCTCCCAAAGAGTCCTGTGGCTCATCTCTACAGTTGGGTCACTCTGCGTTCAACCCCCTTTTGGGGTAACAAGTCCAAACAAATAAAAAACACTTTTTCTCCTCCGTTGGACTCATCTTCAGCCTGCCTTGGGCTCAGTTCCCAGTCCCCTCTGGGTTCTTTCAGTCTTTGGCTCTGGAATAGAGGCCTGGCTCCCAGACTCCTTCCCTGGAGTCCCCTCAGTGTCCTGCACACCCTCACTGAGGGCCTTCCACAGAAGCCTGCCCGCTCTCTCTGGTTCCACTCTCAAACTGAGTGTCTCAGTTCTTATAAAGCAGTGGTCTCCAACCTTTTTATGCCCAAGATCACTTTTTAAATCTAAGGGCAACCCAGGATCTACTCTGCCCCTTCCCTGAGGCCCTGCCCCTTCCCCAAAGCCCCGCCCCACTCACACCATCCCCCACTCTCTCTCTGTCGCTGACTCTCCCCCACCCTCACTCACTGTCACTGGGCTGGGGTAGAGGGTTGAGGTTTGGGAGGGGACTCTGGGCTGAGCCTGCGGCAGGGAGTTGGGGTGCAGGAAGGGATGAGGGGTGCAAGCTCTGGGAGGGAGTTTGGGTGCAGGAGGGGGCTCTGGGCTGGGGCAGGGGGTTGGAGTTGGGGTGCAGGAGGGGGTACAGGGTGCTGGCTCTGGGAGGGGAGTCAGGGCTGGGGCAGGGGGTTGGGGTGCCGGAGGGGGTACAGGGTGCTGGCTCTGGGAGGGGGGCCAGGGCTGGGGCAGGGGG
>NC_048310.1:39687183-39757814 GCF_013100865.1 Trachemys scripta elegans | reverse complement strand
GAGGGGGTACAGGGTGCTGGCTCTGGGAGGGGGGTCAGGGCTGGGGCAGGGGGTTGGGGTGGCAGAGGGGGTACAGGGTCCTGGCTCTGGGAGGGGGGTCAGGGCTGGGGCAGGGGGTTGGGGTGCCGGAGGGGTACAGGGTGCTGGCTCTGGGAGGGGGGTCAGGGCTGGGGCAGGGGGTTGGGGTGCCGGAGGGGTACAGGGTGCTGGCTCTGGGAGGTGGGTCAGGGCTGGGGCAGGGGGTTGGGGTGCAGGAGGGGGTACAGGGTGCTGGCTCTGGGAGGGGGGTCAGGGCTGGGGCAGGGGGTTGGGGTGCAGGAGGGGGTACAGGGTGCTGGCTCTGGGAGGGGGGTCAGGGTTGGGGCAGGGGGTTGGGGTGCAGGAGGGCGTACAGGGTGCTGGCTCTGGGAGGGGGATCCCGCCGGGCAGCACTTACTGCTGGCAGCTCCTACTTGGTGGCGGCAGCAGCAAGGCTAAGACAGGCTCCCTGACTACCCTGACCCCACACCACTCCCAGAAGGGGCCAACGTGCCCCTGGGGGGAAAGGGGAGGCACGTGGCACAGGTGTGGCTGAGCCCAACTATCCTTAAAGGCCCAGCCAACCTGTGACAAGCCCAATCAGAGATCCATACATCTCAGGGACAGAAAGTGACTAGACTGATCATCTAGTCTGACCCTCTGCATCATACAGGCCAGAGATTTCACCCACTGATTCTTGCCCCTAGCCCAACAACTCCTGGTCAAATTAGAGTGTGTGACTTAGAAACACGGCCAGTCCTCATTGTAAGACCCCTAGTGATGGGGAATTGGTCCCGTAAAGTGCTGAGCTCTCTGAAGTCAATACAACTTGCGAGCACTCAGCACCTCAGTCAGCTGAGCTGTAGTGAATTCAGGTATTCAGGGATACAGAATGCAACAAGGCGAAGGCCCGTGTCAACACGCCCATACTCCACATTTGTGTCCACTAGTAGACTCAAGAAGGAGCATTGTGCAGGCACGTAGTGTGACAGGGAAGGGCAAACTCCAAAGGGAAACAGAGAAAAATGTTTCAAGATCAATGGGATTTTTATATTCTTTAAAAACAAGTTCCTGGAAGCCATCGATTGCAACACCAGCTCCACGAGACAGATGAGGAAGCCTTTGGTGGAAGGCAGATTCTTCACATGACTTTTTTTATTTAAGAAGCCGTTTGAATTTTGGGAAGTTGTTGACTCAACAGGTGAGGTGACTAGCACAGCAAGATAACATCTGTCTGGGATTTTTACAACTATATCTGGCTAAAACCTCCTAATGGGTCCCGCAGACCCTTTAGCCCAGCACTAATGTGCAGCTCATCTGTTTCCATTTTGCTCAGCTGATAGCACTCTCCCCTATTGCCAAGAAAGGCAGGGGACGAGGGCTCTAACCCAGTGGTGACCCAACAGCTTATTACCGGGGGAATGCTGCATTTGTAGACACGCTGTAGATTGGATTAGCCTGAAGGGCTGCACATTAGATTAAACAGGAGGGACTTCTGTTGTACCTCTGTGACTATCCAGGCAGAAGTTAATGCTCCCATGGAATATTTCAAAGACAAAGAATTCCAGCACCCCGGACAGCATATTTTCTCCCAGCAATGGAATTGCTAATGATTAGGAGGGCAAGACATTGCAGCGTACAGCAGGTTTACCCAGATGGTCATTCTACTACTGGAATCTCTCTCATTGCTTTGGGAAGCACAACCAATTATTTTGAGCACAGAAGAAGCTGAGTACCTCAGAATTTTTGTATCATTAGCCACGGAACCTCACGCCCACCCTGTATGTCAAATGGCACTAATGTTAACGTTGATAAGATTCCCTTTCATCTATTGTTAAAGCAACAGTCTTGTTCTGCTTTCATCCTTGCCAGTCATGCATATTATATACTGTAGTTACCCGCCATTCCCACCAAATTTGAATGGCTCTAATGTCACATCAAACTTGCTATCATTCTGCTGCAGATTGAAGAACTCCATGGCAGTCTCCTAATTAGTGCCTGTGGAAATAAGCCTTAATTTTTCCTATGATCTCATAGTTAATTCCTGGTTTCACCATTTGTGACCAAATGTCAGAAGAGATTTTTCAAGTTGGCAGTTGTCACATATGACTCCACGTGCTGCTTTTGCTGCAATGCAATGGGATAGAAGATGGCAATAAAGAACTGAATTCTAATTGTAGCCAGGGGTAAGTGATAAGGCATTTTGTCTCAGAGGATAGAGTACTGGCCAGTTCTAATCCTTGCTCTGATGCTATTCACTGGGTGAGGTAACCAAGAGTCATTGTAACAGTGGATGTAAAGATTCTCTATACAGCTCTTGGACAGCTATCAATGAAAAGTGCCTTCTTACACATTTTTTCTATTACATGGCCTCAAGCAAATCAGTGTCCATTCCACAACATTCCCCTGGGCTCAAAGGAAGGACACAAACAAGGGTGCAGGTGGTGAAGTGTCATGGGACTATCATGCTCACCCCAGATGGCGATACAGATAGCATAATGAGTCTGGCACCAGCATCTTGTGCTCAAGTCACAAAGGCAGAAGTCTGACCACATCCTGCTCATGTTTAACCCTTTGAAGCTTGATGTTGGAATTGATGTGATGTACTAAGGGCCTGGGACTGGCCCCCTGAGGGAGTGCTTCTTTCTCTGTACCATATTGCCACAGGATGACAGTCAGCTGGGACAATCAAGATGGACCCCACTCATTATAAAAGATGGGGCAACTGGCAGGCCCCAGGACTTTAGAACTCACTCCACACTTGTTCCAAAAGAGCCCATGCTGCAACAGATCTGTTTGAGTGGGATTTTGGAGAGGGCTGACGGTGTGCTTCCCTCACTAATGAAGGGGCAGAAGGAGTTTCTGTAGATGTCTGCCCGTTGCAATGATTACTTTAATACTGCTGGGACATTACTGAGCTATTGATGATATTAGGGTGCCTAGAGCCTTGGATAGGTATCTTTTTATGATTTTAAATCCAAATAAACAAACAAGAAACAATGAATGAGTGTCATCTGATTTTAGCAGTGGGAATGTCAAACCTTCCTGTACGTACGGGATCAAGTAGACATTCCTATCAGCCCTTCTAAAGAAGCATCAGATTCATATAAGCTCTCCCACAAACTGGAGACAATTAGGGCTTTAATTTCAAAGGATGCAGAAGGGGATGAAAGGGGTGCCCCAGATGTAGCAGTGATGTAATGCCACATTGTGCTTTACTCCTGCAAGGAGCTTTTCCCCACCCCTTGTAGTCCAGTGCAGTAAAGGGCAGTGGTGCGCCCCCCAGTGCAAAGATTACACAAGGATAATTCAGTACCCTGAAGGGAGCAGGGAGTGGTGGGGAGGAAGCAGGACCATGTCCCCAGAAATCCTTGAACCTGTTAACAATGCTAGTCTGGCTCAGGGTGAAGTAGCACAGCAGCTGTGCTTCCCTGATTGAGGTACAGATCTACAGCTGGGGAAGTGCACAAGACAGTTGCCTTTTTCCGTAACTGGTGTTCTTTGTGAGGTGTTGTTCATGTCCATTCCATTGTAGGTGTGTGCACTCACCACATGCACCGGTGCCGCAAGCTGACCGCTGCCCCCACCCTCAGTTCATTATTGCCAGAAACTCCGGCAGTTGGGAAGGAGGGTGGGTCATGGAATGGACATGAGCAACACATCCCGAAGCACACCGGCTACGGAAAAAGGTAACTGTCTTTTCTTCTTCGAGTGCTTGCTCATGTCCATTCCATTGTAGATGACTCCCAAACAGTACCACCGGAGGCTGGTAGGAGTTCATGGACGTGTCGATTGCAACACAGCTCTGCCAAATCCAGTGTCATCTCTGGCTTGCTGAGTGATGGCGAAGTGCACCGTGAACGTGTGTACCGAGGACCATGTCGCGGCCCTGCAGATGTCCTGGATAGGGATGTGCACTAGGAAGGCAGCCAAGGACACTTGAGC
Organism: Trachemys scripta elegans; assembly: GCF_013100865.1. Classification (NCBI taxonomy): domain Eukaryota; kingdom Metazoa; phylum Chordata; order Testudines; family Emydidae; genus Trachemys; species Trachemys scripta. The sequence goes on along the minus strand of NC_048310.1, from coordinate 39,753,851 downwards.
TCTAGTCAAGTGAGCCTTCACTATTGGCGGCAGTTCGGCCCAAGCCAGCTCATAACAGGTCTGGATTTAGGTGGTGATCCAATTCGAGATCCTCTGTGAGGATGCTGGGAGACTCTTCATCCTGTCCGCTGTTGCAATAAAGAGCCGGATCGTCCTGCGGAAGGGCTTGGTGTGCTCCAGGTAGAACGCCAGGGCGCACCAGACATACAAAGTGTGTAGCTGCCAGTGACCCAGTAGCCTGAAGCAAATCCGGGCAGTGGTGAACTTGTAGCATGGTGACGCTGCGCTGGACCTGGGGGGAGCAGCCCTTGATGAGCCAGTCGTTGAGGTACAGGTTAATCTGAATACCCTCACATCTGAGATAAGCCGCCACCACGACATGCACTTGAGGAACACCCTTGGCACTGTTGCTAGGCTGAACGGAAGCACTGCAAACTGGTAGTGGGCAGTCCCCACCGTGAAACGCAAAAAAACGCCTGTGTCTGTGAAATATTGATATGTGAAAGTAGGCGTCCTTCAAATCAAGGGCGGCGTACCAGTCTCCCGGATCCAAGGAAGGAAGGAAGGAGGCCAGGGAGTCCATACGAAACTTCAACTTCTTGAGATACTTGTTGGGGCCTCACAGGTCCCTAGGAGGGCTGGTTGGCCGAGTCGGCAATTACAATGCCTGGCTGGGCTCAGGAGATTTACTACCCCCGCAAGGGTCTATGCTCCTCCCCAGACTTTCCCTTTGACACACAGGAGGCTGGGGAATGCCCTCTCCCCGGGTGCTTCTTTTGCTTCTTCGCCAGCACCGGGGACTGGGACCGGTGCTGGGAGGCCGGTACCAGGGGTGCAGATCACATTGATGCTGCCGTACTTTGTGACAAGTCTGATTTTTCCAGCTCATAGACCGGCACAAGGGCCAACTCCAGGAGGAGCATTCAGTCTTATGTCCCACTACTTTTTTGTCCTGGGCTTGAAGCTCTTACAAATGCAACACTTATCACTGATATGGGCATCTCCCAAACACTTCAAGCAACTTTGATAAGGGTCACTAATTGGCATAGGCTTCCAACAGTGATCACAAGGCTTAAAGCCTGGGGAGCGGGACATGCCCTGTCCCAGGGCTAAGTCCTGGAGGGGACTATCTAAGCTATTTTACAACATTAACACTAACTAGCTATTAGGAAGACAAAGAACATAAGAATGGCCCTACTGGGTCAGACCAAAGGTCCATCGAGCCCAGTATCCTGTCTTCCAACAGTGGCCAGTGCCAGGTGCCCCAGAGGGAATGAACAGAACAGGTAATCATCAAGTGATCCATCCCCTGTCGCTCATTCCCAGCTTCTGGCAAACAGAGGCTAGGGACACCATTCCTGCCCATCAGCCATGGAGGGATCTATCCTCCATGAATTTATCTAGTTCTTTTTTGAACCCTGTTATGGTCTTGGCCTTCACAACATCCTCTAGCAAGGAATTCCACAGGTTGACTGTGCAAAGAAATACTTCCTTTTAATTGTTTTAAACCTGCTGCCTATTAATTTCATTTGGTGACCCCTAGAATATCAGGGTTGGAAGGGACCTCAGGAGGTCATCTAATCTAATCCAACCCCCTGCTCAAAGCAGGACCAATCCCCAGACAGATTTTTGTCCCAGATCCCTAAATGGCTCCTTTAAGGATTGAACTCACAATCCTGGGTTTAGCAGGCCAATGCTCAAACCACTGAGCTATCCCTCCCCAACTTCTTGTGTTATGAGAAGTAGTAAACAACACTTCCTTACCTACTGTCTCTACACCAGTCATGATTTTATACACCTCAATCATATCTCCCCTTAGCCATCTCTTTTCCAAGCTGAAATGTCCCAGTCTTATTAATCTCTCCTCATACGGAAGCCATTTCATACCCCTAATCATTTTTGTTGCCCTTTTCTGAACCTTTTCCAATTCCAATATATCTTTTTTGAGATGGGGCGACCACATCTGCACCCAGTATTCAAGGTGTGGGTGTACCATGGATTTATATAGAGGCAACATGATCTTTTCTGTCCTATTCTCTATCCCTTTCTTAATTATTCCCATCATTCTGTTTGCTTCTTTGACTGCCGCTGCACATTGAGTGGATGTTTTCAGAGAACTATCCACAATGACTCCAAGATCTTTTTCTTGAGTGGTAACAGCTAATTTAGACCCCATCATTTTATACGTATAGTTGGGATTATGCTTTCCAATGTGCATCACTTTGCATTTATCAACATTAAATTTCACCTGCCATTTTGTTGCCCAGTCACCCAGTTTTAAGAGATCCTTTTGTAGCTCTTCGCAGTCTGCCTGGGTCTTAACTATCTTGAGTAATTTTGTATCAGAAGAACTACTTATCTAACTATTTACAACACTAAGAGAAAACCACTGGGTAACTAAGCGCTTGCCAAAGCAAGGAGACATTCCAGCACTGTCACTGGCAGTAAGAAAGAACTGAGGGTGGAGGGAGCCGGCAGTGCCCCTTATACTGAGGTATATGCACACCGCTCCAGAGGGTGCTAGAACTGGTCCCCTATGGATACCACTGAGGGAAACAGTGGCGAGCGCACACACCTACAATGGAATGGACATGAGCAAGCACTCAAAGAAGAACTCCCAGGTTACACCTTCAAGGCACATCTAAGCCCTTGAGCTTGTGCACACAAGATGATATTCTTTGAAGTTTCCTTAGTTTGGGTCCAAACGGAGGACAGAAATCAATCTGAATTTGTTGGAGGGCGAACATTTGGTTGCCAGACCTCACGATGGGAGGGCCATTGCGGTATTTCCTTTCCAGGAGGACACTCCATGGCTGCAGTAACTCAGGGTACAGCAGGATTCCTCCAGCCTGGCAAAGGCTGCTATAAGCTGACAGTAACACTGGGCATTCTCTGAGACTCTGCTCTTTCAGCAGCCCTTGGAGCAACTCATCAAATAACGGATGCAGAGTAGCCCTTTTCTTACTCTGTGCACGTGGATCCATGAAGTAGCTGCCAACAGCCCAGGTCTGCTAATAACAGTGAACCAGGCTACATTTGCCTTAATGGAGCATTAACGAAGGGACTGCCAGGTTTCTAGACGCTCCGCAAGACAAGTAGGGTGTAAATCTGCCAAATACCCAGACGGCGGCTAGCTCTACTCGGGAGCAATTCCAGCTAGACTAAGGGCACGGCTACACTTGCGGATGTAGAGCGCTGGGAGTTAAACCCGCCTTTGGAGAGCACGGTAGGGAAAGCGCTGCAGTCTGTCCACACTGACAGTTGACAGCACACTAGCGTGGCCACATTTGCGGCACTTGCAGTGGCATTGGGAGTGGTGCATTGTGGGCAGCTAACCCAGCATGCAAGTGACTGCAACATGCTTTTCAAATGGTGGGGGTGGGGTGGAGTGTGACAGGGAGTGTGTTGTGTGTATGTGGGGGGAGAGAGAGTGGGTTTTTGGGGGGCTGAGAGTGTGTCAGCATGCTGTCTTGTAAGTTCGCCCCCCCCCGCGCCTCTCTCTGACTCACTCACAACAATGACAAGAATCAGAGGGGTAGCCGTGTTAGTCTGAATCTGTAAAAAGCAACAGAGGGTCCTGTGGCACCTTTGAGACTAACAGAAGTACTGGGAGCATAAGCTTTCGTGGGTAAGAACCTCACTTCTTCAGATGCAAGTAATGGAAATCTCCAGAGGCAGGTATATATCAGTGTGGAGATAACGAGGTTAGTTCAATCAGGGAGGGTGAGGTGCTCTGCTAGCAGCTGAGGTGTGAACACCAAGGGAGGAGAAACTGCTTCTGTAGTTGGCTAGCCATTCACAGTCTTTGTTTAATCCTGATCTGATGGTGTCAAATTTGCAAATGAACTGGAGCTCAGCAGTTTCTCTTTGGAGTCTGGTCCTGAAGTTTTTTTGCTGTAAGATGGCTACCTTTACATCTGCCATTGTGTGGCCAGGGAGGTTGAAGTGTTCTCCTACAGGTGTTTGTATATTGCCATTCCTGATATCTGACTTGTGTCCATTTATCCTCTTGCGTAGTGACTGTCCAGTTTGGCCAATGTACATAGCAGAGGGGCATTGCTGGCATATGATGGCATATATAACATTGGTGGACGTGCAGGTGAATGAGCCGGTGATGTTGTAGCTGATCTGGTTAGGTCCAGTGATGGTGTTGCTGGTGTAGATATGTGGGCAGAGTTGGCATCGAGGTTTGTTGCATGGGTTGGTTCCTGAGTTAGAGTTGTTATGGTGCGGTGCGTGGTTGCTGGTGAGAATATGCTTAAGGTTGGCAGGTTGTCTGTGGGCGAGGACTGGGGGATCACTTTCACAAACCTCTCCAACGCATCATCAGTGATCTACAACCCATCCTGGACAATGATCCCTCACTTTCACAGACCTCAGTAATTTGCTTTGATCTGTTTGCTATCATTATAATCACTTAAAATTTATTCTTTGTAGTTAATAAACTTGTTTTATTTTTTTAAACCCAGTTTGTGCAATTCATAACTGGGGGGGAGGGTAAAAACCTGTGCATCTCTTCCCCCCCACTGAGGGAGGGGGCAGATTTCATGAGCTACGCTGTACAGTTTTCTGTGCAGTGCAAGACAAGACAATTTGGGGTTTACTCTCCAAAGGAGGAGTGCACATGAGTGCTGGGCAATTTGCTAGCTGAGTCTTCCCCTGCAGAGCTGATTGCAGGCTCTGTGTGATTCTGCTGCTGGGTGTGTCCCTACCTGTGTGTGCTGGCGGAGGCTGGAGAGCCTGGCTCAGCAGGACAGTGTAAGGGAGCCCAGGCTGGTGGAGCAGGCAGGCTCAGTGAAACCCCAGTACATCAGGCGGCACCCAGGAAGGGGGGTCCAACCCTTCACACTGTGCATCACTCATGTACTTGGGAAAGCCACTTTCTGAAGATCTCCATTCAACAGGAGGCAGAACAGCACTGCAACCGATCTTTATTTAAAATAAAGGTTTTTGATCATGCCTTTCATCCTCAGAGCCAGCTCTCCTTTCAGCTTTGTTCTCTCCTACTTTTCACCATCATATCTGATTCTGCTCCCATGGAAGTGAGCTGGAATTGGCTAAGGTTTTGCAGTGCTGCAATGCTGTCATAAGAAAATCCTCTGAGCAACTACTCCTTTCGTTGACAATAAAGTCATCTAATTATATGGTATCTGTCAGGCTGTGAATGAGCTGAGTGAACTATATGGTCAGGACTTTTCTAATTAGCCACAAAGATTAATATATTGGCACTGGAAGCCCAAGAGATACTAGGACTAATAGTAAACAGTTTTGGTGCTGTCAGTACTGTGAGGAATTCCAGTGCTGCACAATGAATCTCTTGAATGTAGCAGCACCTATTAGCACAAGCTCTGTGATTGAAATTGACCCCTCTGCACAAGGCCTATGCAACACTTACATCCCGCTTAAGCCCCATTTTAGAGAGCTGAAGTAGTATGTGGTCCTCATGCTAGGTGTCTGCACGGGGTAATTTAACCCTGTAGACATTATTTGTCCAGAGCAATATGCAGAAGCCTGAAATCTGTCCGTAAATGTCCAAGCCAGGAAGGATACTTTTGTAGCTGTCCAACCAGCAGGCCAAATTCAGTGATGAATCCTAGTCACGTGCCACTTCAGGCACGTTGCGCATACGCTAAGAAAAAGTGAATATGCAAAACCCTTTCCAAAGCGGTTCTACTGGACCCAGAGAATTCTCTCTGCTAGAGCAGTCTGCTGCTTACCATACAGAGTGATGAACTGGGATTTTCAGTGTCTTTTAAGGGGGGGGTTAAACTGCTTTCACTTCAAATCCTGGAGTGGATTTTTCAAAGTGATTAAGGAGCACAAGTCCCACTGAAAGTCAACAGAAGAGGCAGCCCCACTGCTTGGAATGTTTAAAAGACTAACGATTAGTTGCATTTCATGCCACAACTTTCAGTTGTATGTTTGTAAGCTCTTTGGGGCAAGGACCTTTTCTTTGTATTTGTCTATGTGGTGAGTTAGCGTGGGGCAAGCCAGGCTGCGGATCTACAGTGTGCTAGCTTGCGGCACACTCGCTGGCCACATGGCCCCTGTTACTGTGCAGTAAAAGTTCCGTAGTGCACATTGACGTACGGCAGTCAGTGCATGGCAGGCTCTGGTGTGCTGTAGAGTCACACCCTGGCTTGCCATGCACTAATTCACCATGTAGCAAGACCTGATTAATAGAACTTTTAGCATTATTATGGTTATTTATAGTAGCATCCACTATGTTCTAAGTGCCTTCCAACTACTCAAGAAGATCTCACAATCTAATTAATACGTCCAGGCCAAATCTTGACTTCCTCCCACATGAGAAGCTCCACACTTGCTCGAGTGACACTAAGGACAGATTTGGCTCAACACTGGCAGATATTAAATAATGTAACAATAACATAACAGATGGTAGCCCCTCTCTAAATCACACAAACAACTGGAAGACCCAATGAGAATATAAGTTAGTGAAAAGAACAGGAGTACTTGTGGCACCTTAGAGACTAACAAATTTATTAGAGCATAAGCTAATAAATTTGTTAGTCTCTAAGGTGCCACAAGTACTCCTGTTCTTTTTGCGGATACAGACTAACACGGCTGCTACTCTGAAATAAGTTAGTGAGGAATTGAAGAAAAACAATAAAGCAAGGAAAATGCATCACAATGTACTGAAGTGCCATTTCGTCTTTATAGTTTGTATTTCACCAGAAAATGCTCTGTTGTGCAGTTTTGTAAGAGAGACGTGCCTGCTTCTGGTTTGCGAGTTACGGGTGTGTGACTCAGCGCAGTATAAATTAGCAAGGGGCTGCTGTGTTAGGTTGTGTAATGGAAGCTCGGCTGCTCTGTAATACACTTGCAATAAGCAGCTTTTGAGACTGATTAATAGCTGAAATGAAACTGAAGCATTTAATCAATCTCTGCAGTCATCTCCTTCTTTTTATGCTACAAAGCAACAGAAATGATCCCTTAATTTTTCCCTTGTTCTTTATCTCTCTGTTGTTTTGCTTTAATGAATTTAGTGCTATTCAAAGGTGGCACAGTGATGGGGAGTGAAGTCCTGTATTTATCTACAGAACGTGCAGTGCAGGCTTCCCCCACATCACTCCTTGAATGTATTTCAACCCCAGTGAGTTGGGGGAGTGAGACACCTCCTGGGGGAGTGAGGCACTAGTTCTATCTATCTCTGTGGCCCGTCCACTCTTATCTCCTTTGTGGGGACCAGCTGTTTGGGGTGCTGAAAGCCACTGAACCAAACTGTAAACCTCACATATAATGGAAACCATTTCAAGCCAGGGGGTGCAGCAGCACCCCCAGCACCCCTAGTTCCAGCACCTGTGCCAGCTGTTGTGGGGCATCAGATTAGATAAAGGGGGTTTCTGTGCATTAAGAATCAGATTGAAAACCTCAGTCCTGGGCCTGATTCTGATCTCATTTATAAGTCATGTGTTACCCTATTGAAATCAAAGGGGTTACACCAATGTAGAAATGGTGTGTGGTTAGGCCTCATGGCACGTTCACTATTTCTCAAAATATCCAGGTAGTTTTATCATTAGCATCTTTGATACATAAGGATACAACTCCCCCCTCTTTCCCCACAACCCAGATCTCCAACTCAGCTAGTTCTAATTTACATTGTGAAGGATCTGGTCCTTTGTTTTTTATCCTCTAGCTTCATTAAGGAAGCAGTGAAAATGGTGCACACATACAAATGAGGCATTTCAGTTGCTTTCCATCTGGAACTTTAATGCCTTTCTTTTAAAGGACAGTGTCATCAAAAGAAGAAAGTATAAGACTGAACAATTCTCAGTCGGGGTACCAGAAAATGCCAAATATTAAATAAAGGCATTAAGGCCGACAGCACTAGAAAGGTTAGTCTGAACACATCAAAGCTTCTTACCAATCCATATAGATTTGGGACAAATAGAACAGTTTCTTACGTTTCACGGTGTTAACCGCATTAATGGAGATCAGGCTTCTCAGGACCAAGAATTAGGAATAAGGGACAGAAGATGACCTCTCCTTCAGACAAAGGTAAATGCACCAATGATTCTTTATTGATACTGAGATTTATTTGGTCAGCCGGCACAAATCCGCATTCCTTCTGGAATATGATGACCAGAAGGGTGTTAACTTGCCTCATCACACAAATCAAAGTAACTTGTAACACTTATTCTGCAACATGTTCTCCAGCTCAATGTTGGGTTCATTTACACAACTGACAAGCTTCTATTCCTGTCCGTCGCGGTTTCCTCCCTATCACACCAAACTTTGGGCCTGATCTTTTGAGGGGATGAGCACTTTCTTCAGCATGCTGAGGGACCTCAGCTTCTACATACTTCAAAACTGGTCTTGGTATGAGGGGCATCTGGGGGAAAACACGAGGAAGGGGTCCATGGAGGGTGGCATGGAAGGAATCAAGGGAATGGGAAGGGACACAACAAAGAACATGCAGAAGATGTGGGGATAAGGAGAGGAACAGGTAGCAAGTGTTTAAACTTATCACTTTTTTAGTTTAAAATGAAGGACTTAAAGATTTCAATGTAGATAAAAGCCCCCTTTTCTTTCCCACACCAACTACCCCCAAAGAATAAGTTACTAGAAGACTCCAAAATCCTATTTCCTATTCAAGGGATCCATTTCCATTAATCTCCTAGTCACCAACTATTTTGACCTTGACTTCGATTTGGATACAACTGAGCTGGTAAAGTTACATTTGGATGGGTGGGGACAATAGCGAGTGATGAAGGATTACATCACTATGTAGCACGACAACCCCAGGCATGGACCAAGATCGCATTGTGCTCAGCGCAGACAACTATGTACAGGCTGAATCCTTTGACTGTTCATTTCCAGGTACGTGAATGTTTCGAGGTCTGAAAAGGGGCAGTTTATATAAAGCCATTTTAATATTACTTTGGGGCACTGGCTGGTCTCCACTGAAACACGCTACCAGCCTTAACTCTTTTTTAACCACAGGTTTTTGATTGCAAATATATGGAGTACTTACACAGCACAGAACTCACCGGTGTCATAATGAACAATCAGGTCCTTGGAGTGATCACCTATCTCCAGCGGCTGGAACTCGACCATTAGCTGCATGGTCTCCCCTACACCCAGTGTCCCAATGCAGGGCTCTACAGAGAAAGGGCTGCAACACAATGAAAATGACACATCAGGCCTAAACTGGGATACATCCTTTGGTGGCTAGCAGACATGCAAACTGATTATTAGGCCTGGTTCTCCTTTGTTACACCTGTGTACATTAGGAGGCCCTTAAATCAGGATTTGTAAGATCAGAATCTGGCTCATTGACCCCAACTTTCTGCAGAGATCTCACACCTCAAATTACTACTCCGATGTAATTGGTCTGTAATCAAATTAATTCCCCTCCCCCAACCCCTTGTAAATTTCCATTTGTATGGGCTGATTCTGTGATGGTCTATAGAGTTCTAGAATCAGGCCCATTGAGTCCCATTCTAGCAGCTACTAAAAAAAAATGAGTCAGCAAGTGTAACCCACACACCTTCTGGGTGTGGTGTCCTGTCCCATCTAGTGGCACCAAGAACACGTAGCGAGACGAAGAGATTAAGTCTGCTCTACGGCCTTAACTAATAGCTAGTTGACTTTTACCTCATGTGGTAGCGACTCATGCATTTAGCTTCAGAGGTCCCCGGTTCGATCCCACCCCCTGACGACTGGGGTCTATCAGCATAACAACTGGGGGCTCGTCCAGGATTTCCCCTGGGAAGTCTCTGAAGCTTAGGATATGCTTCCTCAGCTAGGGGAACTATGTAACCCACATGCCTTCTGGGTGTGGTGTTCTGTCCCATGTAGTGGCAATGAGACAACTTAGAGCAGTGGTTCTCCAACTTTTGTACTGGTGACCCCTTTCACATAGCAAGCCTCTGAGTGCGACCCCCCCCCCCTTATAAATGAAACACTTTTTTAATATATTTAACACCATTATAAATGCTGGAGGTAAAGCAGGGTTTGGGGTGGAGGCTGACAGCTTGCAACTTGCCATGTAATAACCTTGCAACCTCAAGGGGTCCCGACTCCCAGTTTGAGACCCCCTGACTTAGAGAGAGCAAGAGAAAGAGCTTGAGTCTGCTCTCTACCCTTAGCTAAGAGTCAGTTGGCTTTTAGCTCATGCAATAGAGGTACATGCACTAAACTCCAGAGATCCCTGGTTCAATCCCACCTGCTAACGACTGGGGTCTGTCGGTGTCATACAAGCACAATTGCACAACTCTTTTTTGAAGAACACAATAATCCTAACAGCAATTAACTCACATCAGAGACTAGACTGGCTTAAAAGCTGTTTTTTTATCTGAGGTTTTTCCAGCTGATCTTTTAGACTAACTATTTTCACAAAATGAAATAATTATTAATGATTTACTGAGTACTAGCAAGGAACTTTGCATTGCACAAGGCATAAATATCGGAGATAGTCCCTCTCCCAGAAAGTCTACAACCTAGAAGGCTGACACAAAGAAGAAAAGACTGCTAGGAGACCAGAGGAGGGAATGATTAATGGGGTTTTTAATCTATAGTTTTCATTTTTTCAATTTTAAAAATATCCTGTTTATATTTAAGAAGGATCATAACCTATTGGTATTTCAGTGACAGTTAATTCTAAGAAGTAAAGGACTTGAATCAATGCAGATGAAAACTGTAGCTAGAGTGGTATCTCCGCATGTAAATAAGTCAGACAAGAGAAGAGAATACTTCAATTACAACCTCAGCAATTGAGTCTCTAGGTAACTGAAGTGTCATTGACAGGAGGATTTCATTGTAAGTGAATTGAATGGGAGAGTCTCTGTTTAAGCACAGGTGATGCAAGTTGTAATTCTGGATGGCAGGAATCAAGAGTTCAAGGGACACCATCATAGGACCTAACCACATCAGCCACACCATCCGGGGCTCGTTCACCTGCACATCTACCAATGTGATATACACCATCATGTGCCAGCAATGCCCCTCTGCCATGTACCTTGGCCAAACTGGACACTCTCTACGCAAAAGAATAAATGGACACAAATCAGACCTCAAGAATTGCAACATTCAAAAACCAGTAGGAGAGCACGTCAATCTGGACACTCAATAACAGACTTAAAAGTGGCCATTCTTCAACAAAAAAACTTCAAAAACAGACTTCAACGAAAAGCAACAGAGGGTCCTGTGGCACCTTTGAGACTAACAGAAGTATTGGGAGCATAAGCTTTCGTGGGTAAGAACCTCACTTCTTCAGATGCAAGTGAAGAAGTGAGGTTCTTATCCATGAAAGCTTATGCTCCCAATACTTCTGTTAGTCTCAAAGGTGCCACAGGACCCTCTGTTGCTTTTTACAGATTCAGACTAACACGGCTACCCCTCTGATAGGTGAGACAAGCTTCCTTCATTAATGTATTTTAAACCCATTTACACAGAAATGGTGTGATGGGGTATAGAAACCCCACACGAGTCTGGGCTGTTGTGACTCTTGGATCTACAAGAGGCTCTCCTCTTGTAAACTCAAATGTAAAAAGTACGTAAAAGTTCTTAAGATGTTACAATCCAGGGGAACATGCTAAAAAGCATTAAGTCCTTTCTAGGTAGTGATGGGAAATTGCTTGTCTCCCATCAGACCTTTCANGAACTACCTCCTCCCTACACCCTGAGCTACCCCCCTGCCCGCACACAGCCCCTAACTACCTCCTCCCTACACCCTGAGCTACCCCCTGCCCGCACACAGCCCCTAACTACCTCCTCCCTGCACCATGAGCTACCTCCTCCCAGCGCCCTGAGCTACCTCCTCCCAGCACCCTGAGGTACCCCCTTGCCCGCACACAGCTCCTGACTACCTCCTCCCTACACCCTGAGCTGAAAGATGATCCCTCACTCTCACAGATCTTGGGAGACAGACCAGTCCTCGCTTACAGACAGCCCCCCAACCTGAAGCAAATACTCACCAGCAACCGCACACCATACAACATAAACCCAGGAACCTATCCTTGCAACAAAGCTCAATGCCAACTCTGTCCACATATCTATTCAAGTGACACCATCATAGGACCTAATCACATCAGCCATACCATCAGGGGCTCGTTCACCTGCACATCTACCAATGTGATATGCCATCATGTGCCAGCAATGCCCCTCTGCCATGTACATTGGCCAAACCGGACAGTCTCTCCGCAAAAGAATAAATGGACACAAATCTGACATCAGGAATCATAACATTCAAAAACCAGTGGGAGAACACTTCAACCTCTCTAACCACTCAGTGACAGACTTGAAGGTTGCAATTTTGCAACAAAAAAACTTCAAAAACAGACTCCAAAGAGAGACTGCTGAACTTGAATTAATATGCAAATTCCGACGGCCGTGTCTCCATTGATTTATTTCCTGCCACTGCCTCGCCAAGAGTAATAGTCTTCTTCTTTCATATGGCTTGGGTAGATAGCAATAGCTACAAATTTATATCTCGATTTGATAGCCCGCACATTGCCACAGCAGTGAACTGGTGAATGTCCTCAGGCTCCTGGCAAAAGAACAAAGAGGACAGTCAGATATGATGTGCCTGGTTTGTGTCTGGTGACCACAGTCGCATACAGGTGTTTGCCTCATTTTCCATTTAAAGAGAGTTTGTCCACATCTCCCATGAGATGTCCTGATGTGATTCGATCTGCACCAGCCTGTCCGATATAAATCAAACCCGATGATTCCTCGGCAGGGTCAATGACGAGTTGTTTGTTTTGAGCAGCTGTGGCTCTCCATTGAGTGTCAGCGTTGAAGTTGACTGTAAGGGTCTTGATGCGGTTCCATAGAGGGTTGGGTGCAATCCCATCATGCAATGGGATCCTCATGTTTGCATTTGCGTGTTTGAGAAAGCAAGATGTCTGGGAAGCTCTTCTAATCTATGGAGGATGGATGTGCAATAGGGCCGGGAGCCAGGCAACCGAAGTCAATTTGAGCATCCCTGGCACTATGCACATGGTGTTACTGAATTGAGTATCAAGGAGTTTAGTGTGACTGCTGTGAGACCACACTGGCACATAGTATTCAGCTGCAGAATATACCAAGGCAATTGTTGCAGTTCATAAGGTCCTTGGACTGGAGCCCCATGATGTTCCAGGCATTTACTGATAAGCACGACATGAGATCTGACCTTATCGTGGGTGTTCTCAATGTGTTGTTGAAAGGTCAAACTCCAGTCCAGTGTAACGCCAAGATACTTCGGGTTAGCCTCCTGGCTGATGCTCTCACCGCTGAACTGCACATTGGGTTTGGTATTAGTTATTTTATTGTTGAGATGGAAAGTGGTTACCATGGGTTTTTTTGGGTTAGGCCTAAGTTTCCAGCATTGGAAATAATCAGTCATTATGCTAAGATCTCGGATTAGGGTGCAGCTGCTGGTATGGAGGCTTGTATGCTGAACACTTAGGGCATGTCTCTGCATTCATGAATTTCCTCAACTCCATTGCTGGCATATCCACAGTGTATAGATTAAAAAGTATCAGGGCCAGGATGAAGCCCTGAGGGATGCCCCAGTTAAGAGTTCTTGGTCTACTGATCTGGCCATTACAATGTACCTTAAAGCGGTGGTCCCCCGTCATCGCTGCCAAGAGACAGATCATTCGCTGGCAGTGAATGATGCGGGAGATCTTGAGGAGGAGGCCCTGTCTCCAGACAGTGTCGTATGCCGAGGACAAATTGTTAGGAGTATTAGTGCCAATGTAGGATCTAGGCCTGTAAGTTTTGCCTGAGAGAGTATTTTGAGTTCTGCTTGCCTGTTTGGTTTTGGATATATATACATTTTTACTAATACGTGTGAACAAAGGGATTTTACTAAAACCAAAAAGATACTGTAAATGTTGCTTTTGCCTAAACCAGATGGGTTTGTTAGTATAATGGAAATAGATAAGAGCAGTTAAAGTGTTACTGGGCATGCTGGGAATGTAATATATGAGCGCACACTTGAAGACTGCCTCAAGTCCTTATCTCAAGACAAGGTCAAGCAACCAGTTGGGAGGGGCAAAGGGGGTACGGGGGAGGGGAAGTAAAACACTAAAAGACCAGAGAAATGCTTGCCCCTGACTGAAGTACAACCTTGCTCCTTACCCTTCCCATGGGGTACAAAAGGGGTGGGAAGGAAGACCCTAGCTGGATGACCCCCAAAACGGAATATGACAGTAAGTTGTAAGAGGTGGGACTGTGGGCATGCATTTCAGGTATAATTATGCCTGCTGAGGAGGGGGAAGTGGGAACACTGGGAAACAGGGCTCTGCGGCGTCAAGTTATGGTATACATATGCCTGCTGGAAATTAACCCCAATAAACTTTACATTGCTTGCACTTTGGACTTCTGGTCTGCGTTCCGTCTGCGTGACAAGAACCAGGGGAGAGGGTGAAGGGAAAACCCTCTAACACAGATCAACAAGGGTGATGCCTGTCTTCAACTTACGTTGGAGGATAATTGAGCGATGTTGGTTATGCAGGAAGTGACTCAAAATGGTTCTTGTTGTGGCCAGTGGAATACCTGTGCTGTTACAGGTCACAAAACACAGGTCAGGGCTGTGATCCATTGTACACCTCGCAGACTGAAAAGATCTGGATTGCTTCAGACCATAGAGCAGGTGGAGGTCTTCGAGGGAGACCTATTCTGTGATCTGTTCCCCGGTTGTGTCATTTGAGCAGTATCCCCAGTCTTCATGATGGCTGTTAAAGTTGTCTATGTAGATGGCTGGATGAGGAAGGGAAGTGTAGTGGTCCATCACTGTCAAGTGGGGATGGAGGCCACTCCATCTTGCTGTATTAGGCAATAATCCTCAGGCTCGGGCCTCGCCGCTGTGGCCAAGCCGTATGCAGTCTGTTGTTCTGCAGCAACCTAGCAGAGGTGAACCAGCAGGAACAGTCTGGCGATCTCACTCCTTCAGGCGGGATGAAGCAGTGAGCAGTATTTAGCCCGCAGCCTCTTGACTGGGACGGAAAGCTATTACGAGTTCAGGCTCTGGCCCTTTGGGACGGGGCAGAGCAGGGAGCAGGCTTTAGTCTCAGCTGTAGGCTAAGGCAGCCAGCAAACACACAGTCTAGGTTCTGGCAGGGGTGAGCGCCCTAACAGTCTAGGGGCTCAGGTAGGGGTGAGCACCAACACAGTCTAGCGTCCTAGCTTGGCAGACAGTAGACTTACACAGGCTTCCTACCAATGTTCTCTCTAATTTTTCCATATATGTGCGGAATGAATTTTGTTATGTGCACCATATCAAGGTAATGTGCGGCTGTGTGCCACCAATAGAAACAAAAAACCTAGATATAATATATATTTTTTAAAAGTTACCATAGGGATAATTACTCTAGCCAGGACAGGTTAGGCATTTTAGAACTCACTATTCAAAGAATTAAATTTAAGCATAAGAGGGAAATAAAAATTATGAAATGCATAGCCCAGTCAAAAAACTAAAATAACACACTTTGAAAGAATAAGATTACAGGGAATATATGTGAATTGCAGGAAGTATCAAGAAGTAACAACAACCAACAATAATACCAGTATGTATTGGGAGGCGAGTGTGAAAGACAGTGTGTGTTTGTGAGAGTGAGACACACAGTGTGTGTGTGTGTGTGTGTGTGTGTGTGTGAGAGAGAGAGAGAGAGAGAGAGACACAGTGTGTGTGTGTGTGAGAGAGAGAGAGAGAGTGACACCATGTGTGTGTGAGGGAGAGACACACACGCTGCCCCTTTAAGTAGATCGACATTCACCAGCCTGAGGCCTGAGACACAGCAGCAGCGTCAGCAAACTCTGTCCCATGTCCCACTCCTGAGCCCTGTCGTGTTCCCCGCCCCGCTCTGCAGAGATGGGGTACATGGGTGGGGGGAGGGGGACTCCCTGACATCAGCATCTCCCCTCCCCCTGACTCTGCACAGGAAGCAGGAGGCTCCCGGGAGCCGCTGGCCAGGGGCTCCAAGGCAGAGGGCAGGAGCAGCGCGGCAGTGGGGGGAGGGGCACCTAAAGTGCGCAGCACTTGATAGACTGCTGGGTGTCCGCGCAGCTGCTGTGTGACCAGGGCCAGGGGTCGGCACCCAGGGTCAGCACTTGGGGTCCATGCTCACTGCTGCACAGCAGGGGTTAGGAGTAAGTGTCCTGGGCCAGCACCCGCCAAAGCCTGCTGCTGCGCAACCAGGACTGGAGGTCGGCGTCCAGGGCCAGCATCTGCCAGAGCCTGGGGTGGTGTCTGCTGCTGCATGCCCAGAGCTGGGCATCTGCCCCGGGGCTGGCGCTGGGGCTAGGGATCGGTGCCTCTGGCCAGCACCCACCAGAACCCAGCGTTCACATCCAGGAGCAGTGCCCAGCGTCAGCAGCCAGGGCTGGGGGTTGGAGCGCATGGCCAGGGGTTGGCTGCCGCCGGGGTTTGGGGCTGCACTTGGGGTCCATTGTGATGAGCATACACGTGTTAGTGTACCTAGAACCATTGAGCCAGGGCACTAGGACTGTGCTTCGTTGACAATAAACCCGGCCAAGTGCCTTTGCTACTGAACCGAGTCTGTGGTCTTCTTGGGCAGTTCGACTGGAGTCTGCTGTACTGGCTACCAGGCCAGAGCCGGTGCAGCACACAGAGAGAACACACACACAGCCAACAACTGACACCAGCTCCTACCCATACCTTCCATAGTGGGAGAAGGACTTAGCTACCATTCTCCTACCTGTATCTTTAACTACAGGGCTGCAACAAGATTTTTTCCTTTAAATCTGACAGGCTTTGTGCATGGTATTTCCATGGAGCACACCCAACAGCATGCCCTAAAACTCTGCAACTTACCAGGGACAAGGGTTGGAGGCTCAGACAGACACTTTTTCCATCACACAGCAAGTAACAGTAAAAAGCTGGTGTGCTCTAAACATCCCCCCAGTCTGCAGGACATGCTGCAATGTGCAAGTTATCTGATTGTTCTGTTCCTCTTTGCTATGCTACATTAACACACCCTTCGGCAAGTAAGGTGAAGCACATGAAGACCAACCAAAGCCCCCTTTACCTCTGAAGGCTGGTTCTGTAGAGGGCCTCTCTATTGCCAATGTTGCGAACCAGCAGAGTTTTCTGAGTGCTGTACTTGACGGGGCAGGTGGAGAAGTTCAGCTGGTCAGGGAAGTCCAGTATTGCCCGAGCCCCTATAGCTCGGATAGGCACAATAAACTTTTCTCTTTCCGTGATGCAGGTTACCTGGTGGATGTAATCCTACAGGGAAATAACACACACATCAGTCTGGTAAACTCAGGCATCGTTCCCACAAGAGAGTGAGCAACAGAAGGAATCCAACTGGCTTCATGGACAACAGAATCCACAGTTACCAGAAGGGAACATTAAGGCATTTCGGGTTCCGTGGCCTTCACTCTTTGTATCATGGTTTAACAATTTTTCTACAGTGTATTCTTCCCAAACTGGGGACAAGAATTGCTCCCAGTATTTCAGGTGTTAGCAAAATAGCACTATTCCCTACTACTATGATTTATTATCAATCGCCTTTATAGAGACACGTTCAAAAACGGTACCAATTTTTCTGCAATGGTAACGTAGTGAAAGTACATATATTGAAAACAAGCAACTGCAAGCATGTTCTTCACCTAATCCTAATTGCCTTTTTGATACAGTTAATTTGGTGAGACAAGTTAATTTCACTCCCATCCTTCTCCTTGACAAAAAACCCCTAACCATCCAATCCCTTTTCTTCCCCATCCCCTGCCTCAGCTGGAATCTCGCACTCAGATTCCCCCAAACTGGACATGATAACTCTTGTTCTTCCCAACATCCTGTGATTCTTTAACCTTCCCCAGCTCCATCGGGGCCCTCCCTTCCTTTGCTAACAGTTCCACTGTAGGGTATCTTTCATCAGAGCTGGCAGTCTGTGCCGAGACTGAGTGGCTGCTGTAACCTCATGTGTTTTGGGGCTTCCCTAGGTCAGAGGCGCTCCCAGGATACACTGTGTATCTGAGATCCTAGACCTGATGGATGGGTCTTGTGATGGGGCATGCATATCCTGCACTGGAGCGGGAAGGATTCACCCCACACTATGGGTGGCGGAAGTCCTGTGCTGGGCATGCTCCAACTGCTGCCTCAGTACAAAAGGGAGCAGCCCAGCTCATTCTGGGCTCCAGCTGAAGAGCTGCCACAGCCCTTGCCTGCAAGAGCCAGAGACCCGGAGAGCTCGATTGGAGGCCTGGAGCCCAAGGAGCCCCAGAAGACCATCCACGCTGAGGAGCTCTGGAACTACGATAGGAAGAGACCCAAAGAGGGAGAGCAAGTGGTATCTCCCAGCCGAATGAGGTCAGCGTGTTTCGGTGGGATTCCCCGCTGACCCAGTGATGAACCACACCATCACTGTTAGGGCCCCTCCTACCCAGGCCGTCACCCCCCTGCGGGTGGCCCCACCTTTCCCCACCATATTGACTCTGCCCTGTGTCCTAGGGCCACCATATTGACTCTAGCCATTAGGCTGTGCTACCCTGTGTCCAAAGGCCACCCTATTGACTCTGGCCATTAGGCCGCACTGCCCTGTGTCCAAGGTCTGACATATTCACTTTGGCCATTAGGCCATGCTGCCCTGTGTCTGAGAGCCACCATATTGACTCTCGCCATTAGGCTGTAACCCCGGCCTCTGGGCAGTACCGTGGTCTCCCCAAGGGCAGGGAGAGTAACTGCGGTTATATCACCGGCCTGCCCTGCCCCAAAGCGGGGTTGCGTGTGCATACACCGCGACAGGTCTGCTGAGACTCAGACATCCAGAGATGCCAGCAACGTTAAGGTTCCTTGTTGAGGGTTTGAGACTCAGAAGATAATTGGATTTTGAGGAGAAACTGATAATGGCTGAAAGTCCAGGTTAGCGTTGGGGAGATCAGGTGATTGTCTTTGAAGGAAAGAAGGAGAAGGGAAATTGGAATACTAAAGAGCGGCAGTGCTAAGGAAGGTTATCAGTTTGTTAGAGGGAAAGAGTTAAGGTTTCATCTGAGTCCCATTTTCTCTAACCCATGCTCCCATCTACAATCACACCATTATGGAAGCCTCTGATTAACAGTTTAAAAACAAAATGGTCTGACATTATGCATTTAAAATGTTGACATTCCATTATGTAATATAATATGACAGAATGTTCTAATGGCTTTCAATTCCAGTGGTATGACTTATTTGTCAGTTTGCAAATGAGTCAAACATTCCAAACAATACACTTTATTTCACTGCACCCAAACATTCAGAAAGACTCAACGGCTAAGCAATTGTGATAAAAATATCTGATACTCCTATTTCGATACACTGTGAAAGGGAATAATTCCAGGCACTGGATTATAGGGCTCACAAGTGAGACCTCAGAGTTTGCTAGAAATTACCAGAGCCTATTCTGTTCATTACAGCAGCTGAATAGCAAAACCAGCATACAGAAGTAGTTGTGCTGAGATGTTAAGCCCAGTTACCAGGGTACCCCAAGGGCATGCGTCTGACGAAGTTGGTATTCACCCACGAAAGCTTATGCTCCAATACATCTGTTAGTCTATAAGGTGCCACAGGACTCTTTGTCACTTTTTAAGGGTATCCCAGTCATTCCAATTGGGTTGGATCAGGTCTTTAGCAAGGTTGGCAGCTCTCACTTTCTTTGTATACTCAGATGCATGTTCCTGATAATGTAGCCATGTGTATATTTTATCATCCTGTAAAGATCAGCCAGTCTCCAATGAAACACCAAACAAGGTGAGCACAATAATTCTGGTGTTGAGTTGGGGGGATGGGGACGATTTGAGGTTTTATTAGTTCAAAAGTGGGATGAATTGGACAAGCCAATGAAGAGAACAGTGAGAGCCAACCCTGCTGCAAATCAGAGATGCTCAGTCTTCTCCCAGATTGCTCTGCCAACACATGCCAATCACAGCACACCGAACTGTGGGACTCTGAGGCCTTGGCTTTTTCAGAACAGAGCTGGACAATCCGGCCCAGCTGAATGGTGGTTTGGAGACCTGGACAAACACAGCTGGGACCAGACTCAAACCAGCAAAATCATTCTACTATAAACCAAACAGATTTTAGCTTAGCCTCCAGAGGTAAAGACTTTGTGTACTGAGGTAAAATCTTGGTCCAACTAAAACCAATGGCACAACTGGCAACTGGCCCTACCTCCCAACCATCTTCTGTTCTTAACCTGAAGAAGTCTGTGATATGAGGAATGAAAACCAACATTGCTCTAAGAAACAATAGTCTAAATTGATAGACAAGCCTGCATCTTATTAATAATTCTGCCATTACCTAGCATTTCTATAGCACTTTTCATCAGGAGATCTCAAAGGACTTTAAAAAGGAGATCAGTATCATTATACTAACTTTACAGCTGGGGAAACTAAGGAACAGAGAAGGGAAGTGACTTGTCCAAGATTACTCAGCAGGCCAATGGCAGAGCTAAGACAAGAACCCACATCTCAAATTGAGGTTAGTGCAGTGCTTTATCCACTAGGCCACACTACCTACTCATTTACCATTGTGGTGCTCTTTCATGGGTACTTAGAACTATCAGTGAAAATGGTCTCCTTGCTACTACTTCTGTTAAACAAATAAATGGCCCCAGGGTTTTAACTTAGACACATTTCTAATGCAACAACAATCCTTCCTAACACTGTATTACCCAGTACATGGAATCACCTGAATGACACATTTCTTCTTAACAGTGCTGTTTTCTCCAGGTCCTGTCTAGTGTAAGATAAACCCAGCCACACAGACACATGAACAGGTTTAGAAATATTTTATTACCAGAGCTGCAGCAGCTAATAGTTTGTGCATTTTCATGGCTCTCAAGCCACACGGACTGCCAGCCCAGATGGGATTCTCAGGTTACAACAAAAGACACTGTTACATTCAGCATCAGAAAATTGTTTTTTAAAAACAAATTTCAAATATTCAAGCTGCAAATTTCAGGGGGATTTACTCTCTCCAGACATGGAAAGATAAACCAACATTACATTAGCTGTGATGCTGTTCTGCACATTCACCTGCACCAAACCTGAATAGTTTGGCACTTAATCTGCAGTCTAACCTTCTAATAAAAAGAAATGCTAAGGGTAGCCAGTGTGAATTCACTGCACCTGTTAGCTGGGTACTTGGCATTCCTGACTATTTATATCCTCAGGAAGCTGTATTAGCAAATGACAGGAAAATGTACATCGTATTATCATGTTGGCCATGCTGATATAACCAGGGCGTTGTAAACCCAACTGGAAGGTGAATGCCTTAGGAAGCTTAGGAGTGTTGCAAATTACATATCTGGTCTCTCTCCCTCCATGTGTAAGGTGGGCAGAGGAGGATGCAGAGAGTTCAGATCAACAGGAGGATAAAGAAAAAAAATATTCCTATAGTTCAGGGCATTTGAGAGGAAAGGGGCACTAAGAAAAAATCATTGTCAAAGTCAGTGCAGGATAAAGGACTGAATAAATGGACCAAAATAATAAAGGGCCAAATTCTGCTTGCCCCGCTCAAGTGTGTGAACCCACTGAAGCCAGTGGAGGTCATCATGGTTCAGATTCTGCCACCTTTATTCCAGTGGGTCGTATTGGGACTACTGACACTGACCTAAATGGGACCCTTTGCAAAGTAAAAGACGGTTCAATGTAAATAAGGGTATCAGAAGCAAGCCTCATGTGATTGAGGTGAGCAGGATCTGGCCTCATAAAAATGAGGTTACGGTTGTTCTTGTCGAGGAGCTAGGCAGTGTTTTGGTTTTGAAGGTCAAGCCTAAGAACGGGCACTGGATTGGAAACGATACCAGTCTCACTTAGGTAACTCCATTGACTTCTATGGACTTGTCTACATGGGGAAAAAGCCTGGAGCAGCTAGCATGCATTAGCTACTACAGTAGCTCAGAGATATGGACACCTCGGGAATGGAGGTTGTCCATAACTCTGAAATGGTCCGTAACCAGTGGTGAGCTGGAGCCGGTTCGCACCGGTTTGCGCGAACCGGTTGTTAAATTTAGAAGCCGGTTTAGAACTGGTTGTTAAAAGGGTGGGCAATTGGGAGAGGGAGGTTTTTTTTCCTGTCGTAACACTGGCCCGTGGGCCACATCCAGCCCGCGGGACCATCTTGTCCGGCCCGCTTGAGCTCCTGGCTGGGGAGGCTCCCACGGCTCCTCCCCCGCCTTCCCATCTCTCGCAGAGCCTCAGTGTACCGTGCCGCCGGCACCAGCACTCTGGACCACTCCTGGGCAGCTCTGCAGCTCCTGCTGCTCTGAGTGGCATGGTAAGGGGTGGGGCTGCGAGCTCCAGCGGGCTGCGGGGCATCTATACACGCTGCCCTGAGCAGCATGGTAAGGGGGCCAGGCCAGGACTGAGAGGAGGGGTTGTATAAGGGGCAGGGAGCGATTGGAGGGGGCAGAGGCTCTGGGGAGACGGTCAGGGGCTGGGGAACAGGGGGGATTGGGTAGGCGTGGGAGTCCCGGGGTCTGTCAGGGTGGTGGTGGATGGGGTCGGGGCAGTCAAGGGACAGAGAGCGGGGCGAGTTGGGTAGGGGGTGAGGTCCTGGGGGGCAGTTGGGGTGGGGGGTCTCAGGAGGGGGTGGTCAGGGGACAAGGAGCAGGGGGCGTTGATGGGTTGCGGGTTCTGAAGGGGAAGTCGGGGGCAGGACATGGGTGGGGGTTGGAGGAGGGGGACAGCTGTTTTGGGAGGCACAGCTTTCCCTACCCGGCCTCTGATACAATTTTGCAACCCCGATGTGCAGAGCCGGCTTTAGGAAGTGCCGGGCCCGAGTCAAACAATTTTGACGGGGCCCTGGCAGGGATGGCTAAAAAAAAACATGTAAAAAAACACGTGGGGCTTGTACGCACCGGGCGGCGCTCCGAGTCTTCGGCGGTGGGTCCTTCACTCACTCTGGGTCTTTGGCGGCACTGAAGGACGTGCCGCTGAAGTGCCGCCAAAGACCCGGAGCGAATGAAGGACCCGCCGCCGAAGTGCTACCGAAGACCCGGTAGGGAACCAGTTGTTAAGATTTTGGCAGCTCATCACTGTCCGTAACTCTGAACAAGATGATACAGACTTCAGCCCCAGGGGAGTTGGGGCTGTAGCCATTGTGGGGGGCACCAGGATTCCCAGCTGGGGGGCTTAGGGCTTCTCCGCCTTGGGAGCACAAGGGCTCAAGGCTTTAGACCTGGGAGAAGTGATGGGGCTTGGGGCATCAGCCCTGCAGTTCCATTCCCAGCTTCAGCCTCGCGGGGGGGAGCACTGGGGCTCGGGTATTCAGCCCCACAGGGGGGTGCCGGGGCTTCAGCCCCATGGCGCCGTTCCTTTCTTAAGCCCCACGGGAGGTGCCAGGGATCGGGGCTTCAGCCCCGTGGCTCCGCTCTTGGTTTCAGCCCGGGGGGAGTGGTGTGCCAGGGCTCGGGGCTTTAGTTACGGGGGCAGCGCCTGGGCTGAAACCAGTGCTCCCTGTGACGGGTTGGACCCCCCTTCTGTGTGCCACCTGATGTACTGAGCCTCCCCTGCTCAATCAGCCTGGGTTCCCTCTCCCTGCTTTGCTGGATTAGGTGCTGTGGCCTCTTGCAGCACACACACACACATCCCGCTGCAGGCACAGATTTAAGTCAGCTCTGTGTGAGAGGCTCCCCCAGCACTCACGTGCACACCCCTTTTTGGGAGATAAACCCAAAATAATACGGTCTTGCACAGTATAGAAAAGTCTGCACAGTGCAAGCTCATAAAAACCTGCCCTCTTCCTCAATGTGAAGAGAGATGTGCACAATTCTTGCCTCCCAGTTATAAATTGTACAAACTGGGTTATATTATAAACAAGAAATCAGTTTATTAACTACAAAAAGTGAATTTTAAGTGAATATCAGACAGAACAGAACAAAGCAGATTACTGAGCAAATAAAACGAAGTACGCAATCCAAACCAGACAGTCCCTACGCAAAAGAATAAATGGACACAAATCAGACGACAAGAACTACAACATTCAACCAGTTGGAGAACACTTCAATCTCCCTGGACACTCAATAACAGACTTAAAAGTGGTAATTCTTCAACAAAAAAACTTCAGAAACAGACTTCAATGAGAAACTGCCGAACTGGAATTAATTTGCAAACTGGACACCATCAAATTAGGCCTGAATAAAGACTGGGAATGGATGGGTCACTACAAAAACTAATTCCCCCCTACTATTACTCACACCTTCTTGTCAACTGTTTGAAATGGGCCACCCTGATTACATTGGCCTCATTACCACTACAAAACTGATTTTTCCTCCCTTGGTATTCTACTGTTGAGAATAGCCCACTTCCACCTTAATTGAATTGGCTCGTTAGAACTGACCCCCCACTTGGTAAGGCAACTCCCATCTTTTCATGTACTGTGTATTTATACCTGCCTACTGTATTTTCCACTCCATGCATCTGATGAAGTGGGCTGTAGCCCACGAAAGCTTATGCCCAAATAAATTTGTTAGCCTCTAAGGTGCCACAAGTACTCCTCGTTGTTTTTGAGGTTACACAATATAATTTCTTACCCTAAATGTTATTTTAGGCAGGTTGCAAAGTTTCTGTGGTTGAGAGTTCCAGTTATATTTCTTTTCAGATTGGACTCCTGTCTCAGGCTGGACTGCCCCCTGCGTTCCCTTTAGGTGGCTTGGGCAGATCAGCCATGGAGAGGAGGTATCCTGTTTGCCTTCCTCCCACCCTTAAATAAGATTTACATAAGGTGGGAATCATTTGTTTCCCAAACTTGACTACCCTTCCCTTTCAGTGGAAAGTTACAAGAAGTCCCAGAAAAACAACAAGGAGTCTGGTGGCACCTTCAGACTCCTTGTTGTTTTTGTAAATACAGACTAACTCGGCTACTCCCTGATATAAGAAGTCCCAGGTAATGTTTAGTATCAGGTGACAAGACCACCTGACCTGGTAGTGTCACAGTTACGTCTCTGGACGCCTCCCAGGTGGGAGAGAGATTAGTATCTTCATGGTCTTGTTGTTCCCTTCCTGATGGCCCACCAAATCTGATGGCCTGTCCTCTGGTGGGTGTCTTCCCAATACACACCCAGTTGTAATTGTTACATAGTCCATATTCCTAACTTTAGATACAGAAATGATACATGCATACAAATTGGATAATCACATTCAGTAAATCATAACTTTTCTAATGATACCTTACAAGACCCATCTTGCATAAAATATATCTCAGCTATGTCATATCCATATTATAAGCATATTTCCATAAAAAATATGGAGTGCAACATCACACTCCCCTCATAGCTAAAGCCCCAAGCCCCGGCACCCCCTGAGGGTCTGAAGCTGGGAACGGAGCCGCAGGACCTGGGGAAGGAGAGGAGTGGGTGGGAAGGCATAGTGGAGATCTGAGGTCCAGGGGAGGAGAAGGGCATTACCCTATGAGCCTGGGCCCAGAGCTCCCCAGAGCAGAAGAGGGGAAAGCTTGTGGTTCTCTGATGTGAAGAGGTCCCAGCACGGTGTGCCCTGCCGATGAAAGATGGACCGGAGAGTGGGGTCCTGGAGTTCCCACTCGTGGTTGGCGTGGAAGGACTGGCTGATCCTGTCTGTCAATAAGTTGCTGGTGCTCAGGAGGTGCACAGCATGAAGGGTGACTCTGTGCCGGAGGCACCAATTCCAAAGAAGGAGACCTCCGCACAGAGGGAAGGAGACCTGACTCCGCCCTGTTTGTTGATATATACAACCACCGTCATGTTGTCGGACAGCAGTTGAATATGGCGGAAACAGAAGGGCAAGAAGGCCTGACAGACCAGGCAGACCGTCCATAGTTCCAGAACGTTGATGTGCATTTGCACAACCCTTTGCTGACCAAAGTCCTTGTGTCCGGTGGTCTGTCGAGGTGGACGCCCCAGCCCATGAGTGAGGCATCTGTGGTGAAAGTGGTGCTGAGCATGGGGGACATGAACGTAATGCCTGCTAGAACCACAGATGGGTTGCACCACCAGGGGAGGGAAGCCAAAACAGTGGGAGGGATGACAACCGGGTGGTTCAGGGGGTCCGACTGTGGGTCGTAGACATAAGGGAGCCAGAGCTGAAAACAACACATATGGAGACAGGCAGATGGCATGACCACGGTACAGGCCACCATATGGCCCATAAAGGAGAGGCACTGATGGACGGCAATGGAGCATCACGATAAGAGCACGAAGCAGTCTGTGAAAAGAAAGGCTGTGACAGAGTCCAGGTGTGCCCCTATGAAGGTGAGCATGTGGGTAGGGGCAAGAATCGACTTTTCCTCATTGATGCAGATCCCCAAGCTGCCGAGGAGGGCTCTGGGGGTCCAGATAGTAGCAAGGAGAAGGGGGAAAGATGGTGCCACACGGAGCCAGTTGTCCAGGTAGAGGAAGAGGGAATGGCAGAGGTGGCACATATAGGCCGCCACTACCGTGAAGACCTTAGGGAAGATGCGGGGGGCAGTTGCAATTCCAAAGGGGAGAACGGGGAATTGGTAATGGGAACTCCCCACCTGGAAGGGAAGGAATTTGCGATAAGCAGGGTGGATGTCTATGCGGAAGTATGCATCTTTCATATTGAGAGCCGCAAACCAAGCTTCACAGAGGAGGGAAGGGATAATCAGGGGGAGGGTGACCATTCTGAAGCAAAACTTGCGAATAAACTTGTTCACAGAGCAGAGATCCAGAATGGGACAAAGACCACACCCTGTTTTCAGGACGAGGAAATAGGGGAAATAAAAACCACAGCCATGGTAGTGCTATGGCACGGATTCTATGATGCCCTTTTGGAGCAGAACCACGGGTCAACAGAAGGACTGTATGTCGGTGGATAGGACAGGTGCAGAGAGTCTGGGCTGTAGGACCAGGCAGGAGAGAAGGCTGTGTCCAGGTCGGAGGCCACTCAGATTCAGAAGAATGGCCCCTCCCTTGCTGGACCATCGGTGCAAGCTGAGGTCCAAGAGGGTGGTCAACAAGTAGAAGGATGGAGCATGAGGGGCTCGTCCACTGGAGAGTGTAGTCTTGGAACAGGCAGAGGTCCAGAGTGCGGGGGAGAGCCAGCAAAAGGCAGCACGAGCTCAGCCAATGGCGTCAGGGGTGATAATTGCCCCAGAATGCGCGGGACTGGGTGTGACTGGCTGGAAGGTGCTGGCAGTATCGATGGTGCCAAGGGCAAAGGAGGAGGCCCAGGTGCTGGAGCAGAAGATGGGGCCAGTGGTGTACAACGGTATTTGGAGTGGTGCTCCGTACGAGCCTTCTTAGGAGCAGGAGCATCCACAGTTGCGCACAACTTCTCACCCGACCTAACACAGCTTGGGGAGGTAATGCTGCATTTAGAGACGGTCCCCGTTGGGGAGCTGCCCTTATGCCCGTGCTTTTTGTGCATGAAGTGGGGCTTCGATGGGTGTGGCAGTGCTGCCAGTGCCACACGGGAGGGGCCCAGTGAAGTGCTCACCTCTGTGACAGGTGCTGTTCCAGTGGGTCGGTCGGAGCTGGGTCTGGCTGCACATGTGGGCGCATCACCTCCTTCATTAGACATTTGCGAAGGCAAAGTTCACGAGTTGCTCAAGTCCGGGATGGAAACAAGCGGCAGATGGAGCAGCAAGAGAAAACGTGGGCTTCACCAAGAGAGTAAAGGCAACGAGTGTGCTCGTCGCTCACTGAAAAGGAGTGAGGGCACAAGGCACAGTTTTTGTAGCTGGCAGAGTCCCGGGTCGGGGAGAAAAAAACCCTGAAGGGGAGAAACCCAAGGAAAACAAACTAACTACTAAAAAGTAACAGACAACTATCTCACTAGAAACAATATACAGCAAAAATGAAGAGCAGTTCTCTTAGCGAGCTAAGAGCAGTGAGGAACAGGGGTTCCGACTCTGGCCAGGCAGCAGTAAGAGGGAAGTGGAGCGGCATCAACCCGCACAGCCTCTTAAAGCCTTGGACATGTCACATGGTGGATGCACAACACACGTGCAGGTCAACAGACACTACTATGAACAGTTCCAGCTCCGGCGCGTGGCACGCATGAGCACCTGCGTTTGGAATCCACATAGGGACCGTGACTCGAAGAACTATTGTTTCAGGATCTCTGCAATTTGAGGCTTCATTTCTGTACCAGTTTGATGATTTGCATGTTTTCATTTCCTAATGGCATGTCTAATCACTACCCAATGGGCCAGGTGGCTCTCATCTGTCAGTTTAACTATATGATTGAGAACAAATACTGAATGTAAATGGGGGGGGTAGCTCCCTTTTGTGGACACCCAGCCAGCCAGTTGGCTGTGGAATCCCTCTTGGTGGTTGTTCTCTACTTGCTTTACCTGTAAAGGGTTAACAAGCCCACAGGTAAAGGAAAGGAGTGGGCACCTGACCAAAAGAGCCAATGGGAAGGCTAGAACTTTTTAAAATTGGGAAAAAACTTCCCTTTGTCTGTGTGTTGTGGTCCTCTGGGAAAGAGGGGAATAGGGAGCAGTTATGCTGTAAGAAGCTGAAAGCCAGGTATGAAAAACCATCAGATCATACCTAGAGATTGCTTATCTGAAACCCCAGCTATGTAAGTAAATTAGAGGATGTCTAGAAAGACGTGATTAGGTTTATTTCTGTTTATTTCTTATTGGCTTGTGGACTCCTCTGTGCTAACCCCAAATGCTTCTGTTTTGCCTGTAACCTTTAAGCTGGACCTCAAGAAGGTTATTCTTTATGTTTTGTTTTTGTAAGTGGGTTTTTTAAATCTAGCAAAAGCTGAAGTTCCAGACGTATTTTCTTTCTTTTTGTTTTTAATAAAATTTACCTTTTTTTAAGAACAGGATTGGATTTTTGTGTCCTAAGAGGTTTGTGCATGTTGTTTAATTAGCTGGGGGCAACAGCTGATTTCCTTTGTTTTTCTTTCTCAACTCTTCCCCGGGGGGGGGGGGGGAAAGGGCTTGAGGGTACCCCACAGGAAGGAGTTCCCAAGTGCGCCTTCCTGGTTTCAAAGGTGTTTTTTGCACTTGGATGGTGGCAGCATCTATCCATCCAAGGTCAGAGAAGTTGTAACCTTGGGAGTTTAATACAAGCCTGGAGTGGCCAGTATTAATTTTTAAAATCTTTGCGGGCCCCCACCTTCTGCACTCGAAGCGCCAGAGTGGGGAATCAGCCTTGACAGCTGCAAAGAACATCACCAGGTCCACTTCAATGTAATTAAAAGTCAGGCAAGAATGTAGAGGAGCACAGCTCCATGGAGGCAGGACTGTGGAGTACTGGAAAATAGTGCAGAGACTCTGGAGATCTCATAAATACCCCATGACAGTTCTGCTGTGTGGGGGACATCCCCCTCCCACAAATGAACTAACTCTGCAATTAGGGACTATGTTTTCCTTGTCCTTGATAAGGGGATAATTTGGTCCCAACTCAATTTTACAGAAAAACATTCCTCGAAGTGAACCTAAGTGCTTCCTTCAGGAACCCTGCCCCTGAAGATATATTAGGAATGCCTTCAATATGCTAAAAAACATCTCTAACAGGCTGGACTGAATTTTAAAAGGAATTAATTCTGCTAATTCAGTAACTCTTTGTCCTGTCATAGTTCATATTGATCAACAAGCATTACTTCAGTCATCACTGGCGGCAGTAATGAATTTTGCAAACTCTCCCGTCTAAGCTGGTATTGCCTGAAAAATGTGGCATTGTTATGGTGCAAAGAGTAGGTGTGGACGATTGAATAAACTGTGCTGTAAAATGTTTTATATGCCTCTTGCTTTCCCTTTCATTTTCCTTTATCATAATCTATTAATAATCCTGAAGGACACACGTAAAACGTGAAGATTCCTGTCCGTTGTTTATTTGCCCATCAGCTCGGCAAAGGTTTCCAATTAGACAGATCCTGTCAGACAGAAATACAAGAGCACCCTGGAACACATTACAGAACGAGAACACCCACATTAAACAAACAGAGCCATAAAACACAACAGTGTAAATGAGAAGCAATTAGAGGAACGAACTGGAATTGTTGCCAAGTGGAAAGATTTGCATTTCATATTTATAAAGCAAATGCCAATAAACAAAGATACATATCAGCTATTTATTTATTTACTGACTGCCCAGTTGTGTGGCAGACCAGAGGGCTAAGAGATAATATGAAAATGCTCATTTTTCAGGAAGAAGCCGCATGGCACATGGCATTCCAGCCACTGACAGCGCCCAAATTCCTTTTCTTTAGAACACACAGGCCCTGATCCTGCTCTGTGCTATACCTCTGTAAATCAGGAGTGACTCATCTGAAGTCAAAGTTAACCAGTGTATGTAAGATCAGACTCAGGCCAAGAGAATTACGGGTAACCAATAATAACAGGAAAGATCTCAAATAGAGAAAGGCTAGTGCTTTTTAAAGTACCACACTTAACCAAGAGTCACAGATGCATATGTCCAATTTATGGAAACTGAACTTTTATTAGCATAAAGTGGGATAATTCAGTTCTTGTCCCTGTAATCCCTCTTCAGGCATATCATATCATATCATATCATATCATAGATGTGTGTGTGTGTGTGTGCTGAAACAAGTGATATGCCTGAAGAGGGATTACAGGGACAATCACTGAATATATACTGTGTGTGTGTATATATATATATATACACACACACACACACACACAAAAACAAACAAACAGGTACCTATGTTTTGTCCTAGTGGCATAATTTAATTTACTGGAGTATTTCAGCATCAAGAAGTTTCCCCTATTTAAAAAAGGGTTCTAGTGGCACGATCCTGCTCCCATAAGATCAACCATGGGAGCACAAGTGGGCCATACATTAGCACGTACAAAGTACAGAGCCTAAGGTGCGTGCATCAGTGTTACTTTGCAAGCACACAACTGCAAGCACAATGCATATGACTTTCAAAATAGCACTCCAAGGAACCATTTTTCATATTCGTAACATTAGGACCTGGTGAATCGGGCTGAACCATGTAGGGATTTAAAGTTCTGGGTTTGATTTATAAAGCCCTACATAACATGGGCCCTTTCTACTTGAGAGACTGCCTTGGGAGCCTAAGTCACTTCGGCACGCTTGAAAATTTCCCCCCATACCAACATAGTTTTATTGCAAACATTAATGACTTTCAATAATTTCTAAGTCCTGTCAGAGGAAAATTGATTATTTCACAGGCCCATGTTGCTGGGGAACAGGATACAGATCATGGGGATTTTCATTTATTACACCATTCCATTTCCAAACATTACAAAAAAGGAATACAATGAAACCAAAACCTACCAACAAACGCAAGAAAAGAGATCAACTGTGTCCAAAGAGAGGACCAAACTCCTCAGCTCTCTTAGTGCACCAACACTGGCTAATACAAAGCTATTCCTAACCTTGCCATCTCAAGACAGGTTAAATGAAGGACCGCACTAGCACTAGGATGCTGTAAAAAATTTGCTCTGCATTTCTTTAAGAATCAACCTGCCAAGCATCTGACCCCTCCCAGCTGCGACATCTTCTTCTGCCCCAACAAGCCTCAAGATCACAGTAGCGAACGTTGGCATCACAGCACTCCCTACTAGCACAGCAATGTTATTTGTACACTCTCAGCAAAGGAATGGTCTAGGAGCCTAGATACTATGGTGAGATGCCAGTAGGTAGACACAGATGCTGTTAGGTATCATTATGGTACAGGGCTAAAGGAGGCAGCCAAACCAATATTAAAAGACACTTCTTTACAGCTGGCACTATAACATCCTAGGATGCGAGAAACACTGGGTTTGGGACATGTGTATGAGAGAGATAACGTGACAGTGGGAGAATGTATAGGCCCATTTATTTCTGCACAGAATCTTTCAGATAGGAAATACCATTAAACCCTTTGCAGCACACTGAGCGCCTTCTTAATGAAGAAAATCTAGAGCTCAGTTTGTCTGTGTCAAGCCGGCTCTCTGCCAGACACGCAGCACTTCCTCTCCCTGATTGACAACTGGAATGTAAGCAGGCAAATGTCTGCAGGGGGGGCATAGCTGTAAGGCCTAAAACCAGAGTTTTTAAAAATCATCTCCTTTTCCCCAGGCCAAAATGCGGAGAGGGAGAGATGAAGAATAGGTTTCCCTAATCTATTGCATTCCTACAGGTGTAACTGAACATCCGTGTATGTGTCTTCCCACTCATACATACAGATCCCGTATGAAAAAGGAGAAATAAACAGCAGCAATGTAATCCCAACTGCGGCCTATCAAATACCAGAATTCCACGCTGTCCCTAGCCAGTCTAAAACAGTGGTTCTCAAACTGTGGCATATGGACTACAATCAAGACATACACAGGTTGGTTAAAAAAACCCTCAGGCCTAAAGAATTATCGAACTTGAGTGTCTCCATTTTTCGGTGTCCAACCTGAGATACCTTAAAGTGGCCAGATTTTCAGAAAGTGCTGAGCATCCCTCCACTGGAAATCAGGCCTCTTTCCAGGGTCCCGTGTTGGGCCCCCAAAATCACTGATTGCTTTTGAAAGTTTAGGCGTTGGGATTTATAATTGGCTCAGTAAGTCAGAATATGTACAGTCATGCAGAAAGCCCTATGTTTGATTGTATGGTGCATAATCTATCAGCCCACAGGTGCTTAAGGGGTTCTCTGATAGGAGTTACAGTCCAGCGGTTCTCAAACTTTGTATTGGTGACCCCTTTCACGCAACAAGCCGCTGAATGTGACCCCCCTTAAATTAAAAACTTAACCAAATTTAAAATATTTAACACCATTATAAATGCTGGAGGCGAAGTGAGGTTGGGGGGAGGCTGACAGCTCTCGGCCCCCCACGTAATAACCTCGTGCCCCCTGAAGGGTCATGGCCCCCAGTTTGAGAACCCCTGAGTTGCACCTTAAATCCCTTAGGTGCTGAAGGATGAAAAGAGCCCTGAGAATAGGTTGGCAGATTACAGAACAACAGGCAAAAGGAATGTCCAGTCTGTTAAAGGATCCCTTCACCAAGGAATAGTGGGTGCTCTACTGCTATCACAGTAGGCTGGGTCCAGAGTAACTCCACTGAAATCAGAAAGGTTACTCTGGATTGACACCTGTTTTACTGACCCAAATCTAGCCCCTTCTGTGCATATTCTATGTTTAAAAAGCACTGATCCCTTTAAGGGTGGCGATGGTACCTTGTTCTCCTCAGGAGTGAAGAGGATGCGGAAGGTAGACGCCATGCCCGGTGCTACTTTGTGACCCACATCATTGGGACTGATAACTCTGAAGTAAGGAGAACTCTCCAGGATGACTTTCACCAACCGGGGAATCTGTAGGAGACATGTAAAATATAAGATTCTGCAATTCGCATGGAAGGGCAAAGAGAAAGAAATCATCCTAGTCATCAAATGGGGATATTGATCCTTAGCCACCTTTGTAAAGCACTTTGTGATCTAAAGATGGAAAGTGCTCCCTAAAGGTTAAGTGCAATTAGTTTATTATAGGAGAAATGGAGAGACATTAAACTTTCTGATGTGTTGAGTTTGAGCTGGCAGTGGGCCATTTATTCTATTCAATGTTGGCTCTTGCACTGCGCTCATCACCATAGTACCTAAGCACCTTCCAGTACCTATTGAGCATCTGGGGATAGGTGTGCATGAGCCTGCCCACATCTAAAGGCCCCTCCCCCAACCTAAGGAGAGGCGCTACCAGACCTAGATCTCAAACAATTCCAGGGGAGGGCAACAAATGATAAGATAGGGATGAGAGTGAGGGTCACAGGGTCAAAAGCAGGGAGCCAGAGGGGGACATCTTCCAGTAGTGCATTAAGCAACATGATTAACATTGTCACATGTTGTTTGTTCTCTCATCCTCTCCTGGGGGGGAGGGGGGAGTGTGTGCAGTGGAGTCTTTAACTTTGGTAGGGTTTTTCTGTTCCAAAGAAAGTTGCCACATAGTCGACTGCGCAAGCAAAAGGAAGTAGACAATCAAGGACTTCTCAGCATACATATAAGTAACTGGAGCTGTGAGAACAAAGGAGTTCATCTAGGGATGAGGAGCAGAGGGAGAAGGAAGGGAGCAAGACAGCCTTGGGAAGGCACTGACTGACATCAGAAGAGATGGAGGAAGAACCACCCAAGAGTTGACAAAGGAACAGCTGAAGAGAATGACAGGAGAAGAGTCACAAAAGCCCAAAGAGTGGGAAGCCAGAAGCAGAGAGTTACTGACTGTCCAAAGAAAGATTGTGGTTTCCCCTTGGGCATGCCAAGAAGGTTAACGGCATTTTGGGCTGTATAAGTAGGGACATTGCCAGCAGATCGAGGGACGTGATCATTCCCCTCTATTCGTCATTGGTGCAGCCTCATCTGGAGTATTGCGTCCAGTTCTGGTCCCCCCACTATAGAAAGGATGTGGACAAATTGGAGAGAGTCTAGCGGAGGGCAACAAAAATGATTAGGGGGCTGGAGCATATGATTTACGAGGAGAGGCTGAGGGAACTGGGATTATTTACTCTGCAGAAGAGAAGAATGAGGGGGGATTTGACAGCTGCTTTCAACTACCTGAAAGGGGGTTCCAAAGAGGATGTATTTAGACTGTTCTCAGTGGTACCAGATGACAGAACAAGGAGTAACGATCTCAAGTTGCAGTGGGGGAGGTTTAGGATGGATATTAGGGAAAAAATTTTCACTAGGAAGTGGTGGAATCTCCTTCCTTAGAGGTTTTTATGGTCAGGCTTGACAAAGCCCTGGCTGGGATGATTTAGTTGGGGATTGGTCGTGCTTTGAGCAGGAGGTGGGACTAGATGACCTCCTGAGGTCCCTTCCAACTCTGATATTCTATGATTCTATGATCTGTTAATTCTGTTCTTTAGGGAGAATGCTACCTTAGTGTGTTTCCTGCCTCAGACTATGTTACTGTCCTTGACTTGTATTCCAGTTTCATTATTAAAAACTGGCATGACTTCTTTCAGAAGATTCTGCTGGTTGGTAAGGTCATAACCAGATGGCAGTTAAAGCTCAGTGGAGCCAGATTCCCGAGTATCTTGTTAACACACAGGAATCCTTGCATGGCATTTTGCAATGAGAGCTGCTCTTCATGATACTGGAAGCAAATAGAAAACAAACAGAGGTACTGGTACTGGCGCAGCAAGCCTAAAGCATGAAATCTACCACTGAGAGAAACTCAAATGAAAAATTTTAACTGACAAGCTGGAAGAGCTTCACAAATATGCCACAAAATCCAATTCATGCTTAGGAACATAGGGATTTCCACATGTGATCAGACCAGTAACCAGTCACTGATGGTCATCATTACTGTAAATGCAGATGATCCTGAATCCTTCAATTACACTGGTCTACAATTTTTGAGAAGTCGTCTGCTTCAGAGATAAAATGTGCTATTTATTACGTATTTTGATGTGCTGAATTCAAATATGACAATTAAAACAACTGATTGGCTACTGTTTCTAAGATATTTAAGTTTTTACATTTTATGTCTATGTATATTGTGTAGATAGTAGAGTTTTAATCATAAATTGTAAACCTAGGTCTTTTCCTGTGTTTATGGTTGCTTTACATGATAATATTTCACCTGTCCTGTTTATGTAACACTTTAAAAATCAGCAAAAGGGTTATATAAATAAAATTTATTATGAAACAAAAGGCAAAAAACTATTATGTACATAGTTTAGTCCTATTCAGTGTCTACTCGGCGCTTCTTGGCTTGTCTCTTGTGTTCATTAAATGGAGCATCTCTTGTCACTGTCCAGCAATAGTCTGCAAGCATTGATGGGCTCCATTTGCCCTGATAGTGTTTCTCCATTGTTGCAATGTCCTGGTGAAATCGCTCGCCGTGCTCGTCGCTCACTGCTCCGCAGTTCGGTGGAAAAAAATCTAGATGAGAGTGCAAAAAATGTATCTTTAGTGACATGTTGCAACCAAGGCTTTTGTAGGCCTTGAGGAGGTTTTCCACCAACAACCTGGTGTTTTCTGCCTTGTTGTTTCCGAGAAAATTTATTGCCACTAACTGAAAGGCTTTCCATGCCGTCTTTTCCTTGCCACGCAGTGCATGGTCAAATGCATCATCTCGAAGAAGTTCACGAATCTGAGGACCAACAAAGACACCTTCCTTTATCTTAGCTTCACTTAACCTTGGAAATTTTCCACGGAGGTACTTGAAAGCTGCTTGTGTTTTGTCAATGGCTTTGACAAAGTTCTTCATCAGACCCAGCTTGATGTGTAAGGGTGGTAACAAAATCTTCCTTGATTCAACAAGTGGTGGATGCTGAACACTTTTCCTCCCAGGCTCCAATGACTGTCGGAGTGGCCAGTCTTTCTTGATGTAGTGGGAATCTCTTGCACGACTATCCCATTCGCAGAGAAAACAGCAGTACTTTGTGTATCCAGTCTGCAGACCAAGGAAGAGAGCAACAACCTTCAAATCACCACAAAGCTGCCACTGATGTTGGTCATAGTTTATGCACCTCAAAAGTTGTTTCATGTTGTCATAGGTTTCCTTTATATGGACTGCATGACCAACTGGAATTGATGGCAAAACATTGCCATTATGCAGTAAAACAGCTTTCAGACTCGTCTTTGATGAATCAATGAACAGTCTCCACTCAGCTGGATCGTGAACGATGTTGAGGGCTGCCATCACACCATCCATGTTGTTGCAGGCTACAAGATCACCTTCCATGAAGAAGAATGGGACAAGATCCTTTTGACGGTCACGGAACATGGAAACCCTAACATCACCTACCAGGAGATTCCACTGCTGTAGTCTGGAGCCCAACAGCTCTGCCTTACTCTTGGGTAGTTCCAAATCCCTGACAAGGTCATTCAGTTCACCTTGTGTTATGAGGTGTGGTTCAAAGGAGGAGGATGGGAGAAAATGTGGGTCCTGTGACATTAATGGTTCAGGACCAGAAGTTTCATCCTCTTCCTCTTCTACATCTGACTTAAGTGAGAATGATTCTGGTGCATCAGGAACCGGCACTCCTTCTCCGTGGGGCACTGGGCGTATAGCTGATGGAATGTTTGGATAATGCACAGTCCACTTTTTCTTCTTTGACACACCTTTCCCAACTGGAGGCACCATGCAGAAGTAACAATTGCTGGTATGATCTGTTGGCTTTCTCCAAATCATTGGCACTGCAAAAGGCATAGATTTCCTTTTCCTGATCAACCACTGGCGAAGATTTGTTGCACAAGTGTTGCAGCATATGTGTGGGGCCCACCTCTTGTCCTGATCTCCAATTTTGCAGACAAAATAAAGGTGATAGGCTTTCTTATCCATAGTGGTTATACTGCGCTTTTGTGATGCAAAAGTCACTTCACCACAAACATAGCAGAAGTTATCTGCACTGTTCACACAAGTACGAGGCATCTCTGCTCACTTTGGCTAAACAGAAGTGTGTCCCTTTGCAAAATCAAACACTGACAAATAAGAGAGCACGACACTGTATGATTTTTAGAGCTGATATAGGGCAATTTGTTCAGCAGAGTGATGTAAGCTTCGTTATGATTGCATCATCCATGACTTCTAGGAATAACATGATGCAATTCATATCGTGTATGACGCAATACCAGCTTCAGATTGCATCATTCATTGTTTTGCCTAAAAAGCAAGTACTGTCCAAACCCAGTCATAGATCCAGTCAAAGATGTATTTTAGTCATTTCTGGTTTAAATTGAGATCCCTTCCCTTTATAACTCACTTATCCTCCGCCATTCCCAAGTCAAGGATCGTATATACTGACCCAATAACATATCTTGAAAACTAGAGCCAATCAACAATTTTAAGCATCATTTTTGTTCTCAGTGACACAGAATTAGTAAAGTTTGACTACATTTATTTCAGAAGCATTTTGGCTGTAGGGCAGTGTTATACCTTGTAGAAGGCTAGCTGTAAATTGTGTACAAAAGTCCTGTGTAATCTATTCTCTAATAAAATAAATGGACAGAAGCATTTTCTGCAGAACAAACAATGAAAGCCTCTCTAAGCACTGCTCAGAAAGAGCCAGAGAAAAAGAAAGCAATTTTACAATGTATAAATCGCAGCAATAAAGATGGACTAAATAGTTCCACCTCTGTATTTAAAATATTAGAGAGGCCGCATTTGGAATACTCGATGCCTTTAACTTGATTTTCACAAAGCAGAGCAGAGTTATAATCACAAGTGCATTGTGTGCAGCTGTCAATTCAGAGATCTGAAAACTAGAGATAAAACATTCTAAACTAATCGCTAGAGTGTCTTGTTATATTTATACAATGAAAACTAT
The DNA here is from genome assembly GCF_013100865.1 of Trachemys scripta elegans. Lineage (NCBI taxonomy): Eukaryota > Metazoa > Chordata > Testudines > Emydidae > Trachemys > Trachemys scripta. The sequence goes on along the minus strand of NC_048310.1, from coordinate 39,715,717 downwards.
TTACAAAAATAGTCAAATTAAAATGTAAGGGCATCTTTTGGGGGTTTATTAACAACATCCTTGTGGTATTAAAATACAGCAAAGATGCATGTGGAATCTTCAAGACTGTTAATGCTACAGTATGTGTCAGGGTCCCTGTTACACCAGTGCTGTCTCACTGAGGTCTCACTAGCTTCCAAAACAGATTCATTTTGGAACAGCAACAATTCCACACTTGTCTCATTCACACACAGTCTCTCCCTCCCTCCCATAACTATACCTCCCCAGCTGCAACTGCAGAAATATTTATGCAGACGTTCTTTTCCACTTAAAAAGAAGAGTTAACTCTTTGTCTGCTGGCTGGTATTTGGCAAAGATGAACATCATTTGCTGCCACATCTACATCACTCTGAAGCAGTGCTGTTGCAATGGTATGCCTGTCCTCCAAAGGACAACTGTAGGGGAATGCAGCAGAGAAGTGGTCGAAGAGGGGGACTGAGGCAGGGTTTGTTGGAGAAGTGTATACAGGTAGGGTCAACCCAAGTAAAAATTGGGATTATACTGTAGATCATACACAATCTCTCGAGGAAGCTCCTTCCCTTTTGTTTTGGGAATCCACGTTTCACGGCTCAGCCATATTTCCAATATTCCTCCACTACCAAAATGAATGTAGCCCTAAGCTCCTCACAGCATCTTTCTCCTCTCCTGGGACACTCTCTAGCACTAGTTTAGGGTTACCATATCTAACAAATAAAAAAAGAGGACCCTCCACGGGCCCTGGCCCCGCCCATTTCCCCGCCCCAGCCCCGGCCCAACTCCGCCCCTTCCCCGCCCTAACTCCACCCCCTCCTCCCTCCCACTGCCTCCATAACAGCAGAGCTTCTCGTTAGCCATTACTCTCGGGCAGGCTTCATTTCATCCTCTGATCTGTCGTATTTTACAATTAGAGCTGGAGAAGGATTTGTTCCTTTCCACTCTCTCCTATACACTTTTCCATCCTCTTTGCACCTGAAGGTTTATCACTAATATGCCTTTTCCTTACAGGACTGGATCTCTGATTACTTTTCACACTTTGTCAAACAAAACCCTGGGGCATCCTGGAACACTTTCTAATTCAGCTCACTTTCTCCCTCCTTCTCACTATCTTTTCCCATGGGATTCTTTCCGGCATACACCTCCTTCAAACAAGCTTATTCTCTGCTGAAATTTCAGGTCCTCGTTTTCTCCCTTTTCAGCCCTGATTATAAATCAATGGTTCAAAATTGCTGAGATCTTTCAACTGCCTCCCCCCTCCCACTCCTCTCAAGGAAATCTCAAAATGATCACAAAGTTATTTCAAGCAAAGGCAGACACTGTGTGAGCGCTCTGAAGGTAAAACAGAGCCACTCCTCTCAGAAAAGGCGTGGCACTGAGAGGGTTTCTGAAATCTGTTCATAAGCATGCAATTAAAAGGCATTCTGCTGCTGCCGGTAAGTCAGTCTGTTCCCATTTCTGATTTCAATGAGCAGTTCTGGACTGATTTCATTTTACCCCAGTGTATGTGAGAGGGGAATCAGTCCCTGTACTTGCTCTTAGTGATTGATAAGACATGTCAGTTCAATGCTGAGACTGCATATGTTACTAACTCACCTCTCAAAAGAGACTAACATTACAACCTGTGGGTCAGTTCTGGGCCCCGCGAGAGAGTCTGGGGAGCAGAGCGCATAGCAACCACACGCAATGGGGAGGCTTTGCAGCCACAAGCATGTCTGGGTATCCTGAGCTGGACCAGTCACAGGCTAAGCCCAGCCCTATTTCTATTGGCAATCAGGTGGTGGGGGAAGACATCAGGTAGGCAGTGCTATGCTGTTGTCCCAGAGGGAAGCAGACAGGTTCCTTCCCAGGTGAGTGACAGCCAGGGGGCGTGAACAGGCCACATGGCTCAAGAAACACAGCTCTGAAACAGGATTGTCAGTGGGGAGAGGAGAAGAGGCCATTGGGAGGAAGATCTCCCCGAAGGAAATCACAGGGTATGGGAGAATTTCCTCCAGCAACTCCCACCAACCCAGCCTCTCCTGTAACACAATACCTGGAACTCTCCCTTCCCCATACAGGAGAGGCAGCCCCAGGGTGGCACGGACTTCTGCCACATCACGGACTGACAGACAGAGTCAGGATTGAGACAGGGCTGCTATGGGCAGGGGAAGGGAGCTCCTCTGCCTAATTCCCCACCCCCAGCAGCTCCACATCATCCAGTAGGATCAGCTGACTTCGGAGTCATTCAGTGAGGTGCATTGCTGGCGCAGTGATTTGGCCCCGTACAAATCGGGAACACTTCAAAGGGGAGGGAGAGCCTATGTGAGCTGAGGCTGACTCATCTGTCCCCAGTTGAGTAATGATGCAGAGACAGAGGCTGGTAAACGGATTACATCAATGTGAAGAGATCATATTAATTACAGAGAGGGAATAAGCGCGAAGGAAATCACCTATTTTAAGACACAATCCAAGTGAACAATCCTGACATTAACAAGCAGGGATGAGGACACCAGGGCTGGGGCCCCACTGTGGCCATTCTTGAGTAAAATAGAAGACACCTGTCAACACGAAGCATTTGCAGACTAGGGGAAGATGAGCTGAGACACCCTAGGAGTCACCACACAGCAGCATGGTAACCTGCTGACCCCAGGGGGCCTCGTGGAACCTCAAAAAGAATGTTGGCATCTAAAGCACAAGGTTAAAAAAGGTCTTGACCAGAGCCAGGATGCTCTTGGTTCATGCCAATCCATCACTTAGTAGGCAGGCAGGGAACATGTGGTGGGTGTAGTCAGAGTACAGCTGATCAGTCAGGCATGCTGCACGCTAGCTGCGAGTAGCAGAGAAGCCCTGCTGGGAACGCTGCAAAGAGGAAATTACTGGCAGGAATTGAGCCTTCTGACCACATGGGCTCGTGCTGTTGTTCCCTGGCCATGGGAGGACAGAGAAGGCCACAGCATGTGCAAGGCTGAAGCCCGGAACACTCTGGCACCACCTTAGAAACATAGCTCTCCAAAGGAAGGAAATCACCAAAAGTGGTTCTTAATCGGGCTAACTACTTTGGAACAGACCCCTCCATGAGCAGGGACACAAAGGAGGAGCGAGCCAAGAACCCCTCCCAAGACTTCCATCTTCCCTGGGTTGAGACAAGGCTCCTCTGTGTGGTTCAAGCAGAGACTAAGCAGAGTCCATGGAATGAGAGGTGTATGGGTGAGTGTTATCAGCAAGCAGGAAACTCTTCTTTCAGTTCATCACATGGCAAGCCTAAGATGTCCTGCACTTCCTGTCAAGGCCCATGTCAACAAAGGGGACCAAAAAGGAGGACAAAATTAGCCTTGAAAAGGAAGAGGTGAGCTTTAAAAAGTCATAAAAATGGGCACTTGGCACATCAAAGGATAAGGGCCTACCTCAAGGAAGCAGGGAGCTGTTTACCACCACTTTATAAATGGTATTTTCTCACTGTGCGGGGCAGCTACAGCAAGGACAGGCCAAACCCAAACCCTAAGAACGGGTTCCCTTTGGATTTCAGGAGAAAAGGCAGTTCTGAGCCTATCCCCACACTGAACCTGCTCCTTTGGCTTGGGTTGTAGATCCAAATACCAGAAAGACACTCCTCTCCCAGTCCCGGGGCCTGTTCCAGTCCTGGTGTCAAAGGAACAGCCCCCAATGGAGACAATGAGCTTGCACCTCCTTTCACCAGAGCGACATTTGGACCCTGGTTCAGAACAATTCATGAAATTTTGGCACCATCAAACACAAACCTTGCCCTAACTCAGCTTTGGCCCCTTAACCCAGAGTAAACCTAATTTGGATCCTAATCCAAATACTATCCCCCTTAGGCAACACAGTCACAAAGCAGGTCACACAAATGAGAAAGATTAGACCTAGTTAGTCTGAAAGTTTGATTTTCAGGCTCACACCTTCACATGAAGCCTTTCAATGTCATCTGGCATTTATGCCTTCCAGTGCAGTAGTTAAACATCTAAGTACCCAGGATAGGGGTGCAAGATCCATTTGCATCAACAAATCAGAGTTTTAAGATGCAGAAAAATGTGTGTGCTACACACTGAAGCATCAGGCACTTAGGTGCACAAATTTAGCTGGTAGGTTACAGTCACTTTATAACTATAGCTATCAGAAGCATCTTATTGTATGTCGTGCTCCAACACTGAGCTGATAACACGGTGATCAGTGCAGTACACAACCTACAGAAATTAGACAACACCATAGACTGGTAAAGGTCCAAGTGATGGCTCTTACCTTGTCATTGTTCCTCAGAATCAGCGGGACTTCATAGATCTCACAAGGGGCATAGTTCTGAAATACCACCTCTGATGGGAAGGGCTGAAACAAGCTCTGCTCCAGGTCAACTGAAGAGAACTAAAGATGTAAAGAGACACTCAGTAAGTAGACACAGAAATGCTGGGAGGAATGGGGTCATGAATGCAAATTCTGCATTGCTCTTTAGCAGGATGCAAGCTAGACCATCTCTATAAGCAATTATATAAGGTTTGCAGTGGACACTCCCCAAAAGAGCTGTGGAACAACTGAGATCAATGAATTTACAGAGGACCCCAATGGAGATACTCTAGAGATGATTGTTGCCCATTGACTTTCTAGCCTGCATTCACCCGGATATAAAGACATCAGGGTCCAGATCCTCAGATATTTAAAATGCCTAACTTGCATAGGAGTAAGGCGTGGGAATTAGGCACCTAAATGCCTTTGGGGATCCCATGGAAGTTATGTGCCTAAATGCCTTTGAGGGTCTGGGAGGATCCTATGGGAGTAAGGTACTTAAATGCCTTTGAAGATCTGGCCCAGGAGACTAGAGGGCAGAGAGTTTTACTGTCAGTAAGGAAGGCAACCGAGAGAAGCAATGCAGCAGCTGTTCAGAATTCAACAAAAGACGACATATGATTTCACATTACCTTGGTGTCACTAGAGGATTTGAATGAGGACAGAACTTTGGTTACATAATCTTTTCTGGTGAGTTTTAAACCGGAGCAAGGAGTACTCAACTTTGTCCTTTCAAGCCTGTGTTCTTTCACGCTCTTCTTTGAGCATGTCTAGGAACGTGTACTGACACAAAGAGCAGGGGTTGTGGGGCAAAGCAGCACATATTAGGAGGAGATTCTTAGGCTAGCCCTAAATATTTTAATCTGTCTAGGCAGGTACCATCTCCACATTCTAATAAGGAGGCATCCTGCGCCAAGACCCTCCAGGGACATCTGAGTCTAGACCAGTAGTTTTCAACCTTTTTTCATTTGTGGACTCCTAAAAAATTTCAAATGGAGGTGCAGACCCCTGTGGAAATCTTAGACATGGTCTGCGGATCCACAGACTACAGGTTGAAAACCACTGGTCTAGACAGAGAAGGCTTGCGTGATGAAATCCTGGCCCCACTGAAGTCAATGGGAGTTTTGCCATTGACTGTAGTGGGGCCAGGTTTTCCTCCACAGGTGGGGGAGGATTGTCAATGTGTGCTGTCAACTATTTCTGGTCCCTGGAGTTTGGATATGTTCCAAGTTTCCTGTGCTATTTAGGATAGTTCTCAACCAATTTGTTACAGGTTTCGGCTGGGGATTTTCTGCTCTGTAGAACACTTCAGTAATGTATCCTCTTGGAATAGGTATTACATAGTGAGCAAGAAGCCAAGTTTAAATGTTTATCCTGCTGAGCATGCATCCAAGCTGTCAGAGGGGCATTCCCCTGTGCAACCTCCATGGTATCATGACCCTGAAGGTCTCCAACCTGGGTTCACCTCCCTGTCTTACCCAGCAGCTTGGTACTAAACAACCTACGGAGAGACCATGAAACCTGAACCTATATCAGGAAGGACTCCCCTAGGCCCTGACTGGAGAAACAATGGGACATCTGATTGGTCAGAGCTTCCTATTTAAACCCAAAGGAAGGCACTGGAAGTTATCTGCACAATTGGGCTCTACCTGGCTGCAGCCTGGAATGCTCACCCAGCCCTCTGTACTGTGACCTGCCTGATTCCCAGTATCCTCACCTTGGCCTAACGCCTGGTGAGAGAAATAGTGCCTGGCCCCATCCGAATTAGTTCATCTGGTTCCCCGTAACCTGAACACAATCCTTCATGTCAAGGGCTGAGAACCAGGCCCCAGTGGGGGGGAGAGGAAGGGATAATAGAAGCCAGCATCACCATACATAATTTGGACTTTCGGATAAAGCTATTTAGTATGCACAGGTCTAGAATGGGGCAGCACTTCCATCCTTCTTGGGGATGAGGAAGTAAGGGGAGTAGAAGCCTTCAGTCTCTATGGCGCCCGTTGCAAGAAGAGCTTCGGCCTCTTGTTGGAGAAGGCACTGATGGGGAGAGTCCCCTGGAGGTGTCTGGGTGGGGGTGGGGTGAGGGAAATGATAGAAATTTTATGGAGTGTCCATGATGGATTATTTCCAGGACCCCATGGTCCATGGTGATCTTGTCCCAGTTGTGGGTGAATAGGGCAAGACGGCCCCCACAGAAGATGTGTGGGGCCACGGATGGCAAGGGGGAGGGTTCGCAGCTCTCAACTGACACATCAGAAGCGTGCCTTGGGTTGCCGGTGGGTGAGAGTCGAGGAAATGGCTGTGGCTGAGGTCATGGGTCGCTGACGCTGGGACTGGTGGTGCTGGCGTGGGGGTTCCTGGTGCCGCTGCTAGTACAGCGGGTAGGGTACATATGGCCGGGGGTGGAATTCTTGGAGCTGCTGTTTGTGCTGACGGCTGGAGTATAGATCCCCAGCGTAGCCCTCGAGTCCTTTAACAAGTGATGGTGCTCGTCAGTCTTAGCATAGAACAACTTGTCCTCATAAAAGGGGAGATCCTCTGTGGTCATTTGTACCTCTCGAGGGAAACCAGAGGACTGTACCCAGGACTCGCAGTGCATGAGGACGCCTTTGGCAAGTGAGCACGAGGATGTGTCAGATGCATTGACCACCATTTGGAGGCTGACTTCATCTACAAGGGTGCCCTTCACCCACCAGCGCCTGCAATTGCTGCTGCTGGTCTTGGGGTAGATTGTCCTTGAACTCTGCAAGTGTAGGTGTTAAAATTGTATTTCACCAGCAGAGCCTGATAGTTGGCAATGTGAAATTATGACACCGCAGAGGAGTACTGGAGGCAGTTGGGAGCAAGAGTCAAGACGGGGAAGCCTGGGTGTAAGTGCAGCAGTGTCAGCACACAACATGTCACCTGACCTGGCACGGCTCGGGGAGGAAATGCTGCCCTCGATGGGGACTTGCTTCTATACCGATGAGAGTGCTTTCTGCTCTCATGCCTCGGCCTGTCCACAACTGCCAGGTCCTGTCCATGGGAAGTGCTGGAAGGCGCACTCACCACCGGTGATGGACACTGTGCCACCAGTTCCAATGCTAGAGAGCATGGGGAAATGCATGATGCACATGTGAGGCAACAGTCGCTGCTATGAAAACCTTCCAGCTCTGGCGCACGGCACACACGTGCACCCATGATTGGAATACATATAGAGACCATCACTCAAAGAAGAAGAAATGAAAATCCAGACAAACTCCATTCATTTCAACTGAATTCTCTGCATTCATACTGGTGGAAACAAGATCAGAATCTGGCCCTCTGACCGCAAAGGACATGGAGCCTGAGACCCCTCTGACTTACAGCAGTGTATACTAGGAGTAGCTCCATTGAAATCAGTGATTTCAGGACAGTCAGGCCCAGTGTGTGCAGGATTTAAACAAGTTGAATCCCATGTAGTGCATCACTGTAAACATCACATCAAATAGAAAGAAAAAGGGAGCTGGAAGGAAGGGCAGGGAATGCTACCTTTTGATGGGAGGTTTCACTCATGTCTAAAAGCTCAATAATCCGAGGTGGCCGCATCTCATGAGTACTAGCCAGCTTCTGCTCCGTAGTAAGAGACATCTCCTTTAGGAAGGCAGATGGAGTTAGCTGCAATTCAAAACAACAGGACCCAGAGCTATATAAATGGCTTTTCTTGTTACAGTGCCGCTGATAAATAATTTGTGTTCTCAGCCGTTAGGGCAGTCCTGGAACTCCACTAAGTTCCCTGCTGAAATATTTAAAACTGGTAAATTAATTATACCGAGCGGAATATACATGCGCTACCTGAGAGATTCTGCCCTGTTTGTCTCTCTGTCAGCCATGATTGGAAATTACATCTGGCTGAGGAATTTGATTTGTTGGGGGCGGGGGGGTGTTCCTTTAACTTTGCTGGCTCAAGCACGTGACTTGAAAGGAAAACAGCCTGTAAAATCCCATGGCTACAATTTTACACAATACTCACGCAAAGGCCCATGTAGGGACAACTTCTCTGAGGGAATTGTCAAGGCAAAGCATAAAAGAAATGGAGCGACAAGGTTCAAGGAAAGAGGAATGGCCCAAGTTTAGATCATCTAATTTTAACCAGCAGTTGTCTGATCTTGCTTTGTCCTTATAGCTTTCTTGATGGAGCTCTAAAGAGCTGTTTACATGGTATGAGCTAGCATTGGACTGAATCCTGCTCACCTTATCTCAAACAGCAAACCCCATTCACTAAACATGTGGGTAAAAGGGGCTGGGTTTGACCCCTGACTCTACAAGCCCTTTATAACATGATTAGTCCTCACTTCACGTGACATGAAGTCAGTGGCCCAGTGGATCCCTGCACTGGACCTGAGGTTGGCACAGGGTTCATGAGAGGGCAAGCTGGCATGATGTCATTTCTGTGTTCCTCTATTCTGGACTTGGTTCAACACAGATTGCAGGAGCCTGAAGACTACCCAAACTTATGCCCAGCTGCAAAAGGCACTTAGGGGCTACTACATCAGCCAGGAATAGCTGGAGTGCAGTGACACTCAGGCCAGACTCCCTTCTCTCCCAGATCATCCTTGACATTCCCCAAGGGCTAGTGCAGGGATAGGTGTAGGGCCATTATGGTGTCTTGGTGCCAGCTGGAGAAACCCCTACACCAGGCAAATTCCCCAGGGCTGCTGGATCTTACAGCAGGGTGGGATGAGTTGAGCCTAACAGGAATAGTCTCATAAGCTATGGCTTGCATAGCAAGTTCCTACTGCACCAATCACCGGAATCACTCCACTAGTTAAGGACCTGCTTCCAGTTTAAACTCTGAGGAGATGGCTGGCTGTTGTGCTGGGGTTCTCCTTTACTGCAAGGTCTGTGGGGAGGGCTGATGAGAATCCTCCCACTCCTTTCCTCTTACCCACCCCTTCCTCATCCATTGATCCTGGATCCCATAGAAGTGGCTTCCTGAAGTCAGAAGACAAAACAAAAGGGGGGATTATCTCCTCCACCTCTTTGTGGGAAAGGTGGGGGGCGGGAACTGGCACTATGGGGTCCCTCCCCACCGCTGATGTTGATCGGATATTCTAGCCATGTGTTAGGTACTTACAGTAACAGCCTTTTCTTCCTCTCTGACAAGTTTAGGATTACGAGGTGCCACAACTTTGCTCTGGAATCCTTCAGGCATCTTGGAGGGCCCTAAGGATTGATGAACCTTGCTGGATGGCATCCTCACATCATTTCTTAGCTCATCTGGAATAAGCAACAGTGCGATTTTTAAAAGCCAAAAAAATCCTTGGAATTAAAAGTCCTCAGCAACACCAGGTACGAGGCCCAATTTTCACCTGCTGCATGGCCAGAGTGTAGACTCCACGGACTCAGAATGGGCAATTTACAATCACTTTGCTCAAGAGCAAATGATGATACAAGGTGCAAGGCTGCAGATACCCTGGGAGACCCATGGGAGCGTTCTAGTTTACAGGGCTTTAATTTTTAAACCTCTACTGCTAGATTCTCCTCTCACACTGGAACAAGTCAGAACAACACCCCCGAAGTCAATGGAGTTACACCAGCATAAAACATATGTCAGAGGTGAGCCATGCACACGGCCTCCCTGATCTCACTCCCTTCTCCACCATAAATGCCGTCTGCCCTGTCACTAACATGAGTTAGTGTTTGTGCAGGGGCTTGTGGGAGCGGAGTATTTCCATAATCACGGGTGTATTTTCTCTGGGAGTTTTGATCGAGTAAGGACTGCAGTGCTGGGGTGGGACTGAGTGTAATTCCAAGCCGTGAGCATCAATTAAGACACTAAAGGGTGGCAGCAGCCTCCACTGTGAACCTCATTCTTGGCAGCCAGTGGCTCTAGAGAGCCAAGGATTCATTGACCAAACCCTCATCCTGCCCCAGGAAACCCCTTCAATAGTATCTCAGATACAGCCTCTGTGGAGCAGAGCATGCGAGAGACACAAACACACTGACACTACTGCCAAATCTTGCACCACGCAGGCCCAGCGGTTTTGCTTTTTGGGCCCAACAGAAAGAGCAGGGACAGGGGATTTTGGCCCTAGCAATTGAGGGCTGATGGGGTACGATGGCAGCAGCTCTTTGGGATGGATATTTCTCTCCTGAATAATCACCCACTTTACAAAGCATGGACGGATAACAGTGAAACCAGAGGAAATACGCTCAGGGCCAAACTGCCCAATGGTATCAGTGAGATCCTCAGGAGGAGGGGAGAATAAGGAAAAGCTATTTGAGTTCACCTAAATAATACATTTAAAAAAAATACAGTCGGAGCTGGCATGCACCCAGCTAGCCCCATCAGCGAATGGGTCTGCTCTACCATGTCTGGAAGGAAATCCTCACATCATTTCCTTGACACATTAATGCTGTTTAAAACACTCATGTCCCTCTCACCTGGCTGCTGAGGAGGTGAGGCCTATAACAAATACTCTGTTTTTTACCATTTCAGGAAGTTGTTAATGTTTCTAATTGAGAGGAGGGCAAAGGGTTAGGGTTAGCATATTAAAAAAAACATATTTAAAAAAGGGAAGAAAGAGAACCGGGGGAACTACAGACCGGTCAGTCTCACTTCAGTCCCCAGCAAAATCATTGAGCAGGTACTCAAGGAATCCATTTTGAAGCACTTGGAGGAGAGGAAGGTGATCAGGAACAGTCAACATGGATTCACCAAGGGCAAGTCATGCCTGACCAACCTGATTGCCTTCTGTGATGAGATAACTGACTCTGTGAATATGGGGAAAATGGTGGATTGGGCCAAAAGAAATCTGAGGCGGTTCAACAAGGACAAGTGCAGAGTTCTGCACTTAGGATGGAAGAATCCCATGCACCGGTACAGACTGGGGACCGACTGGCTAAGCAGCAGTTCTGCAGAAAAGGACCTGGGGATTAAAGTGGATGAGAAGCTGGTTATGAGTCAGCAGTGTACCCTCGTTGCCAAGAAGGCCAACGTCATATTGGGCTGTATTAGTAGGAGCATTGCCAGCAGATCGAGGGAAGTGATTATTCCCCACTATTCAGCACTGGTGAGGCCACACCTGAAGTATTGTGTCCAGTTTTGGTCCCCACACTACGGAAGGGATTTGGACAAATTGGAGAACGTCCAGCAGAGGGCAACAAAAATTATTAGGGGGTTGGGGCACATGACTTATGAGGAGAGGCTGAGGGAACTGGACTTATTTAATCTGCAGAAGAGAAGAGTGAGGGGGGATTTGATAGCAGCCTTCAACTATCTGAAGGGGGGTTCCAAAGAAGATGGAGCAAGGCTGTTCTCAGTGGTGGCAGATGACAGAACATGGAGCAATGGTCTCAAGTTGCAGTGGGAGAGGTCTAGTTTGGATATTAGGAAACACTATTTCACTAGGAGGGTGGTGAAGCACTGGAATGGGTTACCTAGGGTCCGGTGTTGTTTAACATCTGTATCAATGACCAGGATGTAGGAATAGAGCGCATACTGATCAAATGTGCAGATGACACAAAATGGTGGGGGGAGTTGCCAACACTTTGGAGGATAAAGCTAAAATTCAGAGGGATCTTGATAAATTGGAGAACTGGGCTAAAGACAACAAAATGAAATTCAACAAAGACAAATGTAAGGTGCTACACTTAGGGAAGAAAAACCAAATGCACGAATACAGAATGGGGGATAACTGGCTTGGCAGCAGCGCTGCTGAGAAAGATCTGGGAGTTGTGGTGGATCACAACCTCAACATGAGTCAGCAATGTGATGCTCTGGCAAAAAAAGCAAATGCAATTTTGGTTGCATTAACAGAGGCATAGCATGGGAGTGATAGTACCGCTCTACTTGGTGCTGGTTAGGCCTCAGCTGTAGTAGTGTGTCCAGTTTTGGTCACCAATGCATAGAAAGGATCCAGAGGTGAGCGACAAAGATGCTCAAAGGGCTGGAATGCAAGTCATATGAGCAAAGGCTGAAGGAACAGGGTAGGTTTAGTTTGGAAAAGGGGAGACTGAGGGGGGACATGATAGCGGTCTTCAAATATTGAAAGGCCGCCATAAGAAAGATGGAGAAAAGTTGTTCTCTCTTGTCACAGAGAGCAGGACAAAAGGTGATAAATTCGATCTACAGCACAGCAATTTTAGATTAAATCTCAGGAAAAACTTTGTATCTGTAAGAGCAATCAGCCAATGGAACGACGCCTAGGGAGGTTGTGGGAGCGCCTTCACTGGAGGTTTTCAAAGGAGGCTGGAGCCATCTGTCTTGGATGGTTTAGACACAACAAATCCTGCATCTTGGCAGGGGGTTAGACTAGATAACCCCTGGGTCCCTCCTAACCCTGTGGTTCTAAGCGCACTACCCCATACTGCACTCACTGCTTCTAGTGGGGGAAATCCAGCGCTGAATTGCCTAGCTAATGCGCATGTAAAATCTCAGCCACACCATTGCATTTACATGGGGATTCCCATTCAATATCAGTAAGTTTCCCAGGGACATGTCTGTTCAGCCAAGTTAACATTAACACACACGTTGTTCTGGGGGAGGGGTAGAATGTCACTTGGGGTCTGTCTGTCTACACTACAAAGAAAAACCTGTGGCACCAAGTCTCAGAGTCCTGCTCAATTGACTCAGACTCACGGGGCTCAGACTGCCGGGCTAAAAACAGAAGTGTAGATGCTCAGGCTGGGGCTGGAGCCTGGGTACTAAGACCCTCCCCCTTGTGGGGTTTCAGGTCCTGGATTCCAGCACGAGCCCCAGTCAGTTGCCCCAGGCTCTGGCTAGGGATGACAGGTGTCTGGTTTTTGACTGGAACGCCCAGTTGAAAAGGGATCCTGGTGGCTCCGGTCAGCATAGCCGCTAAAAGTCTGGTTGGCCACAGTGGGGCAGGCAGGCTCTGTGACTGGCTCTGTGCAGCTCCCAGGAACCGCAGCCAATGGGAGCTATGGGGCTGGCACCTGCGGGCAGGGACAGCACACAGAGCCCCTCGATGCCCCTCCGCCTAGGAGCTGGAGGGACATGCTGCCACTTCCCGGGAGCCATACGGACTTCCTCTGTCCCCAGGGCTGCCTGAGGTCAACGCCGCCTGGAGTCTGCGCCCGGAACCCCCTCCAGTGCCTCAACCCCCTGCTCCATCTCAGAACCCCTTCCTGCACCCAAACTCCCTCCCAGAGCCTGCAGCCTGCACCCTCTCCCACACCCTAACCACCTGCCCCAGCCCTGAGCCCCCTCCTGCACTCCGAACCCTTCAGTCCCAATCTCCTGCACCCCAAATCCCTCATCCCTGGCCCCACCCCAAAGCTCAAATGCACAGCCAGAGCCCTCTCCCACTCTCCAAAGCCCTCAGCCCCACCCCACAGCCCGGAGCCCCCTCCTGCACCCCAAACCCCTCATCCCCAACCCCAGTACAGAGCCCTCCCTCCCCACCCGCACCTCAACCCCCTCCTGCATCCCACATGCCTCATCCCTGGCCCCAGCCCAGTGAAATTGAATGAGTGAGCAAGAGTGGGGGAAAGCAAGCAAGGGAGGGAAGGGGGAATGGAGTGAGTGGGGGCAGGACCTCAGAGAAGGAGCGGAACAAGGGCGGGGCCTCGCAGCAGGGGCGAGGCAAAGATTTTCAGTTTTCTGCAATTAGAAAGTTGGCAATCCTAGCTCTGAAGTCACACAGGGCTCAATTGGTGTGAGCTGCAAATATATCACACAGAAGACATGCTAGAAAAGAGAACTGCAAAGAGGACAATACAATTTTAAACAGCCTCAGGGGCTAGATCCTATAAGGTATTGAGGACCATCAACTTCCCTTGACCACAGCTGGACTTAAAGGCACTCAGCATCTAGCAGGATCTGTCCCATATACAGTTGGCTTTGAAAAGAAAAGCATCATTCCAACAGCAACCTATGGAATAACAATTACCCCTCTCTGCCAAAGAATACGGCAATGCGAACTGGTCTACACTGACAATGGACATCAGCATAGCTATGTTTCTCAGAGATATAGGTAAGCCAACCTAACCCCTGGTGTAGACAGTGCGAGGTCAACAGAAGAATTCTTCTGTCAATTTAGCTACCACCTCTTGGGGAAGTGGATCACCTACACCAACGGGAGATCCTATCCCCACATTGTAGTAACTGTCTACACCAGGGATTCTCAAACTGGGGGTCGGGACCCCTCGGGGAGTCACGAGGTTATTACATCGGGGGTTGCGAGCTGTCAGCCTCCACCCCAAACCCCGCTTTGCCTCCAGCATTTATAATGGCGTTAAATATATATAAAGTGTTTTTAATTGATAAGGGGGGGCCGCACTCAGAGGCTGGCTATGAGAAAGGGATCACCGGTACAAAAGTTTGAGAACCGCTGCTCTACATGGAAGCGCTACAGCAGCGCAGGGGCAGTTGTGCCTCTGTAGCATGTTAAGTCTACACAAAGGAGCTCTGTCCCCCTTGGGAATGTATCAGAATAAGTCACGTTACAACACCATAAATGTATAAGCTGCAGTGTGTCAGAGGAAATCTGAGATGTTTAGAAAAGGTAAAAGAACAGGTTGTGTAAGGGTCACTAAGGATTATTTTAACGGAAGAGATTAAATAAATACAGTCACAAAGTACCACTCACAGCAATCCTCAAGGGAAAATCCACAAGGAGATGCTATATCCCAGTCCTGTGAACAATAACATGCGCCTCTCCAGTTCTACTTCAAGGGTCATCATTCGAGTTCATTCTAGTCAAGAACTAGACGCCTTCCCCACTTAGCCCATCTAAACTTCACTGATCTGTATCAATTGTCATTAAATACACAGGAGCAGATTTTCAGCTCTATTATCCAAACACACTGTGATTTACAGCAGAGTCCAGCAGTCAGGGACTAGGACTGCCAGTCAGGAGGTTTGAATTAGGAACATAGGCCTGGGCCATTGATCCGGTCCCCTGCTATTGCAGGCAATCCTGTCATATAACCCCATTCATTAACTCCTAGTCTCAGCTCTGCCACTGATTTGCAACAGTAAATTGGGCAAGTCATCTACCCTTCCTGTGCCGCAGCTCCCCATCTGCAGATTAACAATAATGATGGGCTAGCCACTTATGTGACCTAGGGATGAAACGTGCTGAGTGGAATGGTCATGTGCCATGCGCTCAGATCAGCAGTGTGGCCGGATATCTGATTATCAAGCAAAATAACACTGAAGTTGAAAGAAATTTGTCTACTTAAAAGTTCTAGTGTTAGATGCACCTAAGAGTAAGACTTAGGAATGCGGTTTTAGGAACTAGTGTGATTGTCTGGTTATTCTGCTCCTTCATGCCATATGTTAGTAAACTGCATAAGCACTTAGGGAAGGGATACATTTACCTTCCTCTCCAGCACCTCCCTACTCACCTTTTTAAGATGGGGGTGGGGAACGAATAAACATTACATAATAGTCTAAAGCAGGAAGACTTCCAGACTGAGACTTGGGAGTGGCAAGCGGCTCTTTAATGTGTCTCCTATTAAAACACTGTGATTTGATTATTAACCAATCTAAGTTATTAGCCAATCAGGATGCTTTTACTATGTTATTAACCAATTACAGAATACTTGGTCTGTCTTTTTGCTGTGACAATTATGTATATAATAAAAACAGTAAATGAAACAATGAATTCACACAACTGTGGCTCTTTTGGGTAACATTGATAGCTAATTTGGCTCCTAAACCACTAAGGTCTGAGTATCACTGGTCTAAAGCAAGGACTGGAAACAGGCTGGATAAAGTCCCTAGGCCCCAATCCTGCGAGATGACGATTGCCCTCAGTTCCCAACTTTTCACTGGATCAGGTTCTCACTTTGCATGTCTGAACCCTGCCCCCCCCCCCCCACCAGTCACTGTTTGTTGACCTGAAGGTGAGAGCTGCTTTCGGAAGGCTCCCAGGATCAGGCCCTTGAGATGTAAGACCACTTGCTAATAAAGGGTCAAACTATGGCACTGCACGGAGAGGTAAGGGCGTGCAAGGCATCCTCTGACACCCCATGCAGGAGGTAGCAGCACATGGAGGGACATAGCCTGTGCAAAGCTGGTACATTCGTCCTCTACACATGTTGGTGGAGTGTGGTAGGGAAGGGAACGAGAGAGGAGACATGTTTCCAACCCCAGCCCAGGAAGTAATGGCCAGTGTACCCGCAGCAGTGCTCCATGGGATCTGGCAGAGGTTACTTCCCCCTTGGAGAAAGGGAAAACCCAGGACTCTGGAAATCACAGTCTTCCTTCTGGTCTGCTCCATGGGCAACACAACAAGGGCAAAGGCACCATTTAGACCTAGTTAAGAATACACGGCCCAACCCAGTGAAGTACTGAGCATGCTTTGATTTCAGTGGGATCTGCAAATACAGTGCACAGGCATCACCTTGTTGGGCTGCATGCATATTTTAATCAAGAATAAAGAAACAGGCCTATTCCATTGTTCAATTCAGCTCCTGCAGTGTCAAGCACAGTATAAGAACTCTGATAGATAGAAAGGCCAATCTGACAGTCAAAAAATAGATGATGACATTTTTAGGGCATCCACACACATTGACTTATGAGGATACTTGGGTACAGCAGCTCCAGGATTTATAAACCGTAACACTATGCCTTACAGGCCCATAGTCATTCTAGAAGGAGACCTAATGGCTCAAGCTGAAAACACAAACATCAAAGAATCACCCCGACATCTCTATGGTGAGAGTTTATAATGGTATTTCAATTATAACTGGGTTATTTGTTCCAATCTTTAACTGTAACTTGCTCCACTTTTTCCTGTAATTCCCAAGTTTATATTTCTTGTATGTTGCCAACCCCCAGCTCCACACACTTCTCCTGCCCTAGAATGGAGACACCCAACATCTCTCACGGCCATGGGGCTCCTCCCGCTTGTGGCCTGTTTTATGTCATCCCCCTCTGCCTGGGGAGGAAGAAGGCATTTCACACTGGTCACCAGGTAGGGCTGGTCTACAGCCTGCTCTTAAAGGCCCCATCTACTCCAACAGTTACCACCGAGTCACAAGATCCAGCTACAACAGTTCACAGCTACAGTCCAATTCCATAACTGGTTAAAACCCTGGAGTGTCCAAGACGTTACCCAAATACTGACAGACAGTTCAGTCCTGTGTGTGACACAACTGCTCACCATGTGGTAACCGAATTCCCTGGCTCAGTTATGGCTGAAGAGCAAACGGAGCCTTATTCTCCTTTCGCTTCATCACTCAATACCTTGGGAAGTGCAACTCAATCTCCTCCTTCTGCCATTTTGTAAAGGCTGGATTTACTTTTTGGGAAGCACTGCTGCCTGAGTGAACTCGGATTTCTAAACAACTGCCTGCTGGATGGCCCAGAGGACTAGGCACCTTTCACCTGTATGGCTGGCACTACTCCAGCTCTGGTCAGCTGTGACTGAAAGCCGTTACCTTCCAATGACCATCAGTGGCCTGCATCAGAACATGGAACACAGCTGGTGGAATTTTAAAAGAGGCACTGACAGCACCAACCGCTGCAGGGCAGCTTCTCTTCCCTGTGCAGGAAACTTCTCCTTGTGTGCAACTAACACGCACCCGGTTTGCTGCTCCATCCTCATCTTGTGTGTGACCGACACGCACCCAGAATGCTGCTCCATCCCCTCCTTGTGTGTGACCGACACGCACCTGGTGTGCTGCTCCATCCCCTCCTTGTGTGTGACCAACACGCACCTGGTGTGCTGCTCCATCCGCTCCTTGTGTGTGACCGACACGCACCCAGAGTGCTGCTCCATCCCCTCCTTGTGTGTGACTGACACGCACCAAGTGTGCTGCTCCATCCCCGTCTAGTGGTGGCTGGGCTACATATAAAGGTTGATGAGCCTGCTACAGTCTTAGCTAACAGCTGAGTCTTTTAGTTCAGTCAGTAGAGGCTGATGCTTTGAGACCCACAGGTCAGTTTCAGTCCCGCTGCTGCTGACTCAGCCAGGATGCAGCATTATGTTTGCAGATCCACTCCAACGCAGGGCTCCAGACAGGGCCGGCTCCAGGTGCCAGCCGAGGAAGCAGGTGTGTGGGGCAGCACATTCTAAGGAGCGGCATTCCGGCTATTCAGGAGGTGGCAGTTCGTCGGCCAGGTTTTTTTTTTTTTTTTTTTGCTTGGGACGGCAAAAAAGGTAGAGCCGGCCCTGGCTCCAGAGATACCCATAAAACAGATTAACTTTGAAAAAAGCATCTTTAGCTTCCCTTGTTCCTTTACTATTGATGCCCTTAAGGACTGTTTCTGGTCACCTCCTCTTCTCTCTGGTCATCTCCCCTGAGATCTACTACAACCTCTATGAATGACCCTCAGATGTACTTTTTTGGACCAGGCTCTCCCCGGCTGCCCAGTATCTCCCCCAGCTCTCTGTCACATCCCGCCTCCCGCCCCAACATTCTCAATCCGTATCTTTCTGAAAATTTTCCTTTTGCTCCTCTCCTCTACTGCTACTGATAGCTCCACAATCCTTCCTGCACCCCAGGCTCCTGATTCTCCTCTCATTCTCCATCTCTCTCCTACCCAGTTTCTTGCTATATTGTGGCATTTCTTCCTCTTTTATGTGAGAACGTGGTCTTTGCTCAGTACCCTCTCCGTACCCATGCACTAGTCATTTCCCACCTCAATTACTGAAACTTACTCTTCTTCCCTCTAGCTCCCTTCTTCTATCTTTCCAACATCATCTGCTTCCTTAAATCCTTGCCACTGGCTTCCTGTCTCTCTCCTCTCTGATTACAAGCTCCTTGAACTTACCTTCAAAACCCTACTTCATCCCAATTACATCTCTGTTCTCATTTCCTCTTACTCCCCAGACACCTCTCAATCCTCTCCCCTCACCCATCTCTATGTCATCCTCTTGGCTTTCTGGCTTCAATCACACCACCTCGACTCTTGGAATATTCTCCTGCTTCATGTCATTAAACCCCTTCTCTCTCCTTCAAGCCACTTCGTCAAGGAATCCTCCCTTAATCCTTCTGCCAAAAATCTCGTCTCACTCTCTTTTTCCTAAACTGCTAGCCTGAACCTTGTCTTCTGCATCTGAAGGTGATTGGGAGATAGGTCTTGTCTGTCTGAGGTTCTCAGCACTTTAGGCCAGGGAATGGGGTCCTACTCTATATTTGTAAAGCACTGTTAATGTTTTTCGGGCTAATTAAATTGTTGTTGTTAATAATTAATATGTGGAATTAATTGGTTCTGGATACATCACCAAAAACAGTGTCTGGACAGTCTCAGTCAAGGATTCAGTTAGGACAGGGAGACTGAATCATCCTCTAGAAGTGATTGTCCCTTAGGCAATTCCGGGACAAGGTAGAATGGAAGGGTGGGGTGACGACACTTTCTACTGCTTGTGCTGTATATGCTGTGTGGATAAACAGAAGTCTTTTGTTTCCAACACCTCAATATGGCATCTTTCAATTAGACAGGATGACCAGTGACCATAAAGTAGAGGTGGAAATTAAGAGGCTTAAAGTCAAAGCCCAGGAAGGAATGACGGTGCAGCCAATGTGACAGAGGAGAGAGCTGAGATCTTCCACTCCAATTTCCAGAATATGAGGGAGTAGGAAAACAATATTCCCCAAAATGATCAAGAATCATAAAAGACCCTGCATCAAAAAGTGATGAGGAAAAGCTATGCCTAACCTACAAGACAGGTAAGAGACACCAGAAAAGACATTGTGGAACCCACACACCTCCTGGGTGTGGTGTTCTTTCCCACTAGCAGCACCGAGACCACTTAGGGAGAGAGAGATAAAATGAGTTTGATCTACAGCCTTAGCTAACAGTTGGCTTTTAGCTCATGCGGTAGAAGCTCATGCACTAGGCTCCAGAGATCCCCAGTTCAATCCTGCCCACTGACAACCGGGGTCTGTCGGCGTTACAGTCGCACTGTGTAACCGCTGGATCGGGAACAGACTCTGCTGACAAACAGACACAGGAGATCACGCAGTGTAAAGTGCCATCCTGAGCAGACCATACCTCCCGCTGACAGACGAGCAGTCTGTCTCTTCCTTACACTTTGGCAACACTTGTATAGTTTGCCATGCCACTGATAAGAGGAAGCATGGTCAGGTGGCTAGGGCACTAGTCTAGGACTTAGAAAACCTGAGTTCACAGATGTCTTGTGTGACCTTGGGCAAGTCACTTATTGCTCAGTTCCTCATATCGCTATTGCTCATATGGAGATAACAGCACCACCTTGCCTCATAGAATCACAGAAGATTAGCATTGGAAGAGACCTCAGGAGGTCATCTAGTCCAACCCCCTGCTCAAAGCAGGACCAATCCCCAACTAAATCATCCCAGCCAGGGCTTTGTCAAAAGCATGCAGATTCCACCACCTCCCTAGGTAACCCATTCCAGTGCTTCCCTCCTAGTGAAATAGTTTTTCCTAATATCCAACCTAGACGCCTCCCACTGCAACATGAGAACCATTGCTCCTTGTTCTGTCATCTGCCACTACTGAGAACAGCCGAGCTCCATCCTCTTTGGAACCCCCTTCAGGTAGTTGAAGGCTGATGACAAATCCCCCCTCACTCTTCTCTTCTGCTGACTAAATAAGTCTAATTCCCTCAGCCTCTCCTCATAAGTCATGTGCCCCAGCCCCCTAATCATTTCCATTGCCCTTCGCTGAACTCTCTCCAATTTGTCCACATCCTTTCTATAGTGGGGGGACCAGAACTGGACGCAATACTCCAGGTGTGGCCTCACCAATGCCGAATAGAGGGGAATGATCACGTCCCTTGATCTGCTGGCAATGATCCTATTAATACAGCCCAATATGCCGTGAGTCTTCTTGGCAACAAGGGCATACTGCTGACTCATATCCCGCTTCATAGAGGTGTTATGAGAGGTGCTCAGATACTGCACAGCTGGGGGCCAGATAAGCACCTAAAATAGACAGAGCTGAACTGCACAGGGTGTAAATCTGCATGTTTGACCTATCGCTTTGCTTTTGGTGTGCAGAGACTCCTGTAAAAAACAGGTGTTCCCACTACACAATCCCTCCACTCTGCCCACCTACTCTGTTCGTGTGAGCAGCTTGTGTGTTTCAGGACCCCTGATGGAACCCAGGAATAGAGCAAATGGCAAAGATACACACACGACAACTGCAGACAAGCCCACCCACCCGGCTTTACTTTTACTGTGGTGGGTCACCCAGCAAAGGAACAGGGATTTTATTATATTTACCATCTTCATGTGAGAGCGCTGATTTGTTTTCAAGTAGCTGTATGCTTTGGGAGTTTTTTAATTTGAGGATGGGGAGCGTGGGTTCCCTAGGGAGGTGGTGGAAACTCCTTCCTTGGAGGTTTTTAAGGCCCGGCTTGACAAAGCCCTGGCTGGGATGATTTAGTTGGGGATTGGTCCTGCTTTGAGCAGGGGGTTGGACTAGATGACCTCCTGAGGTCCCTTCCAACCCTGATATTCTATGATTCTACGATCAGTGTTCACATCGCACTCCCCTTCAGTACCCAGCCCTAGCCAGGGAGCTAATGTTCCAACCAGCAGACCAAATTCGGTTTTGAATCCTGGTCACATGCCCCCTGAGGCACACTGCGCATATGCAAAGAAAAAGAATTTGCGAATAGGGCAAGTGTTGGGTCTTTAACTTTCATAGTAGCTGTTATAGTCTTTAAGTGAGTTGTTGCACTAATTAATGTTTTAGGGGTTGTTTTTTTTTTTAATTTAATGTCACTGTTAGATCCATCTATCATTGAACAAACAGGACACACAGAGTTATGTGGAATTAATTCTTCCTTGGGTGAGCCGGTGCCTTGGCCTCTGCTGCTATGCTTTATGTCACAAGCTCCCTTGACAGAATTATTTCCTTGTAAATCACAGTGGCCCATCTATTATAATGAATGCATCACTCTGCTATGAATGATTGCAGCAGCATTCCAAAGAACGCCTTAGAACGGCATTTGTTAACGTTCCAAGAATATCAGATAAGATAATTTCATCACTGCAGACAAGCTAGTTATTGCTTTGTTTAAGAAAAGAAGTTTCCACATTGACTCACAAACTAGGATCCAAATTCTGGTTTATGCAACCAGCAAGGACGTTGAGAATATCAAGGCAAAAAGCAGAGCAGGGTCAGAATCTTTTTCCTGCAGCATAGCATGCTGTGACCGTTCCTTGGGGTTGTCCGCTTGTTTCTATTTGGTGCATGCCCAGTTGGTGAGTTTACTTCAATTAATAGCAGGCACACAAGAAACAGACAAGGGCACCCAACTTCACAAACTCCTGTTGGATGCCAAGGAATTTGCAGCACAGCATAAGTTATAAACAAAAACAGCCACTGGGAACCAACTCATTTAATCTGTTAGTGAGGAAACCTGGTTTGAAAACTAACATTCATTATTCGGAGGTTTACAATCTAACCAAGAAGGGCTCAAGACTTAAAAATAAAAACTGGCTATAGACCCAGCCAGTTGATTCAGCAAGAAACCTGCCAGACTGTAGGGATCCATTCCAAAATATGTCCCTCGCATGGCACCCAGCCACACAGCAGCATGGGCAATGGCAGGTTCATGCATATAAGCAGTCCATAACGCTCTGTGCACACCTTCCCTAATTGCTGCAATGAACTGATTACGGTGTGCTGAGCACCACAGCTCCCCACAAATCCATGGGAATTGTGGGTACCCAACACCTCTAAGGTCCTGAGCCATTGTCAGCCTGTGGAGATAAACAGTCAGTGAAAGTATCTTCCCTTCCACGGATGCAGAGCTGCCATGTTTTGTACAGCTCCATGGAACAGGTAGGGAGAGGCAGGAGACTACCCCTCAGAGGCAGGTGTAGGAACCGGGGCAACTGAGTGACAAAGGGGCAGGTGGAGGGGCCGAAAAGCTGAAGGAAGCCTGGGGCAACCTCAGCAGGTGGTGGGCATGCGGGCCCTTGAGAAGGAAGGAAAAGAAGGTTAGTGGAGTGAACCGGGGTTGATTAGCAGATCCTAGAGCAGCCTTGTTCATCCCACCTCAGTCCCTTCTCTGCATGCTGTCCCCCACCTCAGACACAGCTGCTCCACGCTAGCTTGGAACTAGCAAGGGGAGAGCACGGGAAGCAGCAGCTTGGCTCCCTACAATTCCATTGCCAGCGCAGGCGCTAGCCTCTGGTGGCCAAGGGGAGAAACTCCTGGGAATCCTGCTAGATGCCCGAACTTCCAGCAGGGCTGTGTGGAGACAGGACTGGGCTGCCAGCGGTGAATGGGCACTCTGACTCATCTGGAGCTACTGCCCGCTGCCGCAGAGCTCCCATTCGGTTGGCTCTGCTTCTGCAGAGGGATAGTGGAAACAACAGCATACAGTAGGTCCATTTCTCTTTGCTGTGAGCGCAAGGGCACAGAGATGTGCACGCAGCAAAGGGAAACTCAAAGGTGGCTGCTCTTTGTGTGAAGACAACTGAGAGGCCATAAGCCCAAAGCAAGCTCCAGCAGGGGAGAACAGCAGAATGGGAAAGGGGAGGAAGCCTGCCCCAGGGGCAAGAGCACCATATGTTTCCAAGGTACTGTTCCCCTTCCTTCACTCAGCTGTGTCTCAAAGGCATGGCCAGAGAGAGCCGTCCATTACCCACCTAAGAGGAGCTCCACAGTGCTTAGCACTCCTCTGATTAGTGCTGGGTTAGACTTTACCTCCCCGTTCCAACAGAGCAGGGAGAGCAGCTGGTCAGTGACTGTATGAGAAGAGCAGTCCAGCAGAGTCAGGAAGAAGACAGGCAGAAGGGAGAAAAGCTCTCACTCTTTCTCCACCCCTTGCACTTCTTTCTGCAGATGCTAGGTAGATTTTGACAGCTCTATATATGGGATACAGGCTGAAAACAAAATGGACAAAGAAATAATGATGCAAGTTAAGCATCCATTCATTAGCCTAAATTCAATGATTCAGCATTTCTGCTCTTATTAACTTAATAGAACTGAATCTCAGCAGCTCCAAGAAAGGTATCATTCTCCTCTGTTCTTAACAGCATATACACACACAAGGGCTAAATACACCCCATTCCTGGGCCTGACTTTGTTGTTGCTCTTTAGCTGATACCAATAATACATTCTGCAGCCTACGTTCCTCCCCAAGTTTTGCTGTTCCTTAAACTTCTTTATCCCAATCCTCTATCCCAGAAAGGGAGGAGCTCTAACCCTTCTTACAGGCTAATCCGAGCCACCTGTTAACATGGGTCAGCAAACGCTATGTTGCATCCACAGACAGGGCTCCTAAATTTAGGCTGACTTTACAAAAGAGCCTGCGGGGTTCTTGAAACTGCCAGTCTGGTACAGAGGGTAAAGGTAGATTTTAAATGAAGGACAGTTGAGTGGTATGGACAGGATAGCCAGCCAGGTAGGAAACGCCCAGCCCTGGTTAGTAAAGGAATAGTTGAGTAGTTACAGCACTGGCCTGGGATGCCGGAGACCTGGATTGAATTCCCTGTTCTGTCACAGGTTTCCTGATTTTAAGCAAGTTACTTTGTCTCTCAGGTCTGGATCCTCAAAGGTATTTAGGTATTTACTTCTGAGGATTGTGGGGATCTCAATTCAGTGGAAATTAGGCACCTAAATACCTTTGATGATCTGGGCCCTAGACCTTTGTGGCTGCTCCTGTGCCACACCCCATGGTCATTCAGAATTTCCCTGTACCAGTGAAGACAGAACTCGGATCCTCCGGTTCTAAAAGAAGAAGAGGCCCCTGCTACTTCAGCTAAAGGAGTATCAGCCTCCGACACACAGATAAGCAGTTCTGAATCCAGCCAGTAAAGATCAGGGCCCAAGTTCTAATTAATTTACATCGCATTGCAATTAATGAGTCTAAATCAGCATGGACTTGGCCCATAGTGTAGAATATCCAGCTCTTTCTCCAAGTACAAAACAGGTCATGGGTGGGATCTTGCCCATAAACACACAATGAATTCTCACGCTTTCCTCCCCCTTACCCTGGAATAAACCATCCCTCTGGAGTGACTGGTTAATTTGCCTTTCCTATTTTATTTTGCTGGAGAGTGCATTAGCAGATTTGTTAAAATTTTTAACCAAGATGCTATCAAACAATTTCATTCAGCTAGACAACCTTGTGTTCAGGTTTAAATAGCAATATCACAGTTCCTGCCTAGAAATCACCTGCTTAGTTATAATTATCATACAAGAGGCATTGTAAAAGCAGCTACAAATATTAACAAAGCAGCCACGAAAAGTCCATGACTCTTCCCTTTTCCCCCTTCACTAACAGTTATATGGCTGACTGCTGTTTAAATCAAACCCTGCAATCTGGGATGCATGACCCGCCACCTCTACATTCCAGTCCCGCCAATATTTTACAATTTATTTCTGTCAACCTGCAATTTACTACAGAAACAAACTCTGCCATAGCTGAGATTACTAATTAAGGGCTCTCAGATTACATTGTCCTGTTTTCCTTTTTATTAAACTTCCCTTCTCATCTGACAGTGACATGGATCAGAAAGCATCAGAAATACAATGCCAACAGCATTTCCCACCCAAGTTCCACTACAAAGCTGAAATTTCATGACTTCATGCAACGCCTATAATTAATATCTAAACCCATTTCTAAGTATTTACAATATTCCTTTCCCTTTCACAGATCTCTGCTCTTCAGGATTTCTAACATGCCTCAAGTCCTCTTTTATTTAAAGCCATTTATTTCTGGCATGAATAAAACCAGCTGAACCTTGGAATATGTTTATTAGGTTTTGAATGTTTCAAACCTCTCATGAGGCTAACCTCTTTGGGAAGGAGAGGAGGAAACTAAACAGATAAGAAGGTGCTTTAGGATTGGGTGCAAATGTCAGTAGATTGGGACAGGGAAGTAGCAAAACTCTGCAGGGTGATTCTATCAGGGCCTAATCCAAAGCCCATTGAAATCTACGGAAAGACTCCCAGGCCAAGATCCTCATATGCATTTAGACACCTAACTCCTACTGATTTCAACACGAGTTAGACACCTAAATACCTCTGAGTATCTGGGCCCCACTAACTTCAATGGGGGAGGGAGAGCTCAATGGTTTGAGCATTGGCCTGCTAAACCCAGGGTTGTGAGTTCAATCCTTGAGGGGGCCACTTAGGAATCTGGGGCAAAATCAGTACTTGGTCCTGCTAGTGAAGGCAGGGGCTGGACTCAATGACCTTTCAAGATCCCTTCCAGTTCTAGGAGATAGGATATCTCCATTAATTGATTTATTTTATTTTATGAGCATTAGATCTCATCCAAAGTTTCCTGCACAGTGGGAGGGGATTAAGAAAGGAAATGGAGCTTGTAGTGTGTTAGATCTATGGAGGCAAGAGCCATCAGCATGGGCTGCTCCTCCATGGGACATCACTGCTCCCTGGTAGCATGGACTTTGAAGCAGTTGTGCTGCTACTGCCTGGGATCCCTGGCCCAGAGAGAACCCAGTGGGACATCATACTTATCCAAGCTGTATTAAGTTCTGGATGGATTTCCACTGGAAGGCAACTGCTCCTTTGTTCCACCACCAGACAGCATGGAGAGGCATTCCCATGGTGGAGGACTGAGCCACAGAGGTGGATCTACACCCATTCTGCATAGAAAAAAGAGATTTGCCTACAGAGGCAGAGGACTCTGGTGTATTTTTATTAGGGCGAGAATACATAGGTACAGTACCTTGCACCAGCTGCTTTGAACCAGTATACGGCACTCTAATGGAACATTTGTACCAGTGTCATTGGGATGGGGTCACATTACCCAAAAAGGTACTCAGAAAAGCAACAGGTAAGATGCAGACTCACTTCATCTTCATGAATATATGGTTGAGCAATGGAAATACCACACTGGATCAGAGCACTGAGCCACCCAGTTCAGAGTCCTGTTTCTCATGGTAGCTTGTACCAATTGCTTCGTGACAGAAACCTGTAGTGGACACTTACTGAATAACCTGCCCATAATGAAAAATTCTTCCTGACCCCCTAGCAACTGGTTTATGCCCTGAATCATGAAAGTTTACAACCCTTAAAATATATTAGCCTCTCTAATTAACTGAGGATGTTCTCCTTATCCATATAAAAGTCTGATCTTTTTATAATCCTATGGGTTACAGATTGGGAAATGAGGCACAGAAAAGTTAAGGCTAAAATGTTCCAAAGTGACCTCTGCTTTTGGACACCCAACTTGAGTCACCTAAGGCCTGGAACCACTCAGCACCCAGCACTCCTCCTAAAGTCAACAGGGGCTGTAGGTGCACAGACTTTCTGAAAACAGGCCCAAGGCCTCTGAACCTGAACACCAAAGCCACAGGTCACTCTGGAATATTTTAGCCTAAGCACCTCACCCCAAGCCACCCAGCACATAAGTGGCAGAGCTTGGAGCAGAACCCCTTCTCCTCACGACTAGCCCTGTGCCCTAAACTAGGGTGAGAGCATGCCCCCCAGGGGAGGGAGCCCCGTGATGTTTCCCTTATAGGGTTTCCTCCATATTCTTCTTCCAGGGCATGGGATTTGCCCCCAGCCTGATTCTACAGAGGCAGAGTGGGTTCTAGTCCACAATCCCCTGGAGATTAACTGGAATCTTGGGGATCTACTGCATGATGGCCCTGTGCACCTAATCCAACTTCGGAGGCCCTTGCAGTTTACCCTAGCTCCATAGGATCCCTTCTCCTGCAGCAACCCTCAGGGCCCCCTTTAAAGTGGGATCCCTGGAGGGGAAAGGACACCCCAGGAGTGTTAATATAGTAGTACACCCTATCAACATGCATGCAGAATGCCCAGGGGTGGTGGGGAGGAAACAATACATGTGAGTCCCAATGCACCTGCCTCATCCCCTTCCTACCCTAGGATCTCTGTGACTGAGCTGAGCCATCCGGGGGAGAGGCCACTGCTTTCCCTCATAGCTTTTCATGCTGAGGGTCCTAGCCAGACACATCTATAACGATCAGGCACCCTTGAGTCTTCTAACATGTTACCAACAACCCCTCCCTTGGCCAGCCAGCATGACGGAACATTAACCCCCGCCACACCATCCCCAAAGGGCAGCGGGGCAGCCTGTCCATCCACTGCATGCCCAGAGCAGGGTCGGGGACTCCTGCGCAAGTTGGGGGAGGGGATATACCTACCCACATCCAGACCCTCCCTGGAGCTGTGTGCTGAGCCCTTCCTGGCATCCCCTGCAGAGCAGGGCCCGGCTCCCCGGATCTCTGCCCCCCATCTCTGTGCTGAGACCCCCTGGCATCCCCTGCAGAGCGGGGCCCGGCTCTGCGAAGCTCTGCCCCCCATCTCTGTGCTGAGACCCCCTGGCATCCCCTGAAGAGCGGGGCCCGGCTCCCCGGATCTCTGCCCCCC